>NC_058164.1:5291351-5629944 GCF_020080835.1 Cotesia glomerata
GTAAACTGTAATAAATAACAGTCGATTTATAATAAGTAATGATCAACTGCTAAAAATTACCATTTTAAACAGTAAAATCCTGATTTTACTATTCACTATATAATATTTACCATTTAAACGTTACAATTTACTTTTTATATGGAAGAAAATACTATTTCAAACAGTAATATTCGCTATGTAAATGTCTAAAATATTAAAGTATAATAATTAAGAATTCAGACTTTGATATTTATCATTTCGTACCTAAAAAATGATCTTATGATATGTAAAAAGTATAAAATACAGTTACTAAATTTCTAATATAAGCAACGTCAATATTTACAAAGTAAAATGGTAAATTTTAAACGCAACGCTAAAAATCAAACTGTAATTATTGACTTGCTTGGACTGTTAAAATGTATATTTTAAAAGTATAATTTTTACTGTTTCAAATTTTAAATTCTCCCAGAATGGGACCCCCTTCTCTTTCATTTGAGTTCCCCTTCTCCTCATAATATGGACTATATATTGAAATGGCAATTTTTACTGTTTGAAACTGTAATTTTTAAAGATGAAAGAGTCGTTATTTACTATAGTGACGGCTACTAATCATTTATTTTGGATATTAAATTATAAATTGTGGCTTTTATACTTTCTACATTAAGTTCTGTAATATTTATATTTTTTCCACCCCGATGTCCGCTTTACTGTTTGAAACTATAAAAATTAACCAGAATCCGAGTGAATATTACAGTTTACTTTTTTCCGTGTATGTATCACATAAACATTCGAATTAAAGCATAGCCATCTACCGACAATTCTTACCAAATAAATATTTAGTACCTGTTACTAAATGTTATTTGGTGGAACTAAATATTTATTTCCATATAATAAGACTTTGTTCATATAAAGAAATCATTTATTAAACTGTCAAAAATAATATTGATGGGTACAAAATATTTGTTTCTCCCAAATAAATGAATAAAAATTTTGTTACTAAATCAGTTTAGTACTCTGTACTAAATCCTTCTATCAGTGCGTCGCGAACATCAATTTAAGCTTCTTTATTACTCAAAAATTTGAATATAGAATTTGAATTCGTAAAAAAAAAAAAAAAAAAAAAATAAAATTGGAGAAGATAAATAAACAGAGTAATTTTCAATAGGATCGACACTATTTAAAGACCGTTTATTTAGTGGGATACTTATGCAATTGCAGAACTAACTGAAAGAGACGCTTGTACATAAATTTATCGTCCAAAGAGTTTAAAACAATTATCAGTATCAAGTGCCGAGGCAAATAGAATAAATGGGGAGGGAAATCGGATTGAGCAGCCATTGGATGCAAAGGTCTGCAGAATGCTCCAGACTCGAATAGAACAGACGTGAAGGCAAAACAACTGTACATATATATATTTACTGCATCGCCATTTAACTTAAGGAACGTGTCAGGCAAGCCAATCCAATTAGCTCGATTGCGAATTGATTCTCTGTATACACTTCTCTAATACTCTATCTCCTACTTTGCTCCCTACATACACATTTATATATATTCTGTAAAGTGTTGCTTTGATCACAAGTACTTGAAAATTCTCAAGCATGAAACTAATTTCACTTTAACCATCCTCCAGTGTATCGTATGGCGCATTTTGTTCGAACGTTACACCCCCACACTTCTGAGAAATAACCAACAAAATGTCGATACACCCTATATAAAGATAAAATATCTGCTGTTAAAAATCGCAAGCTTATTTTTAATCCGGATTTGCGTCTTCACTCGAAGTAAATACCAAATTTTTTTTTTTCTATTATTTTAAGTTTTTTTTTAATTTTTTTGACAGTTTTGAGAGTCTATCCCAATGAAAAAAAAATATAAAAAAAATCTATATCGAAATATATAAAAAATATGTATAGTAAATATATTTCTAATAACTAACTTTTGGTCGATTTTTATATATATTTTAAATATATTTTAGGTATATTCAAGATATATCTTAAAATACATAAAAAATAAATTGCTAAAAATATAAAAAAAATATATTTTGAATATATCTAAAATATATTTGAAATATATAAAATATATATGAAAATCGGCCAAAAGATAGTTATTAAAAATATATTTACTATACATAATTTATATATATATATATATAGAGCATATATATATATATATATATATATATATATATATATTTTTATATTTTTTATAGATTTTTAATATGTTTAAAATTTTTTTTTTATGTATTTCGACATATATTTTTTTTAAATTTTTTTTTCATGGGGGTACAGCTTAAAAAAAGGGAAAAGAGTTGACTCATGGCATTTTTGACACTATTTTTAATGAAAATATTTTTCCGGAGACATATTTAGTGCTTCATATCGCTTTTTTAACCCTTCATACATTTTTTTTTAGCCAGAATAATTATGAAGCAAACAATTTGTATCATAATTGTAAAAATATGAAATAATTTTATACCTCGGCATGAATAAATTAAGCTGACAAACAAGATAGTTTAAAATTTTAGGAATAATTTGAAAGGTAGAGTAGAGCGAGCCTCGGGCGTGTTTCAATGAATAAAATAACAGCAATATACTAAATAATAACAATATGATAATTTAACGACAGTAATGCGATGGAGCTTTTGTTAAGGTAATTTATTTGAAAATTAAATGCTAAACAATTTGTCACAGGTACAGGAGCGAACAGTACTGTATACGGTTTACGACAGTAATAATCAGAGGTCAGAATGCATAGAATAATTACGTTGGTATTCATAGCAATGTCCGCGCATCCTCCCGCCATAAAGTACAATTTCTTCGGAGCTTATTGCGAGCCCGAAAGTGCGTGGGGAGCGGTCATCTCTTCAGTGTTCCATGTTCCATTTCATATATTATGTATTCTACATCTATATCTATATTTATTAGCCTTTTTGTTCTTTTTTAATCCCGCATCGTGGCATTCCCATTAGGTATCTCCGGGTGGGTCTCGGTTGCTGAAATGCCGCCGTTTATTTTGCACCGTTAAACGAGTACTAAAAATAATAGAACGTAAAAAATAAATAAAAGGAACGAGCAAAAAAAATTGTTTTTTACTGCTCACAAAATACTTGCTACCTACCGCAAACAAATAGCGAATAATTAAAATTCTACTCAAATAATTAAAATCATCATGATATAAAACATTGTTTACTCTTTATTATTATTAATTTTTTAATTACTCCATTTTATTTTTATTCATGATGGTAAACTTTATTATTTCTTGTTTAATTTTTGTTACTTTACAACATTTTTTTTCCTCAAAATTATTCATGAAAAATTTTTAAATTAATTTTGTAAATTTAAAAAATATTCACAATGTTATTTCAAATAAAAATTACTAGCAACCTTGCAGTCACTATGTGACTGCTGTGACTTGTGAGATATAAATAAATAAAATTTTGCTTTATTAATAATGACTTTTGTCAAATTGCACTGTACTTCCTTAACTATTGACATTTTTAAAGATATAAGCTCATCCTGATGTTACACTCATCAAGAGCTTTTATTTGAGTACCTACATGCATGTTGATATATTTTTCATATATACATATATATAATAAATATAAATATATGAAAAAATTGATGTGGGTACTTAAATGAAAGGTCTCGATGAGTGTAATGTCAGGGTGAGCTTATATCTTTAAAAATATCATCAGTTGACAAGATAGCAATATCAGTTCTTAATTATTGATATCTTTACAGATATAAGCTTATTCCCATGCTACACTCATCAAGAGCTTTCATTTGAGTACCCACATGCATTTTGATATATTTTTCATATATTCATATATATATATATATATATATATATATATATATATATATATATATATATATATATAAAATATATGAAAAATTGATGTGGGTACTCAAATGAAAGGTCTTGAGGAGTGTAACATTGGGATGAGCTTATATCTTTAAAAATGTCAATAGTTTACAAGATACAAGGTCATTTTTTAATTATGTATCTAGAAACAGAGAATTTCCGAATGCAGCCTAAATACTTATCATCATAAATTGACTATTGGTGAGAATAATATGAAACCTTGAAAAAGTACAACTTCAGGTCAAGATCTTTACAACGATACCAAATTTAACCATAAAAATCCGTTTTATCATATAAATACACTGGCCACAAAATTTTTTTTATTCTCTTAATAACATAGATTAGTAATTTTTTTATATGTAGAAAAAAAAATAAATACAGTTTTGAAAAATTTAAATTGAAGAACTGTCTATCGGACAAAAGTAAATAATATCGTTGTAAATTTAAAACATCCGTGACAATTTGCCAATTGGATAGATGAGATAGTCTGTAAATTGTTGACCCAACTTCACTATACTACACGTTTGTACATATATAAATAAAACGACAATACTACAGACTATATACACAGTATTTGTGTTCAGAAATGAACTTGGCAAATTTTTATGAATTTCCCTATTTTTTGGTCCGACGCCAACTGCACTCGTTGGTCATTTTAAATATTCAAACTTTTTACTTCCTTTTTTTAATTTACCTCTACTAGGTTTATATATACATAACTATAGAGCACTACTTGTCATTTTACCCGAGTCAGCGTCATGGAGTTATGCAGAATGCACGAAAGTTTGCATCGATTTAACCTCAAAAATGGGATAGACAATGCAATAAGGTCCTTACGACGCCAGACAAATAGTCGGTTGAATAATGCGGCAACTTTTTTATTCAATTTTATTTTTATAAAATTCGCGAATTAATGGCCCGCGTTAAACCTGTTCGCGAGACTTAAATATTTAAAATTTTATGGGTTACATAAATTATATGTATCGTGAAAGTTTAAATTTAAATGAAAATTTCTTGGAATTGATTTGAATTTATTTACAAGTTTGAATAAAAAATTTAAAAGTAACAAATTGAGTGAAGGGATGTTTATTGAAGGCAAATAAAAATCAGTTATTGGCGCGATTGAATAAACTATTGGTGTAAAATAAACAGGACAGCGACTCGGCAGTATAAAGTAATCGTCATCACTCATCAGGTTTTTACAAGGAAAGAAGTGAAGTAAGGACGGATAGGAGTCTGGGGATGAAAACTGGCGCACGGATGTATTTTCTCATGCTCGTATATTCCGTGTAAATAAGACGTTTAAATAAAATCAAGCTAGCTTGGCGTGACGCCGGGTGATGTGGGAGGACAGTAACAGTGGCATAGCAGGATAGTATTATATATATTTGTACATACAAACGTTATTGTGAGTGTTTGTAAGGATGAGGATGAGTGTGTGTAAGCGTAGTTATGTTCAGAACCGAGCCGAGAAAAAATTATAGCACCCAGTTGAAATGTATAAAATGTTTGCACGGGTATGTAGGCCGCGCAAAGCGTGAGTACCTAGACGACGGAAATTCAATTTTATTAGTCTGCCTTTACGTTTGAATTTAACCATTTTGACGGATGAAATAAATTATTTCCTTCTATTTTTTTATTTTAAACATGTAGAAGAAAAAAATTATTACAGTTTCATAAAAATTTACAAGCGTAAGACCGTTGGTAGAAATAAATTGAGCGAAGAGCTGAATATTCAATAAATTTATTTCATTCGACCGAAAATCAACAGCTAATTCACACAAAAAATTTATCTGTTTCTGAAAAATGGCGCCATCGAAGAGAATAATATTTCTATGGTAGAAAAAAAAATGGCAAACGTTGGCATAAAAGAATTTTCCGGAAAAAAAATGATAATTTTTTTACTTTAACAAATTATCAGTTATCATTGATCTTGTAGAAACGGAATAAAATTCGTTTTTCCAATAAAAAATGACAGTGGGAAAAATAAGTCAAAAATGTGTGCCAAGAGCTTGGCATCGTGCTCCTTTTGCTCTACCACTGTTGGAATTTTATAAGGTAGATTTGCTTCCCCTAGTCCACGCCATCCCATCCTTCAACGAGCACTGACGTATATAGTTAGTTATCTATGCATATATGTATACAGTTACAAGGGGTTGGATCAAAAGAAAGGTAGTAAAGAGTGATGGAAAGGATGAAGAAGAGCCTTCGGCAGCCAATATCGTCCAAGTGCGATTTAGCTTCACTGATCCTTCTTTTATGTGCCAAAGGCGAATTTAAATAATGGAGTTCCCGCTAATTTGCTGCCAACTTCGCTTAAAAGTATAATCTATCCTATTGATAAAACCTTTCTTGTGAAATATTATATAATAATAAGACTATATCGTTTCTAGGCAAGTAATATAAGCGTTATTCCATTATTTATACCAATCATCTTTTTATTATTCTATCACGACCTTTACTCCTTAATTCATCACCCGTCTGGTTGATAATTTAATTACATTAATAAAAAATTTAATCAATCTTTCTGTTGTAAATTTAAAATAAAAATCACGCTCTTTCAAATCCGATAAGAGAAGTGTCTACGGACGCCATCTGTCAGCCAGACGAGCAAAGAATAATTTTGGCGCTTAAAGGACGAAATGGTGTTAAAAAATATCGAATCGACAGTAACTTTTCTATTTATATTTTTTATATGTTTTTAATGCATCAAAGTCTTTTTAAATCAATCCGTCAATAATGTCAAGTGTTGACCTTTTTAGTTGCGCGCAGTATTGATTGCTTTTTTTTAGTACTCAAACCGGAGTGTCGATGTACGTTTGTATGTCGGCAAGTACGGGGCATTAATTGTGGATGTATCGAGCACGCAAAACAAAATTCGTCTTCTGTCCTGTCAACTGTCACCTTTGGCGACGTACATTTTTACTCTCCTTTCAACTCAATCGATCGAACCTCGATTATATCGACAGCTAGTCACAATCTAGAAATTTATTACATTAAAGTCTGTCAATATTGTCTTATGTACTTAATAAACTGAGGAAATAAATTAAATTAATTATTTGTCAATCATCAGAGCTTTATAATTAATGTTTTACTAATTTTTCTCCTTCAACGTTTCATATTTTTTGCGCTTAGAAATTTTTAATAAAAAATCAAGTCTCTGATAAATTTCAATTAAAAATGAAATAACAAGCCGGGAAAAACGATAAAATAAATCTTAGAAGAGTAATTAGCGAGCTGTCAGTCACGCGCGATAGAATATTTCCGAGGCATTTTAAAATAATAACCACTTACAATAAATTAATATAATTAATTTTTTCGAAAATAACTAGTTGAATGAATGTATGTCAATTAATTAAACCGGAGCACGACATATTAAACCGGCGAATTTCTCGACTAATCCCACCGGAATTAGTGCAACAGCACGACATAAATATACCCGCGGATAATTGCAGACGTGGTCAAAGGCCTTGAATTTACCCTCCAGTGTGCTCAGATACACTCATAATAGTCACGCGTTCCACATATAATACCGAGATATTATGTGTCGAGAAAAAGAGATCTCTTGATATGATAAACAAGCGGCATGCAAGCAATAAGTTACCGCACAGAAATTTGACACGATTTTTCATTGACAATTTAGAGGAATCGTACAGCTTCTGCGAATTTTACTCGTAACTTTAGCTACCGTACGTAATATTTCTTCTAAGAAACTTTCAAAACATGAAGTTCGAGCTCATTGTACTACAGAAATTCAATTTGCGCCTTTAAAAAATTTATTTTGGCCAAAAAACCAACGAAAACATTGTTTTTCAGTCAATCAAGAATTGTTAATAGCTGCCATTTTTAAACTAATCGACCGATTTGCTTCAAATTCAAAGTGTATCTTCAATAAAACTCTACAAAAGTCCCCCTTCAGTTTCACAAAGATTCCTTCAAAATAATGGTTAAGCTGAGGCAAAAAACGATGAAAACATTGATTTTCAGTTAATCAAAATTTTTAATAGCCGCCATTTTGAAACTAACTGACCGATTTGCTTCAAATTTGAACTGTATTTACAATATAGCTCTACAAAGATCTCCCTTCAGTTTCAGGAAAATTCCTTCAAAATAATGGCTAAGCTGAGGCAAAAAACGACGAAATTTTTCCGCGTCAGAAACAGAGGACAAATACAACAGTTAAATTTCCATGAAATCAACCAAAAAAAAAATCTAAATTTCTCGAGACCTGGCAAGCTTTTAGCATAAGTACATACGGCGAAGTGTATAAAACGCCTAGTGCCTGTTTCTGGTGTCGAAGAGCTTTTGCGTAAATTGCAGAATCATGTGCGGCACTCACGAACAGTGATTCCAAATTTAAATGTATTTACGTTTAGTTTTAGTCTCTATGCTCTAGGCCCTGGATTCTAGTCTGGTGAATGTATACGTCTGCACCTCTGTCTATACATAAAACATACACGGAAAAGGGTTTTAACACGAGCTTTTCACATTTTCTTGTGAACTGAATCTCTCACTAACTCAGCCCAGTTTTCCATGCCCTTGAGCCGCTCATGCTCAACTCTGGTGTCGTTGTCGCTGTCGTAAACTCACCCCTTGCCTTATAAACACGTTGGTATATATTGGTACACACACACATATATATATTAGTCTCACTCACTCTTTGGAGGCCCTCATCACCTGTCCATTCCACGGCTCTATTTACTAAATTAAATTATCCATTCAGCATTTTTATTAACACAATATCTGTCAAGTGTACAATGGAAAGCTGAATAAAGCTTAACTGAGCTTATCCTTATATAAATATATAGAGTACAGAGCATTGTTTTATCTATTATTCATCATATTTGTTTGTTTATGCACTTTCATTTATTTTGCCTCTTATACCGTTAAACCGATGGTTATTATTTTTCGAGTTAATCCTTTGACATTTGTATTCATTTTATAAGGTCACTCTGGTCCGTTGTTTGTGATGAATTTATTGTTTTTTACTGAATATTAACCGTATTCAAGTGACAAAATCAACCAGCCAAACTGAATGAACCAATAGTTTATTACGCAACGATTAATTAAAAATGCTGTTTCAGAAAAATCCGAAAAATTTAACTTCAATAATTTATAAAAAAAATTCTACGAGCAATCAAGAGAAGGTTATTCAAATCAAATTGCTCGAAAATATTTAAAGCATTTAAAGCCTCGACATAAAAATTTTTATTCGTAACAGATATAAAATTCCCGTTATAAATTTTTTTAACAAAAGCACTTGACATTTTTCCATCAATCACGAACATGACCATTATCATTGCTGTCATTAATTAGCGAAACTATTGTAATTAATTGGTATTGTACCGATAATTGGTGTAAAACAACGAGTGCTGGATAATTAATAAAACAACGAGGAAAATTCTGTTGTAACTGTTGAAAAAAAAAATATATATATATATATATATATATATATTCCGATGAAACGTAATGATCTGTTTGCGCGATTGCACTTCTACAGGGTGAACACCGACAATCACGTGTACATTACTCCACACACATGAACACACACCGCAGGTGCTGATCATTAACGTTGAAAATCATTGACACAATTACGCGGCGGTAGAGCGCATCCTCAAATATATAATATTATTATAATTATTTTTAAAAATTGTACAAATTAGCAAGCTTAATGAATGTTTTTCATTAATTGCCAATCAACTAGTACTCCAAAATAATCGTTTGTTCTCTACTAATTAATCCTTGTTCTATTTCCACATCCTTTTTTGTGGATGTTTTAATAGAAGAAATTAATTTGTAACTGGATTTAAATTTTATACCAATTGTTTGGTTTGTTTCAAAGGAGTTAAATGATTTTGGTTGGATAGTTAGTTAACAAAATCATAACAGTAATTGCAAGTAATAAGTTTAACTCTTATTATAATAACAATTAACAATTTGAATGCAAGGATTCAAAGTTTAGAGCTAGTACTCAAGCAATCGCTCATTAAACGCAAAATTACAATGAAGTCTTCCTATTCTACTCTATTATTTTATGATATGAATCGCAGAAATAAGTTGACTGTGATTGTCGCTTTGATCTCGCGACTTTGACTCCGGATAATTAATTTCAAAATGAACCTCCAGCAGATATTTGAGATAAACTGGAATTTCCGGGCGAATAACTCTGTCGTGTCTGCGCAATTATTCGAAATATATATATTATTTATGGATATAGGAATTATAACCATTTGAATATTTATGATTCCTGTGAATTGTTTTCTGTTTAATACAATACTGTTCCGCTTCTAGTTCTGTTTGTGTATTTATATTTATATTTTCAGCATGTCAATGATACTTGACCAACATTCGGAATCATAAAATGTATTTTCGTCTCCATGCTGCTATACAATTCAAATTTTAAGAATTTTAATATCCTGTATATTTTATTCTCATGTCGGATCTATTAAATGTATTTGCTTTCTTTAGCTCTACTTGTTTGCAGGGATGTTTTAAAGTAAACCTTGATACAAATTTATATGCAATGAAAATAAAAATGTGTGCTAGGTAAAGGAGGAACGCTTTAAATTGATGATACTTTTAAATTAGTGCTGATATATTCATACTGAGAATATTGACAAATCTGACGCTTTTGTTATAAAACTAGTTGTTTAATTTTTTTAACGCGCTTTTGTTTGTTTTATCTGCATCTATATTTTATACCGACTTAGAATGTCTGATTAATTGAAATTTTGTCAATTCAATAATTTAATACCTTCATTTTATTTTTAATAATACTAAAAATTAAATAAAAAAATTAAGAATGATTTTTAATAAGTTTAAAATAAAAAAAAAAAAATTATCATATTGAAAAAAAACCTTGAAATATTTTTTTAAAAATATTTTTGTAATAAATTTATTTTTTAAAAATATTCACAGCGCTTTTTTTTTGCAATAAATAAAATTCTGTGTTAAAAATTATTTTTATTTAAAAATTATTAAAAATTTTTATTTACTTCCTAAGCAAAAAGTTACTTTCTCATAAACATATCGTCAGTAATTAATTTTAAAAAATAATACTATGAATAAAAAATCCTGGAGTATAAATTCACAAAATAAAAGTTTAGTATTCAAGTTCAATATTTATAAATTTGTGTCTGAAAGTACCTCGAATAAAAATAAAACTAAAAAAAAGAGTAAGAGTGAGAAAATAAATAAATGCATAAAAAATAGAGTATCTCGTAGGACGCAATTGCAGGCTTGCTGGTCGAAGTTGCATGTTTAAACGATATGTTCATAGTAGTATCGTGGCACGTTCCACGCGCCATGGATATCTATTCGTCTCATGTGTGCTGAATAAAATATCTTGTGGCGGTTATTGCATTTTTGTTTTGGTGTGCGCACCCTCACATAAATACTGCAAACGCACATACACTAACACACTAGAAAAGCACGTATCCATACAAATGTGCTACCTTGTACGTTACATCGATATTTTTATGTCTAACGATAATAAAAAACTAGGATTAACGTTAATCCGTCTATACGTTATATTTGCTAAAACTAAATTTATATATTTATTTATATATATTTTTCATTCTGTTTTTATGCAGTACCGGACCTGAATAATCCATCAAACATTTTATAGCAGGAGAAAAATTTTAGATATTGTTCGTCTTAATAAAATATTAAGTCTTTGAAGTTGCTTTAAATTTTAATAATCTTGAAGCATTTTATTTTTATTTTCGCGATTTTACCTTGAATAATTACTACAGTTGCATACTTTGCGCTTAATAAATTATTTTTATCACCTTAGAGTTGAAATCTGTCGTTAAGAAAATTTTTCTTCTTCAATAAATAATTAAATAAAAATATTTACTAAGAATTTATAAAAAAAAAAACTCTCAGTGTATAAAAATCTAATATTTAAGTTTCAAATTAAAAAGTTTATGTGTACTTGCAAGTAAATATGTTACTTTGAAACATACTACCGTCATTCAGCAGACTATATTTTGACATAAAAATTTAATTTAAAAAAATAGCGACTATTAATTAAAATTACATATTTTTTTTTATATGAAAAAAAGGGTCTAAAACTGTACTTACCAAGAAAGATAATCCAATTAGTTGATCCTTGCTCAGTGCTTCAATTAAATGGTCTATCAACGCAAGCACTCTCGAGACTCCTTTTCTATTAAATATTGATAAATTGAAATCTTCTAAAGTTATAAATAAATTATAAACAAAATTATTTACTGACCTATTCATCTTGATTTTTATTTTTATTTATTCTCAAGTAAATAAAAAGTTTTAACCATCACAATAATTTGTTTCATTCAACAACACATTTTAATTTAAAAAATTAATTAAATCTCCTTCATTTACTTTTTAATTAAAATCCATTTTTTCAAGATGAAATTAAAAACTCGCGGCGATTTTAATGTTAAAAATTTTTAAATCACTAACAGTTTATTTCTATTGATCTTTTTATCAGCGTTATAATCTTTTGGGTTTAACTGCAATTATTTATGCAAATTCGATAACACTTAACCAATAAAACAAGCAAGCAGATAACACAATCACACTAACAAAGTTATTATTAACAAATTTAAGAGTTGCGAAGTCCAATCTCGAGCAATATCGTTACAAGTTAGGTCTAAGGTCCACATCGCGAGTATTCCCAAATCGTAACTCATGCACCAACTTCCCTTAAACTTTGACAAACGCGATTATACTGAGTTTACAGATCGTTTAACACACTAATTGAGTGTACTATAATAAAATTTTTAATTATTCCCACCTTATTTGCTCAAATTTATCATTATACACCTTTACGTACTTAGCATGTCTCTTGTCAACGTGAGCTTCAAACTTTTTTTTCTATTTTTGCTTTATATTTATGCTAAATCTGATTTTTACTATTTTTTATATCAAAATTTCGTTACATGAATTTAATAATAATGAAAAGTGACAACAATTAAAACGTCGTAAAAGATTTTATAAATATGATCTTTCTCATATTTGTAAAATATATGGAAAAATTCGTGTGGGTATTCAAATGAAAGGTCTCGATAAGTGTAACTTTCGGATGAGCTTATATTGTTAAAAATATCATCAGTGGATAAAAAACAACGTTATTTCTTAATTATTGACATTTTTTAAGATATAAGCTCATTCCGATGTTACGCTCATTGAGACCTTTCATTTGAGTACACACACGATTTTTTTTCATATATTCTGTATATTTGATATTTCTCATATTTTTAAAATATATAAAATATATAAAACAATTCGTGCGGGTATTCAAATGAAAGGTCTTGATGAGCGTAACATCAGGATGAGCTTATATCTTAAAATATATCAATAATTAAGAAATTATGTTGTATTTTATCCACTGATGATATTTTTAACGATATAAGCTCATCCTGACATTACTCTCATCGAGACCTTTCATTTGAGTACACACACAATTTTTTTCATATATTTTGTATATTTAATATTTCTTATATTTGTGAAATATATGAAATATATAAAAAATTTATGTGGGTATTCAAATGAAAGGTCTTGATGAGCGTAATACCAGAATGAGCTTATATCTTAAAAAATGTCAATAATTAAGAAATTACGTTGTATTTTGTTTACTGATGATATTTTTAACGATATAAGCTCATCCTGACGTTACTCTCATCGAGACCTTTCATTTGAGTACGCACACGATTTTTTTCATATTATATATATATATATATATATATATATATATATATATATATATATATATATATATATATATATATATATATATTTCTTATATTTCTTATATTTGTGAAATATATAATAAATTCATGTGGGTATTCAAATGAAAGGTCTTGATGAGCGTAACACCAGGGTGAGCTTATATTTTAAAAAATATCAATAATTAAGAAATTACGTTGTATTTTGTTTACTAGTGATATTTTTAACGATATAAGCTCATCCTGACGTTACTCTCATCGAGACCTTTCATTTGAGTACACACACAATTTTTTTTATATATTTTATATATATATGATATTTCTCATATTTGTGAAATATATAAAAAATTCGTGTGGGTATTCAAATGAAAGGTCTCGATAAGTCT
Source organism: Cotesia glomerata (assembly GCF_020080835.1). Lineage (NCBI taxonomy): Eukaryota > Metazoa > Arthropoda > Insecta > Hymenoptera > Braconidae > Cotesia > Cotesia glomerata. The sequence continues at coordinate 5,305,291 of NC_058164.1, forward strand.
AACTCCAGGTTGAGCTTAAATTTAATAAAAAAATCTCTTGTACAAAAATAGAAAAAAAATAAACTCAAAGTTTAATTTTTTTAAACTAATTAATTTAAAAAAAAATAATAATTATTAAAGTAGTGTCTGCTTATTTCACTATTTAAATAATTATTCAATGTTATTTTTATACAAAATTCTTATTTAATAATTGATTCTATTTCATTTAACTGACATGACATACTAAGTTTCTTTCTATTATATTTAACACCTGACCTAACATTTTCCCGCATTTATAATACTTACTCATTCATAAAAACCCGTAAAATAATTCTATTATTCTCACCGTATTAAAAATAATAATAATAATAAACACCAGCTGTCTGCGGTTAGTCGATTTCACGCTCGAGAAATGAATGACACAGCAACTGTCGGTACAGATCAGTTCTGGCCTGCCGGCGGCCATTAACTGCGCAGCTGCGCGAACTGGATGCGTGTCCGTTTATACCGACACTTGCGCGGGAAGCGCGCCACAATACCAATGACTTGCCAGTATAACAGAAGCTGTTTCAATATGGCCGCTCGAAGCTGTCAGGATCTCAGTGATGTTCTTAACACTTGCTTATAAATAAAAACTTTTCTACCGTTTTTTAATAAATTTTTTACATAAAATAGTGTTGTAAGTAGAGTTAAAAGTAAATTTATTAAAATGTGAGAATAATAAAATGCAAATAACAAATAACGTGCGGAAATCAACGAGAGTTTCTAAATAAATAAAGCTAAATACAAACGGTGAGTCAATGCTGGAGCTCTGCCTCTGTACGAGTTATTTATTTATTTATTTACATTTAAATAATAACAATTACTGATAATTTATTTACCAGAATAATTAATTAAATATTTTTCTGAACAATGTATTAATATTTTAATTGTTCAGTAGGTGACTGAGCGATGTCTTGGTTGTCACCGGTCTAGTATTGTCTGAGAAGCTCGAAATTAAAATTTCAGTCGCTCCGAGTGGAGCTGCGATTAGTTGCAATAGCAATCGCAAGTAAAGTGGATAGAGACGGAGACCAATCCTCTGTCTTACTCATTCACGCTGTCACTCTCGCTTCTCCACTCTCTCCCTTTCTCTGGTGGATTTTTTTCACCCGGGTTTACTCAATCCCGAGTCGCGTGGCCTAAACGCCCCCGCACTATTACTACCATTATCCTTTTATTGTCCTTTTTAAATTTATTTTACCTGAGTTTGTTGCATTGACAGCAACTACTTGCTCTCTGATATTCATATTCATATTTATTATGCTTATAGTCATCATTTCAGTTGTTTATAGTCAGGGTTTTATTTATTAGGACTTATATTAAAGATTTATTTTATTAAGGTTAATAACCTTTTGTTTATTTCACTACGGAATTACAATTATTTATTGTTTGTTTTAAGTTCTAGTGTTCTGTTTGTTTATTTTATATTATTGCGGAAATTGCCGATATTTAAAAATATTATTTTTTTATCAAGCTTGAAGATTTTTTTTATGACAAACTCATAAACATTTTACAAAATTTTATTATTAATTAATTATTAAAAATAATTTTTTTTTTTTTTTAATGATAAGTAATGAATTAAAAAATTAAATTAATAATTTTTTTTAGAATTTTTTTCAATTAAAATTAATAATTTTGTTAGAATTTTTTTTAATTAAAATTAATAATTTTTTTCAATTGAAATTAATAATTTATTTTTAATTAAAACTAAAAATTTTTTTAGAATTTTTCTTAATTAAAATTAACAATTTTTTTTAATTAAAATTAATAATTTCTTTAGAATTGTTTTTATTTAATCAAGAAAAAAAAATATTTTTTAAAAAATTCATACTGATCTTTTTTTTAATTTTTCTGCTTTGAATTTTTTTATACTAATTTTATTATTATTAAAATTAAAAAAATTGCCAAATGCATTTTAATTAAATACAATAATTTAATTATTTTAAAAAGTAAAAATTGATTGGTATTTTTTTTTTTAAATTAAAATTTACCAATTTAAAATAAAAAAAAAAATAAATTAAATGAAACATCAATATATTTTTTTATCAAAATAATTGAATTAATAAAAGGGGATATTAAAAAAACTTATTAATGTAATTGAAAAAATTTTTATACTAATTTTATTATTATTAAAATCTCAAAAATTGCCAGAATTTTAATTTCATTATTTTTAAGTATAGAAAGGATTGATTGATATGATCATTATTTTTTTAAATTAAATTTCACTGATTTAAAAATAAAAAAAAAATGATTTTTTATAACAATTTATTTTTTTTTTTTAATAATTGAATTATTAAAAGGAATTATTAAAAAAAAAATTATTAATTTAATTAAAAAAAACATTTTATATTTAATTTGAGGTAAATGATACATAAAGTACACAAAAACTACCTTCAAATTTAAAAACTAAAATATTTAATTAGTACAATAATTTATTTAAAATACAAAGAATAATTTGTAGTCATACTATTTCAATTTATCCGAAAAATAAATATTAATTAGTATATTCCACCGAGACAGTTCAAAAATACCAAAGATATTTATTAAGTTGAAATTAAATTTTATTTCAAGCGCTCAGACTTAATTAATTATTCAATAATCCAAACTTATACGTTGAACTCTATCTATATTATTAACAAGTAATAATTCAAATTTTGAACTCGAAAAATATCCGTCAACTTTTACTAAATAATGAGAATGACTTTATTATAGTCCACAATTCATTTTAATCGTCCAGTAATTATTAACAAGAATCCAAAAATATTTTTAAATTACAACTTAAAGTAATTACAAGCAGTTATATTGTCGTTGAAAATTACCTAGAAAATAATAAATCCCTCTAGACGAGGAATTACAACTTCCAGCAAGATGTAACTTATGCTAATTGTTAATTTTCTCAACTTTTCTTTTCCACCTGTTACTAATATATTCTTATTTAATTAACTCTTAATCTCTAATTTCACCATAAAATAATATTTACATAATTTATTTTTATTACTAAAATTGTAAAAATTAAACTTTATTGCCTGTCACTATTAAATTATTATTGGCACGTGAAATAAAAAAAAATGATCAATGTAAAAATATTGAACAAAATATTTATAAAGTACTTTATGGAATTCATATTATAACACAATAAAAAAGATAATAGGTAATTTTACCTGCATGCTCTATTTACTGCAACATCATATCAATTCTTTATTTTATTTATTTCGCGTTCAATATCAGATATCCATGACAGCTGACGTTTTATCTCTCATATCGTCTATCATTTAAAATTACTTCAATATATAACTATAATACAATATTATTAATACAATTTAAATTAATATTTATCTTAACTTTACTAATTAAATTAAATTAATTTTATGTTTCAGACGGAGCTTCTGTATCAATTATTATTTAATCTATTTTCTAGGTGAGTAATAATTATTAATTACATTTAATATTTTCATATTTATTACACAATGAATAAATAAATTAAATTAATTATTAATAAAATAAAAAATCAAAAAAGAAACGTAGAGTTGTATCAATTAAAAAATTTAACGAGCTTAAATTTTAAAATGAACGGAGCTTCTATTTGTAATTAAGTCATTATTATCATTATCATTATCATTATTAATTACATTTAATATTTTCATATTTATCACACAATAAATAAATAAATAAAATTAATTATTATTAAAATAAAAAACCAAAAAAGAAACGTAGAATTAACCATCGCAAAAATGAAAGCGTAGAATTGTATAAATTAAAAAATTTAACGAGCTTAAATTTTAAAATGAACGGAGCTTCTATTTGTAATTAAGTCATAATTATCATTATCATTATTAATTACATTTAATATTTTCACATTTATCACACAATAAATAAATAAATAAAATTAATTATTATTAAAATAAAAAACCAAAAAAGAAACGTAGAATTAACCATCGCAAAAATGAAAGCGTAGAATTGTATAAATTAAAAAATTTAACGAGCTTAAATTTTAAAATAAACGGAGCTTCTATTTGTAGTTAAGCCATTAGAGTAAAAAGAAAATACAAATGACTTGCAAATTACTCTTTATACTATTCAGTTAGATTCCTTTTGATTAACAATTCCGTTTAAAGTTAAAAGTTTCGTGATATAAGAATACTGCTGGGCATGTTACGTGTAAAAGCTCGTCAATTCAAATTCAGTCTTGTCTTTTAACATTTTTTTCACTCTCTAATGCCCGTTTATTATTTTATCTTCGCTATTGTGCACTTTATTATAAATTATATACAAAAAAAAAAGTGCTCGCAACTTCATAATTTTTTAATACTCCCGTATTCTTTTTTTAATTATACATAAGTGTGTGTAAATACTCTGCCCGCATTAACTTGAGTATGAGTGCGAGTATTTATACTCTTATTTTATTTTTCGTACTTTTAATAATCCACATGGCCGTACAGCGTCTAACCAGATTTATACATCAATCATACTTCAGCATAACAGGCATCTTTGATGCATACACTCTACTCGAAATTTTATAAATGTTAGTTTTAAGATTTATTTTTAATAGTTTACACTTTTCATACAATTGAAATCATTTATTTTCCTCAATTAGAAGCTTAAAAAATTCTTTCTTAATTTTTTTGTCTCTAAATTTTAGATCAAAATTAAACTTTTTTGATTTTTAGATAAATTTAGAATTCATAAGTAATTTACGGTGATAATTATTCGTAGATTTATTTAAAACTCATTTCTCAACATTAAATCACTTTGACATTTCACCAGGAATTTAATAATTTTATATTGAATTTATTTTTAGTAAGAGTTCAATGTCTTCCTTTTATTGAATATAATTATCTGACTTTCTTGAGGTAATTTTGTAATATACAACAATAAATCATCAAATCACTTCGATAGTACATCTTGACAAGTTTCATTAAAACTATATAAATTTATAAGAGAGCAGTTATTTTATAAAACTTATATAAATGTAAAATATTCATATCAAATTCATGTTAACATATTACATATCAACTTAAAAAATATTAAAACATTTAGTAATTTCAAAAATTTTAAGTACATTATAATTAAAATTTTCATTATAAATCGATTAGAAGAAGCATCATATTTTCCTTAAATAACTTTCCAATTATGTCATCAATTTTTCTAATAATTCAAACCTCCATTATCTTACCAAATTACAATATTAATAACCGGTTTTTAAAATCCAACTTAATTCTCTTAATTATTATTAAAATTTAAATGATTACACAAACTTATTAAATCCCAACAAATTTCACTATTTTACCTTACACTGATAGAAGGATTTATTTGTATTAAAAAATATTTCTTAATAGTTAACAAATCATTTATTAGAGACTACTTTTTAATATTAAAAAAATATTTCTTACTATTTAAAATGATTTGTTTATATTTAATAAATCTGATATTCATTTATTAAATATTAATAAATCTTTTTAAATACTAAGAAATATCAACGACTAAAATATGGTCTCTAATAAATGATTTGTTAAATATTAACAAATATTTTTAACTATAAACAAATCCTTCTATCAGTGTATAAAAATAATTAGTCGTCGTTATCACGAATTATTTATTGGCCGTCTAATGAACTTATCTTTAGTAGACGTCAACAATCTGGAAAAAAAATCAATTAGTGTTCGCTTTAAAAATTGTCAGAATAAAAATTCGAAGGAAAAGAAGGAATTTTTTCTATCAATCTCGACCAATGTTTTTTCTTTCTTACCGACGGGCAATTTTATCGCTTACCGGTAAGTTATCATAAAAAATTTCTTCTTTTACCGACAAAATCAAAGAATGCTTACCTCAAGAGAACCTCGGGCTCTTTTTTACCCTCTTAAGTGATAGAAACCCTCGTAAGTAGTCAGGTCGGTGTTTAGTACGACACCGACTGGAAACTCTGGATTAATATTGGCAATTCCTAATTTTCCGGGGAGGAATAAGCAGCAGACTCTCGTTCCTCGTTGGATAGCGAATTGACCTCTGGAAAAAAGGAAAAACTATGATAGTTGTGAAAATAAATAATTAAATAAATTCCTCTTGAGGTAACTTTGCAGATGAAGCATTTAGAGTGTAAAATAAATTGCGTAGCTCCGAGGAATAAATATGATAATAATAAGAGTATGAAAGTTGGTTAGTTATAAAATAAGCAAATAGTACTCATAAATTATGTGGAGATATGTAATGTATAAAGCCTGGGAAGTTGTATTAAAATAAACAAAATAAATAGTTGGCACTCAAGTTAAAGAGGCTCTTTCTGTTTCTGGTTCTGTGCTATTTTGCTCGCTGGGATGTGGAGTACAGTTCCAGTTAAATATAAAAGAGTGAACGTTGAAGAGCATCGAGGATCGGCGGAGGGCAAAGAGGGTAGAGGGTGAAGGATGGAGGACTAACTGACCGCAAAGCGGCGGGTATTTTTTCATTTTTTTCACCTTTTTCACGTCGCGGATCCTGTTCGTTCGTTAGCTCTTACCAGTGAGTCCATCCAGTTTTCTCGAGTACTACACTATTTTTATTTTAGTTTTGGTCCTTTTTCGCTATACATTTACTTCTATTTAATTTTTATCCCGGGCCGAAATAAGAGTTGGGTTGGTTTTTATTTTGTAATCAAAGGTTAGGTACAATTTTTTAAAAATAAATTATTATTTCAAACTCCGAACTTTTACCTTAAATATAAAAAAAAATTAATTAATTATATCATCATAATTATTTTTCTTACATTTATATTAAAAACATGAAAAATACGATAAAATTTATAAAGAGCATATTTTATAGAAAATTAAATTTTCTACAAAAAATTTCTTCTCATTTTTTTTATATCTCCAATTTTTAATTTAGAATTTTAAAAAATGTATCCAAACAATTTTTAAACACAAAAAAATTAGCTTTAGAAATAATTTTCTTGATTGAAAAATTTTTTTTCTGATTCAAAACAATTTCTTTTATATCAAATTTATCATCAATGCACACTGAGAGGAGGATTTAGTTCTATTTAATAAAATTTAGTAACAGATACTAAATGATTTAGTAACAAACTTTTCATTCCCAAACATTTAGTAATAGGTACTAAATCATTTATCAAAGCCCATTTAGTTCCACCAAATAAATATTTAGTAGTATTTAACAAATGATTTATTGGTACTCAATAAATCGTTTATTGGTATCAAATAAATTAATTTTTTAACTAATTTTAGTGTGTAACCTAACTTTTTAACTTAAAATAAATAAAAATAATTAAAATAAATAATTTTAAGTAAAAATATAAGGTATTATAAAGAAAAGAATCTCATTAAATTATATTTTTTCGTTTGAGACATTTATAAAATTTAAAATTAAACAAGTTTTTAACACATCATAATAGACAAATTAAAAAATGTAAACTAAACTCCACTGAGAAAAGACATAAATAAAAGATATTTATTGGGAGTATGTGTGTTTTTAACGGTTTAATAAATCTCCCAAAATCGAGCTGAATAAAATAATCTAAGTTAGTGAATAGGTTATGTATCACATAAACATTGGAATTAAAGCATAGCCATCTACCGACAATACCTGCCAAAGAAATATTTAGTACCTGTTACTAAATATTATTTGGTGGAACTGAATCTTTATTTCCATGTAATAAGGCTTTGTTCACATAAAGAAATCATTTATCAAGCTGTAACAAATAATATAGATGGGTATAAAATATTTATTTCTCCCAAATAAATGAATAAAAATTTTGTTACTAAATTAGCTTAGTACTTTGTATTAAATCCTTCTATCAGTGCAGTGTTTTGAATTTAATCGCGAGATTATCAATTAAAAAATTGAATTTTTCGCATAAAATTACGAAAACCCCTACTTTAATTTAAAAATTCAAAAAATTCTCAATTAAAAGACGATTCTTATGTGAATAAATTGAATGAATGCCCGAAAATTTACACCATACTTTAAATAATTGTCACGTTCAGCGAAATATATGACGCACTCATTAACTCTTAGGAAGTAGAAGTTCCCAGGTAGGAGTAATAGTAGAGAAAGGTATATAAGTTTTTCTCCCTTATTAGAAGTCAGGGGTCGACATTTAATTACGTAATGTCAGGTGCATGTTGAATTCGAATAAACATGGATTGAGGCTAGTCCACATCTCACATCTCCAGGTTTTCTCCATGCATCGGTATACACTCCAATACTACAATACTTGTTACAGTACATAATAGCACAGTATTTATACGGGCACGTTTTCCGCCAAAGTTAGGACGAATGAGACCCGAAGAAGTGCTCTTGATATGCGCGATATCTGCACCCACACCGATACTCCGTCGTATTCAAGGCATGTAAATTATCAAATGTATTTGTAATTACTACTCCGTATAGTTTCCGAGACAACACACAACTGTGTTGCGCACTCAGAATGTAATATTCCCTTTTACTTCTTGTCTGTAACTCTGCTCACTACTTACTACTCACAAGTACTCATCCTCCCCTTCCGCCCTCAAGTCCCCCTTTGTTACTTCGAGCTCTTGCTACATGAGCCGAGAAACTCCTCTTAGCCCTGATAGCTGCTGCTCGGGCGCTAATTAATTAAAGGATCCCACCAAACAACGCTCAAGATATAACTAGCTAAATTTTTTAGTTTTTTTTTTTAATTTACAAACTTTTTTGGGGTTTGTTTGAGAAAATTTTCTTTTTTTTTTTTTTATTTAAAAATTTTGTTAAAATTAAATTAATTACTTTTGCATCTCAAATAAATTTTTTTATTATTTAGGAGCTCAATTTCTTCAAAAATAATCTTTTATTTATCTGAAACAAAATTTTGTTAAATATCAAAAAATATATTTTTAGGTGCAAATTAACAATAATTTAATTATTGTCAAAAATAAAAAATTTTCTGCATGGAAAAAAGTGAACTGTAATAAATAACAGTCGATTTATAATAAGTAATGATCAACTGCTAAAAATTACCATTTCAAACAGTAAAATCGTGATTTTACTATTCACTTTATAATATTTACCATTTAAACGTTACAATTTACTCTTTATATGGAAGAAAATACTATTTCAAACAGTAATATTCGCAAAGTAAATGTCTAAAATGTTAAAGTATAATAATTAAGAATTCAGATTTTGATATTTATCATTTCGTTCCTAAAAAATGATCTTATGATATGTAAAAAGTATAAAATAAAGTTAGTAAATTTCTAAAACAAGCAACGTTAATATTTACAAAGTAAAATGGTAAATTTTAAACGCAACGCTAAAAATCAAACTGTAATTATTGACTTGCTTGGACTGTTAAAATGTATATTTTAAAAGTATAATTTTTACTGTTTCGAATGTTAAATTCTCCCCGAGTAAAACCCCCTTCTCTTTCATCTGAGTTCCCCTTCTCCTCATAATATCGACTATATATTGAAATGGCAATTTTTACTGTTTGAAACTGTAATTTTTTAAGATGAAAGAGTCGTTATTTACTATAGTGACAGCTACTAATCACTTATTTTGGATATTAAATTATAAATTGTGGCTTTTATACTTTCTACATTAAGTTCTGTAATATTTATATTTTTACCACCTCGATGTCCGCTTTACTGTTTGAAACTATAAAAATTAACCGGAATCCGAGTGAATATTACAGTTTACTTTTTTCCGTGTGAAATATTTAAACAAAAATTGAAAAAATTATTAAAAAAAAAAAAAAAATAAATTATATTAATAATTAATTTACACTTAAAATGATTGTAATAACTGTTAATTTTCCATCAAACTTAATTAAATATAATGAAGCAATTATCAAAAATTTAAAATAATTATACATTGTTAATAAATATTTGAACAATTGGTTTAATATATTCCGGACATGATTATCAATTAGCGATTAATTAACAATAAATAAAAATACCACAAATTAACAATAAGGGGTGAAGAGTGTGGGTATGACATCAATATTGATTTTGAAGTATCGGTATGCAAACTGATGGTGATTTTACCTTGCAATCCATATTAAATTTAGGAGCGATGTAGCCACTATTGTGTCGGTGATATTTTACCGGAAACTGGATCAGAGGACGAGGACGGAAGAGAAGGGAAGGCGAATTGCTAACCAAGGGAGCGAGGGCAGGAAGAATGCAACGTAACGCGGAACGCAAGGAAAGGTTCACGTGCATATGGCCTATACGCATGAGATTGTATTTGCGTTTGGCTGGGCAGTTATGTACTCCAGCGATAATTACATATCGACTGTATACCACTGTACTGCGTATGCCAGCGGTTCCAGGTATTTTTTAGATTGCGGTATAACGAGTCCAGTACTCCGACGGGCGAGTCTAAAGTTAATGAATTACGCGACTGTGAGTAGTCTCCGGCTGGCCTTTTATATTTAATATAAAACTAACGATACTATTCCGCCGACCACTACTCTAATTTTATTTTTTTTTCCCTTTCATATTTATTCTTCCAATTACATTTAATTCATATGTATTTTTTAAATTTAATTAATATCGATCTTCACTTTTGTGGTATTATTTTTATTCATATTCAAGCCCCTATTTTTTGCTATTGCTAACTTTTTTCCTTCAATGCCTTCGATTTATAATGATAATAATACACTATTGTATGAATTGTATGACCTAATTTATAATTTCGAGTGCCGTTTTATTTTTTCTGGCCACTCGAAAATTATATTGTCGATTTTTCTTTATAATTCAATTGGTGGAAACTTTATGAAATTTTTTTATTATATACCATTAGAATTATTCAATTAATTTTAAATTTAATTATTAAAAGATAGCTGATAAATTATTCACTTAATTTTTTTAAGTATCATTTTAATTAATAGATCGATTGATGAGGTTATTTAATTTTTAGTTCCAGAGAATATGACCTGGATTTAATTTATTTATACAATTTTACTACACAGTTATTTTTCAGAATTTAAATAATTAAAGTCAGAATGAATATTAAATATTTTTTATAATTAAGAGTATAGATTCATTGTAAGGGATAATAATAATTATTAATTGAAAAATTTTTTAGATTAAAATACTTAAAAATTTTGAATTGATTGAAATTTTTTTTTTATAAAAAAAATTTTTTTCTTTTAATTACCGCGTTTAAAACTTTCTCTTGAAGTCATTGGCCAATTTGGCTTTAAACTTTGCCAGTGTAGCTTGTTATTAAATCCATTTAATTGCAATATAAAATCTGATCAACTTAACTTTAATAATTCGAAATAATTTCTCGTGAAAACGCCCACCAGAGTGATGTATCACCAAAAAAAACTCATTGTTCAACTTCACCACAGTTGTTATTATCCTGAGTTGTTTTTTCCCATTATTTAAAAAACTTTTTTCCAACAAAACTCGTGCTTTATCATGTTTATTTGCTTATTAAAATTCACTGTAATTAATACCCACCAGACAAAAACATACAATATTTTCTGAATTAATAAATTAATGCCAGTTAACTTTTTCGATGTCAGTTAAATATAGCGCTAAAAAAATTTATCATAGTTCAACTATTTATCTACCACTCAACAATTCCAAAAAAAAAAAAAAAAAATAGCATCAATAAAACCGAAAAATTCCAGTTGAAAAATCCCCATGAAATTATATTTCCTCGCTTCTATTTCGCTTGGACATAAAAAAACGGCGTTATAACACCACACAATAACATACTAGAGCCCAGCCGGTGTTTTTTCTCTTTCATTTGTCACCGACGGACATGTTTTACAAATGTACAAAAGAAATGAATAATAATAACACCGTAACGTTCCTCGGTAGCCACTAAGTCAATTAAAAAATAATTAACTTTTATCAAACATTCTTCATTCTGGTCTATAAGTATTTTTTCATTTTTTGACTTCATTTTTTTTTTATTACGATTCTCCTATTTTTGTAGCAAACTCATGCACTCACCCGTGTAACTCGTGTATGACCAGTCTTCTGTTACGTTAATAATTTATTACCCTCTGTACACGGAGAAGTACTGAATTACCTTCAACCTCAATTATAAATTTTTCCTTCTCGATATTTATTTTTGAAAAATCCACCTCAAACTTTTGATCAAGCTTTCATTGTTTGATCTGACGTCGCATTAAACATTTATTGTTCTACCTTTAGATTATCAAAAATATAACGTCAGTTGTCACTACTTTAATGTAAAATTTATTTTTGTTCAAATGAAGTAACTTTTTAAATAAGATAAAAAAGGAATAATTAACATCCATTATAAATTTGAAGAAGTTGAGCAAATACAATCGTCTGCAATATTCACAATTTATGAGGTACATCAATATATGCTTTATTGTTAAATTGTACAGAAGTACTCGTACAGAAATGTCATATGATATCAGCGGACAGAAATAATTTAAAGTTAACTCATTGCAATTTAATGCAGAAGTGCTGTGCAATATATTATATTATATATTATAATATAATAATATACAATATATAAATTTGATTTAAGCCACTATTGATTTACACTTCGGTAAATCTTCATAAGATTGGTCTACACGTTGTAAAAATAAAAGTGTTTCAGCTTTATCGCACAACGATTTTGTCACTCTTTCATGTGGCCGAGTTTTATGACTTTAGTTATGTGACACTAGTCATAGTCATAATATAATCATAAAGATTTAAAAAAGATATTGTATAACATTAGTATTGCACTTGACATCGCACAATAACAATAACAATAACAAATTTATTGTTTATTATATTTTATCCATACTGCTTTACTACCATATCAAATATTCTATTTTATCGTATTGTAGAGGATGTAATATTGTTACAGGTGTTGTAAGTGTAGATAATAATTGCACGTTGCTTGAGATATTAAATGAAATTATTTTTTGAATTTTAAGATATTATTAGAATTTTTTTGATGAATTAGTACTTAGATAATCTATATTATTAAGAGAACAAGAAAAATTTTGTGTCCAGAATAGTCATATAATAAAATCGGATTTTTTTAGTGAAATTTAGTGTCATTGCAAAAGTTTTGATTTGAATTTGTGCTTTCTAAAGTTTCATATCTTTCTCTTCAATAGTTAATTTATTATGATGAGTATTTAGGCTGCATTCGAAAATGTTCTATTTCTACACGGAAAGAAAATTGAAGGAGTTTTTACTATTTTACTATTGTAATTTTTACTAAATAAAATAGTAACGGTGGACTATACTTCTCATTTAGTAATTTTTACGATCTACTATTGTAAATTTTATCCAACAAATAAGACTAGCAAGAGTCTTAAAAAGTCGGATACTATAGAGCAAATTATACAATATGTGTTTGTGAACTTTACAATTTAACTATTGAAAAAATTCACAGTTGGTTTTTTTAAAAGAAATATTAGGGAGGGAGAGAGATAGAAGGTTGGACTAATTGGTACCTGTACAGTAATCGAAAAAAGAAACCGACATTTTTCTGTTATCTGGGAATCGAACCCAGAACCCCTGTGTTGGCAGAATTACAGGTGGTCAGAGACCTCTCCCCTCTACGCCATATCCGAGCTAAACTTTCAAGACCTTCTTGTAAAATACGATTTAACATTTACATAAACTCGGAGTCTAGTGCTGTCACGGCCATCACTCACACTAATTGAGAAACATTCCAATTCAACTATTGTAAAATTTGCTATAGTTCTATTGGAAAGATACAGAGGCAGCACTGGAAATTTTCATCTCTTACTTTTTACAATAGTAATATCGTAATTTTTCATGAATAAATAGTATTTTTTCTTCTAAAATATTTGACAATTAATAGTAATAAAAGTATAGTCCAGCTTTACAATAGTTGTATCGTAAATTTTCCCAGAAATTTTTTCCCGTGTAGATACATAATTAAGAAATGACCTTGTATCTTGTGAACTATTGACATTTTTAAAGATATAAGCTCACCCCGACATTACATTCATCGAGACCTTTCATTTGAGTACCCAGACCAATTTTTCATATATTTTATATATTTATATATTTCACAAATACCATATATATAAAATATATTATAAATGCCATGTGGGTACTCTAATGAAAGGTCTCGATTAGTGTAACATCGGGATGAACTTATATCTTTAAAAATGTCAATAATTAAGAAATGATCTTGTATCTTGTAAACTATTGACATTTTTAGAGATATAAGCTCACCCCAATGTTACACTCATCAAGACCTTTCATTTGAGTACCCACATGCATTTTGATATATTTTTCATATATATATATATATATATATATATATGAAAAATTGATGTGGGTACTCAAATGGAAGCTCTTGATGAGTATAACATCAGGATGAGCTTATATCTTTAAAAACGTAAATATTTAAGAGAGTACAGTGCAATTTAACAAAAGTCATATAAAGTCATGTGTTTTATTATTTAATAAAACGAAATTTTATTTATTAGTCCATAAGTCACGGCAGTCACATAGTGACTGCAACGTTGCTAGTTTTTATTACTTGGTTTTGCAACAAATTTAAAATTTGGAAAAAAGTAATCAAATTTCAGAAAGATTGTCTGGGTTTTTTTTTTAGTGAAAAGAAATAAATTTGATAAACCTTCGAACAAAGTCGCAGATTGACCGTTATTGAAAAAATGGTGGACTAATGATAACAAAATAAAATTATCAGCCATTGAACCGTCAAGTGTATAGCTCAGATTCAATTACCAATTACTTTGACGAAACATTTCCAGTGGTAGTTTGCGCCTGGGAGCGCTTTACCAATTAACGATGGGATCACATTTCTCACAGCCATTTGGACCATAAATAACAACAATGAATAATAATTTCGGCTCGCCAATAGTCTCTGCTCCGTTTTGTAATATTTAGTACTCGGTATATATCGCTTACAATAATGATAATGACAATAAATAGCCATCTATCTCTCAAATTATACAAAATGTTACAAAGTAATAGATGTGATATGACAAATAATAATTCAACCGATCGAGCTCCCGATACCTGAACGCCGGTGATTTATCTTGTAATTAGATCCCACCTTCGGTAATAAATGTCGGATATTAAAAAAAAAACAATTGATTTATCACGATCATTTCAACGTTTTTATGCGTTTAAACTTCATTTTCGGCTAATTGAGTTGGTATTTTTTATGAAATATTTCCCTCATTTTTATGCTCAGTGCTTTTTATTATCAGGGATTTATTTTTTCGGAATAAAATTTACCCAATAGTACTATTCTATTCTCCATCGATATAATTTTCAGTCGTTTTATAATTATAATTATTCATCTTTAGTAGGTAAATATTCAACCGAGTTTAATTTAATGATATGAATTTTCTTGACAAGCTTAAGGTCAACTTTACGGATTCGTAAAACTAAATATTTAATGGGCAATAATGAGTTTGTTCTGCGAAATTAGTTGTAACTTATTTATAGCCACTAAATATTTAAGTTATATCTAAATGGGATTTAACTTATCACGAATAGGGAAAGGTGAAATTAAATGGGGATGTTGAGAAAATAATAATGGGATTATGGGGCTTTAATCAAACTTAATTACTTTACGAGTTGAATTTTAAGATAACATCCCCATTAAAATATACAATTTTAGTTTATGTGTCGCTTTATTTATTTTTAAATTTCAAAATTATTTTTTTTTTATCCTAAAAAAAATAAATTTCAATATTTGCTTCAAAACAAAATAAAATTACAGAAAACAAACTTGAAATAATATGATGAAAAATCGAGTATTGAAGCCCTAAAATAAATTTTCCATCGAGCAATCTAAGTACAAAAACAAATTTTCCGATCGATCGACCTAAAACCAATACCTCTGCGTATTTTTTAAAAATTAAAACTTTTTATCGGGGAAAAAATAATAACGATATAAAAAATTTATCGAATAGTTGGTCGCGTATTAAAATAAGTGTAGCGTGATATAAATTATTCCGTTTTGTTTTTTTTAATTCTATTTTTTTTCTGGGTAGCCCGGTCGAGCAGTTGCGGGTAGTTTTGTTTGTCGAAAAAAGTTTTCAACTGTATAACAACCATTCTATGGTAATTCCCGGGCATGTAGCTAATGTAAAAGTACATTTCACAGAATCCACTTAAATGTCAACACTCCGGGCATGCAACTTAGATGAGCGCTACATTTATAAACAAATATACACCTATATCTGTATTCGCTTAAGCTACACACCCCTTTATCACTTTTATCTCCGGTGTGTAGCGTTTCAATACTCATACTAATACTAATAATAGTTTCACTTCACTCAGTATGTTTCGTTCTTGTTTCTGGAACCAACGGCCCGAATAAAAAACAAATATAAAATGAGGTTAGTGTTAGTAGATCCAACCCGACACTAGACATCCAGTGTATGCTTATATCAAGTAGTGTTCCCTAAACTTTCCGTAACATCGCGATGATTGGCGTAATAACGGATAATTAGCGAAACAGTGTTGGGTATTCATTTCAGAAAAAGTTTATTATTTCTATAGAAAGTGCTTCGCGTCAAAACTTTGACGAGGAGTCTATCAAAGAACTTGCTGAAGAGTTGATGCCTAATTACCGACTGCCGGTAAATAGAGTTTTCAATGCCGCCACAAGACGGCTGTCTGCAAATCGAAAATGTAATTTAAGACCGAAAAATACTAAAAAATTAACCGCGATTTAATGGAATCATTTATTCATAAGCCAGCTAGTGGGTTCCGGGAATCCAGCTCTAAAACAAAGTCGGGAGTTTGGGCGCCAGTGTGTATCAAAATTCTGGTAATCCAGGAGGTGCTATCCGGCGTGTTGCAGCTGGGTTCGGATCCGAGCCTCGACCCACTCTTTCTAGAGTGCTGCTGGCAGACGAGAAGTTGGCATAAAATACAAACTACTTGCTGGGTCCTCCTTATTCTACTCCGGGTGGAGGGTGAGGCGGAACAAGCGCAAGGATGATAGCGCGAGGCATCATACTATGATTTACTTCTCAAAGTCTCGAAACCACAATCTGTAAAGCTTAGTAAATCCACGTGAACTGACACCATGAACAGATATCTCGCTTAGTTGTGGGTGATATTAAAACTCATCCGTTTCTGTCGTTACTCCACTGTCATATCATTTTTCTGCAAGCTAAATCCAAATTTCATCATCTTCTATGAACAAAGTCTTTACTTATTACTCCCTTTCGAAGATAAATATATACTGAGTGATATTAAACTGGATATTAAATTTTTTTATCACTTTCTTTTTTTTTTTTTGCTGACAACTGCTCTGTTTTATTATAAAAAAATTTCATAAATATTGATGTTGAATATCTAGGGCTGAAAATTATGGAAATATTTTCTGATATGACCAACTTTTATTTTCGGACTGAAAATATTTATTTATTTTAAAATAAATAAAAAATCAATGACAGTTTCTTGAGAATAATCCTAAAAAAAGAAATAAATGTCTTTTTATGTAGAAAAAAGTAAAAAATTCGTAACAAAACCGAGTAAATTTATGACAAACTGATGGACAACTAACCACAACACAGCCTTGGAAAAAGATCTTAATGATTTTATATTATCCGGATTATTGTATTTTCAACAGGCATTTATCAATGTCGTGAGTGATCCCAGGGTTTTCGGTGCCCGATAACGAAAATAAATAGACTTGTCGGCGTAGAAAAGTCACACACTGAGGGCCATATCAAAAAATAACCAAAGATTTCCTCTTTTCTTTTCTTTTCCTTTCTTTATCCTCCTGTACCCTATTCCCTCGGCAACTTTATTTCGCCACAACCACAAGTTATACACTTTATATCTCAGAGAGGTCAAACCTGTCCTGTCGTAAAGAGTACGCACCCTAGTAACTACAGTTACCTAACTCTGTTCAGTGGAGTCCTCTAGCGGAACGGAAGACCCAGATACCGGTGAATACACATTTACTTTTTGTTTTTTAGGTTTAGGTTATACACCCCATTCCGTCAGTCTCTTTTCTGACCCACCTGTCTCCGCGCGCGTCCCACCGAGCTTGAAACTCCCATCACGTATTTTGATTATGACGTCACGCATGGATAGCACCAAATATGAAGCCGGAAATAGGAAAAAGGACGGGTGTATTTTAGCTAGCAATATTTACTTTTCTTTGTTTTTTATTCATGAATTGTAACTTGTAGGGTTCATTTGACATCGCGATAAATTTTCACCGTCTCATTAGTTCGCGGTCTTAAAAATAGCCAATTGACCGGGGTTGAAGCTCGCAAAGTTCCACCAGCCGAGTAAGAGCCTGTGAACAAGGACGAGGACGAGGACTAAATTAGAGACCTGAGCACAAACCACACAAGTGCCGCAGCTCAAGTCAAAGCCCTATGGACGTTTGTCCTAGGACACAGGGGATATGATCACAACGGCTACGAGGGTGTAACACTACCCGTTGAAACTGTAAACATAAGCGCTCACATGCCCCCTTGCCGAGGGTATCTGCTTCGTCTCGGTTATTTACATCTTCGACACTATTTGTCTCTGTTTCCCTTTCTGTATGTAGCTCGCTGACATGTCCAGCTTCGTCAATAATTACACAGGATAAAAAGATACTTTGATTCAAAAACAATACACAGAAAAAAAAATGTTCTTGAATCAAGTATATATTTTTGAAGAGCTCAATATTCTTGGTTTGAGTAGAAAAATTCTTGATTTAAGAAAACTTTTTTTGATCTAAGGAAATTTTACTTAATTCAAGAATTTTTCGTCTTATTCAAAACAATTACCCTCTTCAAAATTATATTCTTGGTTTAAGAATTTTTCTCTTGAATCAAGTTAATTTTTTTTCAGTGTATTGTTGCCAGTTAAAAATTTATCGAAAAATGACGAATATCCTAATTCAATAAAATGTTCTTTTGAAAATTGAATAGTATAGGTCAAAAGGTTCAGATATTCACTTTAAAAATTTCAGATTTAAGCCATACGCGGTTACTGTGTTGGCTAAGTGCTTTAGCTCTTTTTTAATAGCACGGTGCGATCAGGGTTCGAGTCTGGTCTTGGGTATAATTTTTTTTTTTTTTTTTTTTTTTTTTAAATTAAGTATTTACTTATTGAGTTTAGAAAATAATTATTTAATTTGAGAAGTTCTGTACATTTAATTAAAAATATTCTTTGGCCTATTTTAAAAAAGAAATTGTTTTTAATTGAACAAAGTCACTTTCTTAATTCAAATTTTTTGATACTATCAATGGAAAAAATTTTTTTAAATAAAAAAAAAGCTTTTTTGGTCTAAGAATAAATTTTTGAAAACTAAAATTATTCATATCAACAGGTAAATATTTTATCCGTCTGATAAACTTTTAAATCAGACATAGAATTAAGAAATTAAATTCAGACAAACTTTTGGTCAACTTTATTGTTATTAATAAGTAATAATACAGATTTATTTATTATTCTGAAAGTATCGGTTATTGAGGACAATTTTATCGGACAGACAGTGTGACACCATTTGGAGAGTAGTATTATTAATACATTACATAGACGGATAAATATTTCATTTTTTGTAATATTTGATGATTGAAATTCAATACTCGAGTTTTGATAAAATATTTCCCCCGAAATCGAAATAAAATTTTGATCGATTTACAGATTAGGCTAATAAAGCCGTTTGAAAAACACATTAAGGGGATCTTGAAGATCCTGATAGACTTTAAAGTCAAAGCTTTTAAATATTTCATGTAAAAATTTAATTGAATTTTAAATTTCAGTAAATTTACCGACTTTTCAATGGTTTATTGTAAATTTTAAAAATATTAAAAGTTGAATTGAATTTTTCTCATCAATGTTAGCGCAAACAAAACAACTGTCAGAAAATATCCATTACATTTCATGAATTCCAATCGACGTAGCTGATATTCCTCGCGAAACTTTTGACTGTACAAAGAACCCTCCTAATATTTCATCATTAAAAAAGATTGATCGCCCCTTTCGGCTCAAATAATTGATACCAGATAATAATAAAATAACCAACTGATGGTTATAATCCTCCTTATAAATAAATCCTTAAAATCCCGCCGCTAATTGACATCGCCAGCCGTACGTTAATTACTTAGACATTTTATTGAAGAATTTACGGACCGCCGAGACTGAATTATTTAAATATTTTAGTGACCCCGACGTCAGCCGGTTATTTTCGTCCTTAATAATCGAAATCCAAGTAATTAAATATATAAATAAAATCGGAGAAAAAATATAAAATCAGAGCCAGAGTTTTCCGTCATTTTCCGTCATTTTTCATGCTACACGGAGAAAAAAATTTAGCTATAGGAACTCTATAGTAGTTAGTTAGTTGTAAAAAGTTCTAGTAGGTTAACGTATTCTTATGGTAACTATACCGTTTGGCTCCTATAACTCTATGTCGTTGAGCTCTGAGAGCTAAACGTTATTTACCTCTCACAACTATACAGAATCGTTCTGAGACTATAACAAATTTTAACAAATCTATAATGCGCGATTTCATATTGATAATTTAATAAATAAATGCAGCAGAACGAGTTTATATTGCCAATAATAATTGTTTATGATAAATAAGAATAGTATTATAATATAAATAAAATAATAATAGAACTTATATTACACAGAAAAATTATCACAATCACAATATATTAAACTAATAAATTAAATTAACAGTCACTGCAAATGAACCTTGAAAAACCATAAAATATAAAACCATTTTAACGAAATTCAATTTGACAAAAAAAATACCTATTTCCTTAAATAAATAAACTGGAAACTTAATTGTCCTCATATATTTTTAACAATATGGATAAGTAACAAAATAATTATGTTTGCCATTTTGGAAGGTTATGAAATATGTCAGCGCACTCCACTACTGCGCAACGTAAAGCTGTCCCAAATATACCGTTGGTCTCTCAAAACTATCCCGTTGAGCTCTGCACGGAAAAAAGTAAACTGTAATAAATGACAGTCGATTTATAATAAGTAATGATCAACTACTAAAAATTACTATTTCAATCAGTAAAATCGTGATTTTACTATTCACTTAATAATATTTACCATTTAAACGTTACAATTTACTCTTTACATTTATAATAATTAAGAATTCAGACTTTGATATTTATCATTTCGTACCTAAAAAATGGTCTTATGATATGTAAAAAGTATAAAATAAAGTTAGTAAATTTCTAATACAAGCAACGTCAATATTTACAAAGTAAAATGGTAAATTTTAAACGCAACGCTAAAAATCAAAGTGTAATTATTGACTTGCTTGGACTGTTAAAATGTATATTTTAAAAGTATAATTTTTACTGTTTCAAATGTTAAATTCTCCCAGAGTGGGACCCCTTTCTCTTTCATTTGATTTCCCCTTCTCCTCATAATATAGACTATATATTGAAATGGCAATTTTTACTGTTTGAAACTGTAATTTTTTAAGATGAAAGAGTCGTTATTTACTATGGTGACAGCTACTCATCACTTATTTTGGATATTAAATTATAAATTGTGGCTTTTATACTTTCTACATTAAGTTCTGTAATATTTATATTGTTGCCACCCCGATGTTCGCTTTACTGTTTGAAACTATAAAAATTAACCAAAATCCGAGTGAATATTACAGTTTACTTTTTTCCGTGTATGTATCACATAAACATTTAGTTATCAGAACTAAATAAAATTTTGTTACTGTAATTCTATAACAAACAGTCAACTGTGTATAGTTATGGTAACTCTACAATTTCGTTCCCAGAACGAAATTTTTTTTTTCCGTATAGACTCTAAGATACGACATGAACGGAGCTTTTATTAAACGCCCTGCTGCGGACTTTATTAACGGCTATTTTTTCAATATACCGCACAGGTATCAGGATACCTGGCAGTGCTTGATAACAAAGGAAATTCATTCTGTACCCTGTTTTATACAATATATAATATATAATATTTCAGTACATAATATCCACACTGGTGAGCAAACATAATACGTAAGACAATAGAAATACCAGGTTATTGCTTCTCTGGATTAACTTTAATTTTTAATCAAACGACCGGGAAAAGCTCCTCGCTGATAAATTGCCCGACCTCCGATGTACTTTTACAGCCTCTCAAGTCTTCCGTAGATCCGACAAGACTTAATTATTCACCAGTCATTACTATTATATTGTACTATATTGATAAATTCTGTCCACCCATCCACTATTTAATAATATTCCGATGAACATACTAAAAGCTCATCTCTTATTCATGTATCTACTGAAAATTAAATCTTTTAAATTTTAAATCCTGACCTCAAGGATGTAGCCAATTAATATCCTCCGCTTACACTTTAATAATGATAAATATATTCTGTATTTTTCTGGAAATCAATATCCGAAAAATGAAAAATTTATTTTGACAAGGTTGCTTATTTTCATTAACTTTATAAGATACTATTGATTTTGCGGCGGGATGACGGCCCTCGAAGCAGGTTCATAACTAAGTCATGAAGCTCTTATCCACAATACCTCGAATAGCTATCCAAAGTCGCCCTTACATCTTTCATAGTGTCCCAGAACGACCTTATTCGTATATATACTCTTGAATTCTGCAATATCTACTTTATACACTCAATACTCGTATATGTTATCATCCTAAAAACAATTACTGTCCTCTTCAATGGATATTGCACGCTTCAATTTCGACAGTTTTTATCTCGATATAAATATAAATAGAAATTATAATATTAAATTTTTGGGAGCGACCTGATTTTCTCATTTTTAATCGATACTTGTAAATACTCTATATCGCGTATTAATACCAAAAGGGCTAAGAAATTTTTAAATTATCTCATAAACAACGCATTCGTTTATAACAATATTTTAAACAATAGGAGATAAAAATTATTAAAAATCATTTTTAAGTAGCTTCTGATCATAAGAAAACGGATCAATAATAATATTATAAAAAAAAATTTTTTTTCAATGTTTAATTAAGTTTTATAATTTTATTTCTGCTCTAATCACTGAGAATGTTAAAATTTGGTAGAAAAATTAGATTATCTTTAGACTTCCTTTCGATTTAAAAAATAAAAATTCCTAAAGCCAAAAAAATAACTTTTTAATTTTACATTTTAATCATTTAAGAAAAATTATTTTTTGTACGCTCTTTTTGGCATTAGTAACTCGATATATAATTAACGGATAATTTATTTGAGTGAAGCTCGGCGTCGGTGTTTATTCATCGGATACAATGAATCCTTAATTGAATAAATAATTAACGAGCGGTTAATTTTTAATTGAATTAATTTTGTCTAAACCAAAATGCTGATAAATATTGACTAGCTTTGTTTGATTATTCATTGTCTGTCTGTTTGTGTATTTGTTTGTTTATTTCGAGTTTTGGCAAGCTATTCACTCACCCAATGGGTTTCCGGTGTTTTATATCGCTGAGGGAGGCTCAAGAAAACTTGGTTTTTGGATTTTCGTGTGAGAGAATGCTTTTGTCGTCCCGGTTTCTTCCCTCGAGTGTTTGTGTTTCGAAAACTCCTTTCTTGTTACCCGGGTACTTGGCGAGGAGTTACACGCCTTGGGACACTGCAATTAAAGGTTTAAGAACTGCTCAGGGACTCAACTCTTGGTTAAGCAAACCGAGTTATTCTCTAATCGGTGGTTATATAGTTTGCTTTCTATCTATAGTATTTTTCTACTTTTTAGGAGTGTCGTGGATATTTAAAAAAAAAAAAATATTTTCGTAAAACATTAAAATTTTTTCATTAAAATCTGGTAATATTTCATGGACTTTGACCTGTTTTCTCAGTTTTTTATTAAATTCACAATATTAATAACGCACTGCATCAAAAATATACACTATCAAAAGTAATATTTTGTTGCAAACACCGTTAATCTTTTAGCAGAGCCACCATTACCTTGGACGTTAAAGAAGGTAGAAAAAAAACGAAATAACTAGAGCCAGGCAGGGAGCCGACTAGTGTGGAAGATGAATTCAACCGAGCACTGTGATTTCTTAGCGTTAACCTCCCGCGGCTCCTACACCGCAGCTTTATAACACCTGTGTCATAAAATGGATACAAAGAGGGTATATTGCCGGGAGGATATAACGCAGTCGAAGTAAAGACGCGAAATTTGCATATGGAACGCGCATTAACTTACTCCAAAGCTTAATTTAATATCCTCCGCAATAAAATGTCTCAAAAATTCACGGCAATTTATCATCCGCTAACTGATATTGCGCTATATTATAGCCTCACATATCACTAACTCATATCGCAGTTTAACTTTAACAAAAATTCCAACAAAATGACTCGAAATAATTGAAAAAGATTTGTTTTTCCTGAAAGGAGTAACCCAATTTGTCAGAGCTGAAAAAAAAGAAAAGTTTCAGCCATTGGGACAGTTATTTTATTTTCTATAACTTTTAGGTCTCGTTTTACCGGGGCTGTTGGTTTATTTTCAGAAGCGGTGTCGGGTGTTATTGCTGCACGTTGGCGATACTTAACAACATTGGAAAAGACCGCAAATGCCACAAAGCTCTCGGAGCTTCTACAGAAAAGTCACTTATACACTTGGGTTTTCTTTCCTTGATAGAAAAAAGGTGTGACTGCGTTTCTTTGGTAACTTGTTACGACAATGCCCCGAGAAAAACTCTAGCTTCGTCCTCTCCATTCAAGTTAAAAGTGTGACGTGCTAAGCTAAAGGCTCTAACAGGTTTTTTTTTTTTTTACAGAAATAAAAATAATATAATAAAGAACACATTCTTCATAAAAGTAGCCTACTTTAAAGTAAAGATTTTTTTGCTCCGACATTAGACAGGGCGACTAAAAAAAAAGCTTAATATCCCGTGATTTAGTGCTTCGAATCCCGGGCCGGCTCTACCTCGGGCTCCCGATCTACTTAAACAAAATTAAACTTCTCGAGAAACTGAAAACCGGTTTTTCATTGTTAAATTTATTATCAGAATATAAGCACAGTAAAAAAAAAAAAACAATGGAGTGAATCTCAGACGTCTGAAGTGTGAAAAAAAAAAAAATAATAATCTTTGATTTAAAAATTTGAAAATTTTCTTAAGCCAAAATTTATCTATACTAATAAATGGAGAGCCAATTTTTTTGTTCAGTTATACTGCAAAAGCTACTGAACTGATCGGAATAATACTTATCCCATAAGATTCAGCGTGTTTCGGAGAAGGTTTTAGTATGTGATATGTTGGTGATTACTTATCCGGAACCTATATTTTTTTGACTAAGAAATAATGAATTTTTATTGTAACTAAATTTGTTCTATTCGATTTTTATTTGTTTAAAATAAATTTTTTAATTCTATTGGTTATGTTTATATACTAGGCAGATTTCTTCACTTATGAGACCTGCAATTTCTTTAACTGAAACTTTCAATGGTCATTACAAATTTTTTTTTCATGCCAATAATTATTCCCTTTTGTAAGAAAGACACGGGAGTGTTATAATGATTGCACATTGAAAATTACAATGAATATTAGCTAGAATAATCACATGGATAAAAGGTACATGCCAATTCGATAGAATTGGGAATCTGTGCAAGTTAAAGCAATACTCTAATTAAATTTCAAGTCTAGATCTAAAAATGCAATTCTATAAAGCGCCCAGCTGAGCGGGCGAGTAACAGCTACTACTAAAAAATTGAGAATATTTTACGATCAAGTAGACGAACAAACTCCTAATGGAGCGTTGCAATTGACAGTGCCAGAACAGACACACCCGAAAATCAGATCTCATCGGTACCCAGCGAATCGGTTGCATCGGGAACGAGGGATTTTTTCCTCAAAACGGACTCGGGCTTGGAGGCACGGAAAAAAGGGCGAAAAAGTGACGGCGACCGAGCGGAAACCGTTCGGGCTGAGTGAGAGTTCGGGCATAGAATGTGTTCGCTCCTAGACTAGTTTAGAGCTCGCCACGTGAGCTGTATACAAGCGAAATGAAGAGAGAAAATAAAAATAAAACAAAATAGATAGACCACATGATGCGTACGTGTTTCGCAGAGGGAAACTAAAATCTGTACTGTACATACGCGACATCCGCGTAGATATATAGCGATAGATATAGATGGATGTATATATGTATATATTTAGCATGGGTATACACTGAACACGACACGGAGCGGATCAAGCAAGCCGGGTGTACTATACTGCCGTATAATTCTGTTTGTTTATGGTCGGTTCGCCACTCGATTTTTCAACGTAATGGACGCCACCGTCCTGACAAACGAGTTAGCTATCCACCCTTCTATTTTTTTATTCATCTTCCCCTTGTTTCCATCACTCGCTTCCCTTCTCTCGGCTGACAGTATCCGTGGACCCCCGCGAGGAAGATTTTTTTCGATATATCGCCGGGTTACACGCTGATATTTATCACTGATCTGCTCTGGTATTATTGATGTCACCCGAATAATTCAATCTGCACTCGATAAATTTATTTCCCTTCTAAGTCTCATAAATAAATCAAAAAATCCCTTTTTTGGTGTGAAAACTACTGATATAGAAAAAATTTATTTTATTTTTGTTGTGGTCCCGTGAAAATTTTCATCTATGGCCAGACCGGGCCATGTATGAGAGTAAAATAATAATTTATCATAATTTTATCGAAATTTAAACGTTAGTCAACCAAAAATTTATTTATTAGTTGATTAAACTAAAAATCAACAACAGATAAGCTTTTTGTTAGAGTAAAAAATATGATTTTTATCTTAGAATTAAATACTTCAGAGTTAAGTCTCTAGAAGCGAGAAAACTTAGCGACCATGCGCCATCTGTTGGAAGTTTTCAAGACTAATGTCTGATAAAGCCAATTTTTATGCCAAGTCTTATCAAAAATTATTCATGAACATACAGGAAAATTTTTTTCAAAGGTTTAAATTATCGAAAACCTGCCATTTGTCAGCTGTGCTATTAATTACTAGTTGTAAGTTATCTTATTGCGAGACGCCTGTTTACGGAGATCTTTTACCGCGATTAATGCAGCAAAGGCTAAGAGTTGTTTGTAAGTGCTTTAGAATTCTCGTGAGACAACCAGGCGAATAGAAGCCTCTGGTCACTTCTCCATTTCCGTCTTTAGTCTCTAGCTGGCTATGGTTGCACCACCTTAAACCTTTAAGGGTATCCTTAAAGTTTCTGCACGGCAAACTTTGGTATCGTCCATACACTTGAGGAATTACCATGCTTAAGAGCCACTTTCCGAGTTTGCCACCATGAGTTTCTGCGAGGCTTACACCCGAGAATCTTGTTAGTAAATACGAAAAATTCCCGTAATCCGTCTCTCTTATCCCTGTTAATAATTAAAAATAATCAAATGGAGAAAAGTGTCTGGTTGTGTCAGAGATAATTTGCTTATTTATTTATTTATTCATTCATTTATTAATAGTCAATTTCAATTTGCTACAATAATTTTGTAATTTGATCAATGTTTGCTTCTACAATCGAGTTAATTATTACAATAGTCGATTGATTTGTTGTGCCGAGTTCGTTTCAGAATTGAATATCGATAAACAAATAGTTTATGACCGATTAGCGAGTGATTGGAAATTAATTATTCAACACGGGAAAGCTTACAATCAGTCTAGAGAGAAAATAGATTTTTTTTTGTAAATAAAAAAAAATTAATGAAAAAAGTTTGTAAATTTTCTTCTTCTTCAAAAAAAAAAAAAAAAATAAAAATGAAGCCAAGTTTGCTCTGAAAACAGGATCTCATTAACTGTAGCCTCAAAAAGTAACCACATAAATATAAATGCAACAATTTATTTGGGTAAGTTGATTAAAAAATTAGGGATCTTATTTTTTTAATGAATCTGTTAAAGTAGCTGTGAAAAAGGTCTTGATGATAGCTTAATCTGGATAAAAAAAACTCGAGTTTCAGGTTAGGGGATTGTACGTCAGCGGTGAATGATAAAAAGTTCGTAGGGTCCTATATTTTTTTAATAATTTTTTTATTTAACATCTTGATCCCCCTATTTTTTCTTTCATCGAAAGCTTGCCCTCGCGGTTCCCACCTAAAAAGAAAGTTAAGTGTAAGCTTTGACGACGAATTTCAAAGCCGCAACGTTTCATACTCATCCGTATTTTATAAAGACCTGCATATACTGTACTGGGGGCCGGGTTTGCTTGAGAGAACGGGGAAAAATATAAATAAAAGACCCGTGGGAGGAAGGTGGGTATATTTATTGAGTCTTTTATATTAAAAGTAACTTTAAACTCCGGTGTGTGTTTCTGCAGGGGTGTTCCTGTAAATCACACCTCACCAACATTAACTATTTATAAGGACCGTGCGTTTCACCTACCCACTCGAGCTGAGAACACTCCAGTTCAACCTTTCACTTATTAACTAACGCTAGAAAAATAAATATAAACACTGACATGTTGATTCTATTTATTGATAAATTACTGCGCTATTGGCTTGGTTAATTTATCGCTTTAATTGTTTTAATTACCTTTCAGAGGCCTTGACTTTTAAAATAAGTTACACTTGATATTGATGAAATTGCACACCTCAAAAAGGTTTTAAACAAACTTTAGACGTGTTGATAAACTTTATTTTAAAACTTAAGTCTCCTCTAAGGAGAGGATTTAGCGACCATGCGCCACCTATCGGAATTTTTTAGAACTAGTTTCGATCAAAAAATTTTATGTGAATATTTTGGGTCTTAATGGTTATGTTAAGTCATATTACGACGTATCAATCATACAGAAAAATTGTATCGCAATACATCAGAAAGTATTTTTAACAATTTTGCATGATTAATTGAAGTTAATGTTTTAGTTATAAATATTAACGGTTAATAGTTAATCGAAGCGATGGATAGACTTTAGCTCTTAATTAACAAAAATTATTTATAGCCCAAATATTGACTTGGCAAAGTTTGGAGAAGAATCTAAAAATAAAGCGAAAGCTTGGTGCTGTCACACGTCAAACATTTGTCTCGTTATCGCGTATACCTTTTCCGGCATAATACTGAAATAATAACGCATTCAAGCAAGTTTATATCGAGAAGTACAAGTTTGTTTATGAAATAATAAATAGATTGACGTAACAATGAACCAGCGACGTTGCTCGCTAAATAGGGTGGAGAGGCGAAAATGTTGAGTGAAAAAACATGTGAAACATTGTAGTATATAGTATGTAGTGTGTAGTATGTAGTCTGGAGGGTGTTTATTAAGCAAAAAAAAAAAAACAAGAGGAAATCGGTAAATAAATAAATAAGTAAGACATTAATATCGTCTAGTGTATATTAGAATTACGATGGTATCGTGACACGTTACGAGGGTATATGAAGAAAGGAACGAGTAAAAAAGTAACCAACGGGAAAAGAAAACAATCAAGTTAAGAAAGACGTAAGTATAAGCTCACCCGAGGAAAGTCAAGAAAGGAACGAAAGAAGGGAGGGTAAAAAATATAAAGAGCTAAGTAGGATTTAAGAAAACGATAAGAAGAAGAAAGCTGGAGAAGAAGGAGGAGAGGGAGGATTTTGAGCTAAGCCAGTGCCGATCGTCGGCAATCAAAAATGGATGACGCACCTTCGAGGGTTATCGCCTAGAATCTTAAGCCACGGTGTAGACTTTATGCTAAGGCTTACAGTCATTATTTGCTCGGCTCGACACCTTATCGATCATCTCTTTATTATTTTTACTTCGAGTTTTATCGCGATCGGTATCGTTTGCATTCGGTTAATTTTAGCGAATTGAATTTTAGGATGTGTGTGTTTTGATATTACGTCTATTTACGCTCAGAGATCTTGCTTCGGGACGTCTCACTCGGTTTGCATTTAATTAACCGCAAACTCTAAATCACGCAACGACGTTATGAACTCCCTTGGTGCGCCGCGATCCCGCTAGGAATTTAACCCCACGGCCCAAGGCGACGAGACGCTCCTGTTCCTTCTATTGCTCCTACGCTCATCTTCCTCCGCTTTTGAGCTCGCTAAATTACTATTGTTCAACAAAGAGGCATTACGTGACATAAGACATTACGGGGTGAAAGAGATCAAGAAAATTTTTAAGTTACTTTATTAGTTAATTATAGTATTTATCTACGAATTATATTTTCTTTCTATTAAATATTATATTTAATAGTTCTGGAATGAATTGAGAGGTTTACTTCTAACTTATGAAGTATTCAACGTCACGCACAATTACATGTTAGATAATATTTGCTTGGAAATTATACACTAAAAGTTGAACTTTTTATTTTTTCTTTAAATATTTAATATCGGTTTGAATTTAACATACTAATCGTGCGAAAATTTTCTAATATTTCTATTTAAAACTCACAATATGAATATTGGCCATATTAGACACATTTATGGCTTTATATAGCACCGTATGTTCTTAAATGACTTAGTGCATCCATTTTAGACTTGCTGTAGCCATCTATGCTCATTTATAATTTTTTTTTAATTTTAGTACTAAAAACCTCTAACAGGTGGCGAAGTGTTGCTAAATATTCTCACTAGTAGAGAGTTAATTTGTTAAATATTTAGTTCTAGAATTAAAATCTTTTTTTGACCCTTCTAAGGAGCCTTTGTAGGTCCAGTTTTTTTTCACAAAGAGTTAAAGAACAAAAAATGAAAATGACTGTCTCTTTAAATGTTGATAAATAAAATCACAGAAACAGAATTAGATATAAAAGTCGAATAACTCATGTCGGTGTTTCACGAGGATTAACGGTACGCGGGTTCAACTAAAAGCAAGCCTAATACAAACGCTAACTATACATACATATATATGAGCGTAGATAGAGCTAGGCTTCGCGCAACAGGCTGCCGTGACACACACAAATTCTTACGAGTCAGCAACACGGATAAAATGGGTTGAAAGAAATAAGAAAGTCTCGCTATAATACTCGAGTACTACTTTCTTCACTTATAAAATAGAGATATCAATACCTAAGCTGTATCCGGTGAGATAAAAGAAAATTTATCGTACAAAAGATAAACGTAACAAAAAATTCCAGCACTCGAAAAAAGTATCTAAAGAGTAAGCAGCGGCAAAAAACACCTAAAAAGGTTGAAAAAACATCCGGACAAAAAGTTTTTCACAGATTCCCCGTTAATTCGAACTCCGATACCTCCGTGAAATATTGCCATCACAGGTTCGGTTCTGTCGAAGTTCAGGCTATTTTTTCTCCTCGGTTTAGCCGGGATATTATTGACCATTTTGTTCTCTATTTTTTTTTTTATACTGAAATTCAAAACTTTTCCCAGTCTAAATATTTTCATTATAATTTTTAAGTTATCTTCCGAGAAAAACTCTTTTATTAAACACTATGTCGTGCACTATTTCTCAACCATGCTTCAACTATAGCGCTAGAGCAACATTATAACTTACTTCGTGGCTTATATCTCATTACCGATGGTAATAAATCAGATTTAAAGAGTTTAATATAAAATATCGCAATATTCATTTAAAACGCGCAGAATAACCTGTTTTTTTTCTACAATCTTTTATAAAAATCCGATGACATTTTTCTCTTTAGAATAATACAAAAATCGTAGGTGATTTTTCGCTCACCTTTAACTCGAACAAAACAATTGCGTCCCTGAAAGTTATCAAAGAAAAATATCCCTCGCTTTGACATGGCAGAAAAAGACGAAATTAACTGAAAACCCTTTTTCAGTCCATTATCTCAAGAGCGTACTTAAACGCGTACATTAGAGCGTAGCTCGCGTCATATTATAAAAAGTAAAGTTATATTAATGCACATTAGAGAGCATGATATTCCAGGGTCGCATTTGTCCGCTTTAATGAAAGCGGCATTGAATCCTTTTATTTAGATGCTTAAATAAAAAGTTGCAAGAAAATGTCAACGCATTTCGCATTCATCGTCCTACCCATCTCCTCCAGCTCATGTCATTTCGGTGAAAGCCGTTTCTATTCCGGTGTATAAAAAGTATACAGCAACAACGACTACAACCTAACTACTGTCGTACGTCGTTGTCTTCCCGGAGCTGGAGATCCTCCACTTTTTATAAATTATTCATTGTGCATAGGCGGAGAAGGGGCGCTGAAGGCCGGGAAGGAAAAACTAGCGTCGAGGTGAGTGGAGCGGAGGGCAAAAAGAGATATGAGGGTGACGCTAAAGTTCCTTTCAGAGCACTGAGTAGAGTGACTCGCGACCGTTTTTCATGGACCGGAATGAACGAATGAAAACTAACTGGTGTGAGGGGGCTTTTTCACCGTTGTCTTACCACAAATATGTTTACTAGCTGAGCGAGAAAAAGGGAAAATACCTGCACTGGTATATAGAAAGTGTCACCAGAGTTTAAAAGCACACATATGTTTAAATATATATGCATATGAACAAACAAGGACGAGGAGCAGGCCGGTGTTCACGTCCTCGAGTCACTCGGCTGTGTATCATTGACGTCGAAACAAGAATGACATTCTGCTCTCTTTCGTGTCGTCTATTTTATACAAACCAACGTGATACGATTCATCCAATATGGTTATTCAACATGAGAGTTTGCCTTTTTTGTTGTTGTTATTATTATTTTTTCCTAATATTAACTTCACAATAACTGTATGCGAATGTAAGAATACATTTCATGATATGTTTCAATAAATATTATTTTTTTTGGCCTTGTTTTCTGTCGCGAACATTAATAGTTTATTTTTATGGTTATTAAAAGCGGCTCAGGCGACCTCGTTCAATTAATAGCGGAATTCTTAATTGAGAATTGGTATTTTTAGAAAATCAATAGCACTCTTGATTTGGAAGTATAAAATTATTTATCGAAAATATTATAAATAATCATTTCCATGAAATTAATTCATCAGTTTTTGATTTGTGTCTGTTGAGAAAAAAATGGGTCATTTTAACTGAGAACATTTTGGTCTTTTTCTTTATGAATTTTTTTTTTATTAATAGCATTGAAAAATTTGATTTAGGACAATAACTTTTTTTTCTTTTATAATTCATTTTTTAATCAAGCTTTTATTTAGAAATATTTATGTTGGCTTTATAACATAATTTTTATACAAATTAACAAAAATAAAAAATCATACCAAAGACCGGACTCGAATCCTGATCATACCGCTCTATTAAAAAAGAGTGATACCCCTTAGCCAATATGCTATTTTTGTACGACTCAAATTTGAATTTTGAAAATAATCTAATTGAACAAAAATATTTTCGACCGAAGAATATTTTCCTTGAATCAAAATATTCTTTTTTTTTTTTTTTAGTTATTTTTTTTAATTCCCTGTAACTAAATCATTGTATAAAAACAAAAAAAAAAATTCTGATAAATATTTTTACCACATCATACTGTAGTTGAAAAGAGTAACTCAGTAGAACAAAAGGAAGCTATCGATGTTGAATTAATAATTTATCAAAATATTTGTAGGTAATCGGCCGACCAATATTAAAAATGAAGTGAAAACAACACTATCGAGGTAATAGAACAATGATAATACGCCTCGATAGACACAACCCCTCTTTTCCACCTATAAAAATATTCATATATGACTTTTTACATGAGCATGAAAGTTTGCTGCCGAAATTTGAAGCGGCGCTCTAATCGATCCTCCGATTCTTTGTGACGAACTCCGTCACCGTGAAAAACGAACTAAAATTCCAATGGTAGTCGTACAGACACACAAACAATGAAGTAGAAGCAAAAAATGTATCGCTGAACAAAAGTAAAGAAACAACTGAAGACAAAACAACCAACAAAACGAACGAACGGGTAAAAAAGGCGAAACGGTACGTGTACACGATAAGTAAAAGCGAACGCGGTAAATAGTGAAAGGCAATGGCTATAAATCCACGCTCTAATAATTATTCGTTGTGCTTTGTCCTCCAGAATATCCATTTTTCCTGGTCTTTCTCCCTCTCACCCCGTCCTGCCTACCCTCACGCTCACACATCCCATAAATTTATAAACATTTATCATTTTCACTCTCATTTAGTTATTTTTTATTCAAACTGCACCCACACCATCACTCATCACTCATATCTCCATCCACCATCACTTAACTTCACCTTCTGCCTTCTACCTTCCATCTTCCCTTGCCACAATCTCTTTTCTAAGCATTGAATGCCCGCAGTTTTGTGAAAACACTCCGTGAGAATTTAATTACGAGTACCTCGTCATTATCCTCGTCTGCGCTGAGCTCTCGTCGTCAGACAAATTCACCAATTGACCGATTTCTGTCTTTCGTCTTTATCTTTGGCTTGGAGCTTTCGCCTATTATATGCTTCCAAACATCGCATTTACGATTACAATCATGAACATGAGCATGAATATGATGAACGAGGCTATTGAATTTCTAGCGCTCGCTAATGACTCAAACTAAGCCAATAAGAGAAACCAGAAACTGATGTTGCAACAAAAGCTTCCATTTTTTTAATAAGCAATTGTGCGTAAATACTATTTTCAAGCAATTAAGCGTCACATGTGAAATTCGATCTAGAACAAAGAAATAAAAGAACTGACAAGAGCGTCTCACGTATTTAATCCACGGATTGGGTAGCATGTAAGTGCAATTTGTGAGTTGACGTACGAAATAAATTAAGCGGGTGGGGAAGAAAGAGAAAATAGAGTAGAGTGTAGTGCTTGGAAAGTGGTCGACAAATCAGATTGACAATCTCCGCACAATGAGCTTCGTGCTTTTCTCTTCAGCCCCAGTTCTAGCTTCAGGTTTTCACCAAAAAACGAACAGAAGACAGACGTCCTTTTCTCTCTTCTCTTCTCTTCTATAGAAGCCAGCGTTGGCGCTTCCGACTTTCATCCTCCGGAGACGAAAGCACTGTCGCAATATTCCGACAAGTGGTCGACCACGGGGAACGAGAAATAATGGGGAAACGCCAGGACGACTTTCCGTTTGATTTTGTCGGGCTTAGCGTCAATTATAGAACTTGCCACGAAAAATTTCATCCCCTGGAATAAAACATACCCAATTTTACTACCGATGTACCTTCAAGGATTTTAAGATTTCTGTTTGCTATTTATATTTAAACTTCTGCAAATCTTGAATCTTAAATCTAAATCCTTCGCTAAAAGTTAAGCCCCAGAACGGAAATATTCACACTAAATCATTACCAAAAGGCAAACAAAACCTTTAATTTCTCATCCACTGGAGATTAAATACCCGGCGGATTCTTGCTCTGGCTAACCAGCGAAAACAACTATTTTTATATTCCTATTATATTCTATAAACTTTTAACTATTTCCAAAGTTAAATACCCAAGTCAGAGGAAAATAAAAGACCCGGAAAGTAAAATCAAGTGAGAATTAAGAAAATGCTTGCAGAAGAAAATCTTGGCTAAATTCTTAAAATTTTTACCCTTCCTCTCCTCTTATTCTTCACCTTCTTTTTTGTGCACTTATCAAGCGGTAGTTCATTAAAAGTGGACCGTTTTTCACCGGCAACAGAGCTTACTTTTAGTGTCGAAATAATTCAACCGGTGAATAATGATTCCCAGTAGCGGTGCATTCCATAGTGCTTGTTTAATCGAGCTGGTTGCTCGCCCGAGCGAGTTACTTAACGGAAATCCAAATCAAGGGCTTAACTTTGGGGCAACTGCCCGCCAAATGAATGTCGGGATAAAATACACGTGAAGACAAAGGTTCAGTTATAGTTATAGGTTCCCGTGAGAAAATTTTCATAGTGGCCACATATGCGCTTGTCTGGACACATATGATAATATTAGACTATGTATGAAAGTCAAAAAATAATTTAAATTTTTTTCTGAAAATTTGACGTTACTTAAAATTCAAAATAAAATAAAAATCAGTTAAATGGCTAATTAAACTAAAAATCAATGACATAAGCTTTTTTAAATAATGAAAAAAATTATTTTTTATTTTAATAATAATACTTTAAAATTTAACATTCTAATAGCGAGAAAAATTAGCGACCATGCGCCACCTAGCGGAATTTTTCAAAACTAACTTTAGTAAAAAATTATTATCGACATATAAGACAATACCCGTGTAAAAAAAAATCGTCTTAAAATTGTCGTTCGTTTTAGATCTTAAACGTGACACAAACCAAGACAATTTTAAGACTCTTTTGAGACGCAAAAAAAAAAAATTCCGAGAGCAGATTTTTGAAATTTTGGTTCTCGAATTTTTTGTGAAAATTAATTTTTAGACATTTTTTAGACGATTTTACGACTTTCTAACCGCAATATTTTTGAGTAAGATGTTTTTAAATTGAATTTAAAATTGTTAAAAAATTATCAACCGATAATTTTAAGACTTTTTTAAGACATTCCGTTTTAATGTTCCGGGCTCTGTCGCTGTTAGCTCATCATAAAATAGTCTCTAAATTTTTTTCTAAGACTAATTTAAGATCATTTTAAGAAAATTTAAAGACGCTTCTTAATGATTTTGCGTCTTTAAATAGTCTTAAAAAAATCTTAAAATCGTCTTGAAAAAATCTTAAAATAGTCTTAAAAAAATTATTAAAAAATTTCCAGGCTTTTTTAAGATGATATCACAATGACAGCTCCGGAAAATTATTATAGAGCGTCTTTAAATTGTCTTTAAATGATCTTAAAAAAATCTTAAAAATAAATTTAGAGACTATTTTAAGATGAGCTAACAGCGACAGAGCCCCGGAACATTAAAACGGAACGTCTTAAAAAAGTCTTAAAATTGCCGGATGATAATTTTTTAACAATTTTAAATTCAATTTAAAAACATCTTACTCAAAAATATTGCGGTTAGAAAGTCGTAAAATCGTCGAAAAAATGTATAAAAATTAATTTTCACAACAAATTCGAGAACCAAAATTTCAAAAATCTGCTCTCGGATTTTATTTTTTTTGGCGTCTTAAAAGAGTCTTAAAATAGTCTTGTTTTGTGTCACGTTTAAGATCTTAAACGAACGACAATTTTCAGACAATTTTAAGACGATTTTTTTTTACACGGGTATCAGGTCTAATTTGGTCTTATACAAAATTTTTTTCACGGGTAGTTTTTTCAAAAATTAGAAAAAAAGAAGAATTTACAAAACTTTTAACGTCAAACATAAAAAATTGTCAATTCCTACTCACTTTATCATCATCAATAAATTAAGCATGATAAATAAATTAAAATAGATTTTTTTATAAACAACAAATATAATCAATAAAATAAAAAATAAGATGGATGAGAGAAATCCGAAAGCCATAAGAAAGAAACTAACAAGATCATCTACTAATATTCGAGAGGATTTCATTAATGAATGACGAGTGTCACCATCAATTCTAGCACCTGCTCCATTTCTCGGTACATCTGTCACAGAATTCAGTTTTTTTTTGTTTCTCTCTTTCTTCTGCTAGTTTGACTTCAACTTCTACTTCCATTGTATTATACCGGCTATATTTACGTGTCCCGTATAAAACTCTGGTTGTATACACACGTAATATTCGGGTAACGTGACCAAGCCATGGCTGCTACACTATCACGGAAACCAGCCAAGCACTTATATTATTGTTATAGCGATATCGACATTGCTGAGCACTTCCTTGGGAAGTTGTTAAAACTATTCGCGAGCCGTACCCTTTTTGCTTCGCGTCTATTTCTGGGCTGACAATTGAATTTCCCGCTGTACTCCTACTTGAGAAAAGTTAGTGATTTATTTTTGCTCTGCTTTATTTTATTTTTTTCTCCGTTTTATTTTACTATTTGTTCGCTAAGTATGTTTTGAATTTTCGGAAAGTTATTTCGCATCGGCTTTTTCCGGCCGAGTCTGCACTCGAGAAACTATATTACTTAGTCGTTTGATCGATAAATCGATTCCGCTGAATCGATGCTCATAACAAGCTCGAGAGAGAAACCCGGTCTAGTTGGGTGGTAGTTTGTAGTTTATAGTTTGAAAACCACTAATTAAGTATGGTGACTGTTGTAGGCACTCGATGTAGATATTTGATTAATTCAATTAATATTTGCTAGATATTCACTGGGTTTTCTCTACCAATCACTCAATTATTCGTCTCTTTTACTTATAATTATCTCAAAATCAACAAAATATTATCCTAGGATTTTTATTGATCAAGGCAAATTATTCCAAAGAGTAAAAAATTTTTTTTTTCATTTGAAATTTTATTTTTTCAATGATAATTCAATGATAATTAGTGATTGCAAAATTTTTAGAAAGTTTTTTTTTTACTTTAAGCTAACAATCTGATATATATTTTTTTTTATTGATGTCTTGTTATTAATTTAAAGTAAAATTTTTTCTTCATAAAGCAAATTAAAAGAAAAACTCTAAAAAATGTCAGTAAAAAATTGTAAATTTTTGGACTTGACTAAAAATTTGTAATTTTAGTAAAAAATTTTTCTAACTTTACAAATTTTTTTCTACATAATTATCAAAACAAATTGAAGATTAACCGGTGACGTTAGCCGAGTCGTCTAAGGCGCATGGCCTATAGAGAACTCGGACTAACTTACCGGCCAGGCGTGGGTTCGAATCCCAAGCTGGTCTAGAAACCAACTTGGTTGATATTCGGCCCTTGCCGCGTAGGTTAAGATTTACACAACCCAAAAAGACCCAAAGTACCACTCCCAACAGTTAAAAGTCGGCGATATGACCACAGCAGTTAAAACCGACTCTAAATAATAATAAATAAAAAAAAAAAATTGAAGATTTTTTTTCTTCAATAAAGTTAATTTTCTAATCTAAAACCTCGAGACTAATAATTCAAAGCCACCAATTCCCATTTAAATTCTCATTATATTTTTAGCAGTCTAATTCACCCTTTGCCAGTGCATACATTACACAAACAAAGGGGTTAGTAAGTTTGTAAAGGTCGCGTGTCGGATATTAATCGGGAACCTGGACGTATAGCTCTCGTTACCTACGCAATTAAATAGAACGCCTACCGCTACCGCGAGAACAAAAGAGCAAACTATAATATTTATCAAATCAAATAACTACCAGTCATTACTACTTACTACTTATTACTTATTACCCTTTCTACGGCAGGTCAATACATAAAGGGTGATCAAATCATAATCAGGTCGATAAGTAAACACAGAATTAAAGCTAAAAATACACTGAAAAAAAAGTTACTTAAATCAAGAGAAAAATTCTTGAACCAAAAAAATTCTTCAAAATTCTTGAATTAAATAAAAAAAAATTTTTTCTTAGTTTAAGAATTTTTCTACTCAAATCAAGAAGATGAAATTCTTCAAAATTATTTACTTGATTCAAGTAATTTTTTTTTCTGTGTAGAAATAATTTCAAATGTAACAAGTAATTTTTCCAGCATTATTTGCTTTGGTATGATGATTGAAAAAAAAAAAAAAAAAAAAACTGAAAAGAGGATGAAGCACAAAAGTAACAAAGTTGAAGTTAAAAGTTTAAATGTGTAACCAGTGGTGCGTTCTAGATAGGGGTGTAAGTTGATCACCGGTGTTTGAATAGCCGGGGGCTGTATCCAGTCTCATGAGTTGAGCTCACATTCTCGCATTAACTGGTGCCGGGTCCGCGATCAATTAAACGGTTCGATTGATTAAGTTTTTAACCCAGACTAGACGTAACGTGCCTCACATCCTTTCTGCGTACGTGGTTAAATGTCCGCCGAAAACTATCCAGTTAATTTATCGATTACTGTAAACTCTATTTCAATTCTGTTTAAAGTCAATTTCTGTTTTTTGTATTTTTATTTTTCTTGCCAGTTAAAATAATTAATCAGAAGAAATATGTTTGAAATATTGTAGAATAAATTCAGATAGAATTTTTTTACATTAAATTAAACATTATTCCGGATGATAAATGTGTGTGCTCATGTTATTCTACTTTACTTTATTTTAGTGAGTTTGTTTTTTTAAAGGGGAGGTGAAACGAGTTGTTTCACACGAAATGAAATTTTTTATGGGAGTAGGTAAAATGAGTATGTAGTATGTAGCAAAAAGGGTGTATGAAAATAAGAAGGGTGAGGAGGGATGACCTGCTGGGCTGTTGTTTCTACGAGTAATTTTCCGGCGGCTTATCCGGAAAATGTTTATTCATATCGTCTGAATGTACCGCAGTCGACGATTGTACACCAACTGCCCGACAGTCTGACCCTTTTTACTTTACGCCGTTAATCTGGTGATTATACAAAATAAGAATAAAAGATTTTTGTTTAAAAGAAACTTACTTTTTTTTTTTTTTTTTTTTTTTTTTTAGTCGTATTAAAATATTACATAATTACTGAGATATTTTTTTAATTTAATTATTAATCAATTTTTTACATTTTCAATTTTAAAATTCCATTAATAATTGAATGGATTAATTTTTTTTTACAATTTTTCGGTACGAGTATTAATAAATTTTTTTCAGCGAATAAAATTTTGTCATAAAAAAAAATATTGTCTAGTCAGTAATTCTTTAATTAAAACTCGCAACCTTGCAGTCACTATGTGACTGCCGTAACTTGTGAACTATAAAGAAGTAAAATTTTGCTTTATTAAATAATGAATTTTGTTAAATTGCACTATACTTTTTTAACTATTGACGTTTTTAAAGATATAAGCTCATCCCGGTGTTGCACTCGTTAAGAGCTTTCATTTGAGTACCCACATGCATTTTGATATATTTTTCATATATACACATATATAATATATATAAATATATGAAAACTTGATGTGGGTACTCAAATGAAAGCACTTGATGAGTGTAACATCGGGATGGGCTTATTTCTTTAAAAATGTCAATAGTTCACAAAATATAAGGTAATTTCTTAATTATTGATATTTTTAAAGATATAAGCTCATCCCGATGTTACACTCATCAAGAGCTTTCATTTGAGTACCCACATGCATTTTGATATATTTTTCATATATACATATATATAATATATATAAATATATGAAAAATTAATGTGTGTACTCAAATGAAAGGTCTTGATGAGTGTAATATCGGGATGGGCTTATTTCTTTAAAAATGTCAATAGTTCACAAGATACAAGGTCATTTCTTAATTATTGTCATTTTTAAAGATATAAGCTCATCCCGATGTTACACTAATCGAGACCTTTCATTTGAGTAACCACATGCATTTTGATATATTTTTCATACATACATATATATAATATATATAAATATATGAAACATTAATGTGGGTACTCAAATGAAAGGTCTTGATGAGTGTAATATCGGGATGGGCTTATTTCTTTAAAAATGTCAATAGTTCACAAGATACAAGGTCATTT
The DNA here is from genome assembly GCF_020080835.1 of Cotesia glomerata. NCBI lineage: Eukaryota > Metazoa > Arthropoda > Insecta > Hymenoptera > Braconidae > Cotesia > Cotesia glomerata. The sequence goes on from NC_058164.1 coordinate 5,346,390, forward strand.
CTTAATTATTGACATTTTTAAAGAAATAAGCTCATCCCGATGTTACACTAATCGAGACCTTTCATTTGAGTACCCACATGCATTTTGATATATTTTTCATACATACATATATATAATATATATAAATATATGAAACATTAATGTGGGTACTCAAATGAAAGGTCTTGATGAGTGTAATATCGGGATGGGCTTATTTCTTTAAAAATATCAATAGTTCACAAGATACAAGGTCATTTCTTAATTATTGACATTTTTAAAGATATAAGCTCATCCCGATGTTACACTAATCGAGACCTTTCATTTGAGTACCCACATGGCATTTCTTATATATTTTACATATATGGTATTTGTGAAATATATAAATATATAAAATATATGAAAAATTGATGTGGGTACTCAAATGAAAGGTTTTGATGAGTGTAACATCGGGATGGGCTTATTTCTTTAAAAATGTCAATAGTTCACAAGATACAAGATCATTTCTTAATTATGTATCTAGAAATAGAGCATTTTCGAATACAGCCTAAATACGTCATCATAAATTGACTATTGGTGAGAATGATATGAAACCTTGAAACGGCACAACTTCAGGTCGAGACCTATCCAACGATACTAAATTTTTAATAAAAATCCATTTTATCATATAAATACACTGGTCACAAAATTTTGCTTATTAAAATTATCCGACTGAATTAAAAGATTAAAATTAAAAAGATAAAAAAATATAAATACGCACATAAAATAAATAATAATTATCGGATAATGGTTCGGGTTTAAAGTACAGAAGAATAAAGAGAGTCAGTAAATGATTACATGGTCGTACTTAAAAAATGTATATGCAGATGTGAGTGTTATATAGTTATACTGGCAATATTAAATTTAATTATATGTGCCTTGTGAAGTTTGCGTTATCGTGAAAGCTGGGAGCGGTGTGTATATATATCCATATACATATATCTTTATACAGATATGTATATATACAGAGCAACATCTAACCTGACGTGATTTTAATGAGACCCTCTGGTTGCACGAAAATCCCAGGTCATTTCCACAGTGCGGAATTCAGAAGTAAAGTACGGAGCAAGTAAAGAGCGCGATAAAAAAAAAATAGAAAATGACGACAATCAAGCACGAGGTTAAATAAAAAAAAATATCTGGTTCATTATTCAGTCCTTAATGTTACGTTACAGTCTCAATCAAGCACTGTTTGCTTTTTCAACTAAAACTAAAACTAAACCTAAAACCGAAACTAAAATTAGACCTTTTTTAAAGTAAATAAATTTTTTTATAAATACAACCTTTTATTTTCGATCTAATTCCTTATATTTAATCCCTCTTTCGTAGACTAAATTACGCGGAGGGTTCCGAGTGCCTTAGTTACTCAAACTTATTGTTTTAATTAAAATAATAAAATCGGCTATTAAGTAATAATGAGAATCATAATCGGAGCTAGTAACCTTGTTAAATATTTTGTCGAGCGAAAAAGTTTTTAATTTTCAGCGATAAACAAAAATATTTATGTATTTACTACGTGGTACATAACACGGGTGATACAAAAATCCGACGGTGAATAGTTAAAAACTTTCATCAAAGCCCAAACTAATATTAATCATTAATATCCATCAAATATCACTTTTTGCCTTTTAAAATCCTTTTATTTTCAATTACTTCAATATTTTAGTATTTATTAAACACTTTAATAATAGATCTTTCAAAATATTGATTAAACTTTCTATAAAAAAATTTTTTTTAATAAAAATCTATTAAAAAAAGTTTGTTCAATTATTTTAAAAAATTCAAGCTTAATAAAAAAAATTTTTTCTAAAAATTAAGTTAATTATTCAGAGAATTTTTATAAAAAATCCGTCAATAAAAATTAACTTCGAAAAAATTTTTTTATTAAAACTGAACGAAAAAAAAAAAAAGATCAAAGCTCGAGAAACAAAAATTCAACTTCGCATTTTTTATAAAATTACCAACTTGGAATGCTAAAAAATAATTATTCAAAAATCTCTGGTATTATTACGCTTTTTACATCCTTTGTATCTATAAAAAATCACTTGTTGCGATTGAACTGAAATCCCTTTATTTCTACCAATCATCAGTTCAATAAATAGTTCCCCGTAAATTTGAATATTTATACACTCAACACTTTAATAATACCCGAGGAAAATTTTTTTAATAAAACTCCAAACTCAAATATAAAATAAATATACACAAAGCTAAATATGCATACGTAAATAAAATATAAATATATTTATAAAAGTACATAAAACTTACCTTCTGTATAAACTCTCGTATTATCAGTGTACAAAGTACTGAGAAACGCGTAGTACAAGTTTTGTATAAACTTGATGTTTGCACCCTTATATACATGTACCTATGCCTATATAGAGACATATATATGAATAGTATGTACTATATAGGTAGACGTGGGCAACTTGTCGGAAGAAAATGCGCGCGACCTCGTGCTCACTCCTGACTAGATCGGGGAGTGTCATCCCTGCGCGTTGTACACGGACAAACATCAGACTAGAAACTGCGATACCACCAACTACCAACTGCTCCACTGGCTATACTACCCCGGCCGGTGCCCTTCCAAACTCGCCTGTTATCTTTCCACGCATGCGCCTATTTTGACCGCCTAAATTACCCCGTGTAATTATGCATCCCTCTTATGGGGTTATAAAGTACGAGAATATACTTCCTTATTTTATTTTATTTTATTTTAATTCTTGATATCACATTTAATTTAATTAAGTTATTAATCACTCATTTAAATTATCATAATTATAATTATAATTATTATCAGATCACTGTTCTTGATCCCCGGCTGAGACTGAGAATGAAAACTCACTCTCTTCTTAATTAATCCGTCATTAGTCATTAGTCATTCTTAGTACCTCGTGTTTTGTCACTGAGCTTTATTTTACATTTGCTGAGGGTAGATTTTAAAATTAAAATTAAATTTTTTCAATAATATTTTAAAAGATTGAATTTAGAAATTTTTTATTTTATATTAAAATATTTTTAATTTTTAGTAAATTAAAAATTTATAACTAAAGATAATTTTTTTTTAATATAAAAATAAATAAAATATTCAAAGGAATTTTTAACGGAATTTTATTTTAAGTTTTTGTAAATTTTATTAAAAATTAAAAATAAATTTTTTTAAATTAAAAAATAAATAAATTTTTTACAAAATTATGTTTGACAAAAAAAAATAAATTTAATTTAGAAATATCTAATTTTTCTAAGTAAGATTTAAAATATAATTTAATTAAAGAAATAAAAAAACCAATAACATTTAATATAACAACCCATTAATTAAATCGGGATTTAAAAACCTAATGATTGCATGAGTCCCTCGATCAGATTATTGTGATCGAGAGAGTTAATTACTCGCCCGAAAAAGTAAATTAAAATTAATTAAAATAGACGATTTTGATTCAAACGAGAGATGTGTGGGGGTTGTGCATTACGCGCATGACCGTCGAGGGAAAGGTACGAGAATTTTAGGGGGTGAACGGGGGTGAGTCAGTCAGGCCGCAGCGCGCGCTCAGAAAAGTACGGGAGTAGTCTGCGATAACCCCGTTACTTGTCTCTTTCTCCCTCTTTATCGTGCTCCTCTTACACAGATCGTGTGTCGTATTTTGTGTCCCGCGGACTGGGCCCAGTCCTTTGGTTCTGAAGATTACAGATTCTTCAGTTTTTATCAACAATTTATTTTTGTGTAATTAAATCCTGCAAATAAACTATGAGTTTTTCGTTAATGTAATTTTCTGGAGAACGAAAACGAAATTTACTCGTACTACTTTTTGTTTAAAATTTCGCTCATCAAAGAGGGAAAAAAAATTCTAGGAGTGCGTGTGCTGTTCAAGCCGTTGAAAAAATTACAACCAAAAAAAAAATAAGACAGAAGAAAATTTTATTTGATCTTCCATAATTGTTTATATTTATTAAATAATTTTGTGGAAATATTGGCAGATTGTAATAACTATTTATTGTTGAGCCAGCCAAAAAAATTCAAGAGTGGGATTTTAGGATGCAAGAGCCCCAGCAGATTGACATGAAAAGCCCCAATAGAATAGTTGGTGAGTGGCCATTATAAAACCTCGATATTTCCGAGAAAAGCTCGTGACCTCGTAAACCTGTCGATACATTCTCGAAGCTCGCGAGTTAAGGGAGATTTTCGACGCAATATAACATGTAAAATATACACAAAAGAAAAAGAATGCGTCTGTGCGATTTAAAACCGGAGATAGAATGGAAAATTTTGTGCAATTGCCATTAAAATCAATCCAGCTTGATAATTCATTAAAAGCTCGCTATTTTTCCGAGCTGTGCTGATGTAAATTCAGGCGGAAAAATAAAAATATATTTGTTTGGTCAACAAAGTGCTGTAGGATTACTTTGCTGAAGATAATGTAATGTCATGGATGGGCGTTCGTGCGATATTTCACTGTTCGAGCGGAATAAGAAGAGGACAGAGAGGCGGGAGTAAAGGATAAATGTAAGGGGAGGTGGTGTTTGAATAAAGTGTAAAGTGTGAAAAATATTGTCGGTGTGGGATCGTATCGGGGTTGGATCATATCAGTATTCGCGAGCAGTGCGACAAATTCGTAAAAGCTCACGGAAATATGGGATGGTCGTGGAATCACAGGAAGAAAGCTCTGTCGTGATAATATCAATGCGAATGCGAATGGGGTGACGTGGATAGTGTTGAGTGTTGAGTGTTGAATGTTAGGAGACGGATACGGATAAGGGTTGCTTTCTGAAGAAGAATAACGGAATAATGACTGGGAGATAACCGAGGTTAAAGCATTCGGAACCGACGGATACGACTTTTACTTTGTTTTTGTTCGCGCTCATTTTTATCTGATTTAACTAAGGCCAGGAGCTCGGCCTGAAAATAATATTTTATCTTCACGATATTTGGATTTACGTTAATGGAATATTTAATAATTTTTGTGTAATTAAGTGTATTTATAATTAAAATAAATAATTATTGTTACTATTGTTTTGTTAATATTTAAATAAAATAAACTGTAAATAAATCTGGTGAAAGTATCTAGTCGTAGGAATTGTAATTAATTTAAGAGGATAGTGAAGTGTCTGAGGAATTATTTATAGACAAATTGTACATAAAATATTTTCCTACTTATTAATTGAACTGGATTGAATATTGATGAGCTTTTGGAGGCGCTATGAGTTCAGCAAGGTATTTACTTAGGTGAATTTTAATTGTTTAGGTGCTGAAATTCCAGAGGGTGGTTTATTGTGCAGTGAAGCTGTTGAGCGGTGAAGGTGGTCAATATGACTCCTCTCTTGCTCATCTTATTGGTGGCCTTCGACACGATTTTCGCGCAGAGTCATGTTGGTGAGTAAATAAATGTTTCACATTGTGTTAAAAAATGAACAAAAACTGATAAACAACGAGCGTGAAGGATACCAAGCCGGGAGTGTTGTGATCAGACTGGGGACTCGGGGGTTTAATTAAATGATTAAGACACGGCTCGAGTGTTTGATTAGACATTTTATTAGTATATATTGCTCGTCGTGACAATTTTGTTTCTTTTGGCAATAAGCTTCTCGAGTGGTTAATTTTATTAAATTTTTTAATTTATTATTAAAAAATATAATGTTAAATAATTACTTTTTAAAATTGAGTAAGTTAGTTGATAACTTAGTTGAGATAATGATTAAAAATTTATTTAATTATTTAAATGAAAAAAGTTGATAAAAAAAGTTTCGGATTAATTAAATTAAATATTTAAGAAATTCACTGAAAATTATTGGGAAAGAAACTTTGAAAATTTGTAGAATATTTTATTTTACAAATTTACTTTTAAATTCTGGTGAAAAATTAAGTACTGAAATCAATATCGATTTAAATTATTATTTGAAAGGAGAATAAAAATATTTTTATTTTAAATTAATTCAGATTTATTAATTATTATCATTTTTTAAAAGTCTTATTTTTAAACACAAGTACTATAAATTAATTAGACATTTTCTTTTCTTAAAATTTTTTTATCAAAAAATTTTTAATTAATCTAGAGTTTAAACTTTTCTTTTTAATGAAAAAAAAATATTTAAAAAAAATGTTTAAAATATCAATTATTATTTTTTGAAATTAAGCACCCATTATATTATCATATAAATGATAACCATTAATTATTAATTACATAATTCAATTTTGCATAAGCCGTCTAAGTAGTCTAAGAAGCTTATTGTCTCTAAACAACCCGCATTCTATAATTACACTCGTTCATTAAATAATTAGTATTACTACTGTACAATTGAGGTCGGACTCAGGCGAGCAATATTTCAAAAGACGACTTAATTGTAATGATTATCAAGAAAATAAAGTCGAAAAATGCCAGTGGACTGATGGACAAAGTCTATCACAATCATATTTCTGACAACTTTAGCGACTATCACAATAATTTAATCAAATAAAATGTTCTTATTACAATTAAGTATTTGTTCCGACAAAGTTTAAAGAGTCAAAGCTTTCAGTATTTATCAAAACAAAAGGTTGGTACCACAATTATTAGTTAATAAGCACCATGGAAATGAAGTGAGTCACAACCAGATGAATTAATTGTTTGCCAGTATTGTTGCGGTAAGTAAATCCATAATGGATAATAATTAGCAGAGGCTGGATCGTGATTATGGTAAATGAAATTTGATATATTAATTTTGATGAATTACGTAGATTGTGGTTTTATCTAGCTTATTACTCTACAGATATATATTTAATTGAGACAGATAATTCGTTTATGGTTTGTACGGTTTCGTTAGACGGGTGTGTAGTATGTTAAATCGTAACAATGAGTTTATTAGCCAGCGATCACAGCTATTATTACACACGGGACAGCGATCCGTCGAGGACTCGCTGTCATAATGACAATTCACCCTCCTGGATTTACTAGTCGGTTAATTATTAAAGGACGTCCTGTACTAATATCTCAAATTATCCTCTGTCTCAGTGGATTTATCGGATTTCGACGTTATATAATAATAATAATCATTATTATTATTATTATAATAATTATAATTTTTCACGTCATATCTCAGATTTTGACGTCACTACTGCCGTTAAATGTTTGTGTCTGTGTGCTTTGACCGAGACTTGAGAGCCAGAAGTCCGTCAAAGCCGAGTAGAACTCGCGATGCAAATTTCAGTCCAGTCTTTAGTTCGGGCTTAGTACGCTCGAGATCGGATTCAGAGACTTTCAGGTGGGTTTCTAAAGCCATGCAAAAATTTAATAAAATAAAATAGACGAGTTTGAATTGAAATAAAAAATTTAGATTGAAAAATTATTTGAATAAAAAAAAATTTTTTCTTTGATTTTAATTTTTTTAGCTACGACAATTTGAAAAATTATCATTTTTTTTTATTCTAGTCTCACAACTTTATAAATAAAATTTTTTAGTTAAAATATTTTAGAATTATTGCCTATTTTTAAATTATTGATCAAATGTCAAAATTTATAAATTAAAAAAATTTGAATTTTATATTTTTTCATACTTACACAGTAAAAAATTTTGCATCATTGCGACAAAAAACTTAGTATTAAAAAATTTTGTGTTAAATATTTAACACTTTTATGTGTAAATTTAACATTTATTCTGTTAAGAAGGTTCGAGCGAATCTAATGTAAAAAGTAATTTCCAACTTTGAGCTTTGAAATTAAGTATACGTATAAATAAATACGTCATTTATCTAATCCCAAAATTTAAAAAAGATTCACCGTTTAGTTATTTAGATATTAAATTTTAAAAATCATATATTTTATCTCCTTATACACACACGGGCTCTTATGGCGGACAAACGTTTTGTCGAGACTAATTATTTTTTGTCAATATTAACCTCCCAACTTTAACGGATAAAAAACTATACACAAGAAACTTGGATTATTGCAAAATATAAAAACAATTTAATAATAATACATTACTGATATAATTTTTGAAATATTTTAAATCAATTTTTATGTTTGTTACTCGTTTATCGTCAACTATTTATTCGAATAAAGATTTAACAACATCGCGTTAACAGCTGAGAAAAAAGAAAAGTATAGAAATATAGTTACAGAGAGAGAAATGTTTAACTCACACACTCATCCACGTCTCTGTTATGGGTATAATCAAGCGCGCTATTGCCAAATCTGTTTATTTATTCCGGCAAGTAATAAATACCAGTCATTTTATTACTTTACTTTATTAAATAAGTAAAAATCATCAATTATTAAATCGTTTAAATTATTTTAAATTGAAATGAAGAATTTTGACATTAGTTACGCTCGAACTTCCTTAAATCAACACAAAAAAGTGTTAAATATTTAACATAAAAATTTTTAACACAAAATTTTTTACTGTGTATAAATCGACAGTATTAAATAAATAAGTTAATTTTTCAATTTTTTACCGGCTGAAAAACGATCAAGTTCTGCATTTAAACAATTACTAAAGAAAAAAATATGTACAAAGTATCAAAAGTCTGTTTGTTTAATACATAACAATTCGTATGTAACTAAATCTCGCTGGACAACAGACAAATTTATCTAACGATGTTGACAATTTACAATAAAAATCCCTGGTTCATATGTATCTTTATAAAATATGACAATAAGGTAAATGTTATTTACTATTATACCGTATTCAAGTGACATCCACAGAGAACGGAAACAAAAAGCATGATTGTTATACCCACAGCCACAGTCCATAGTACAGAATAAAATAAAATAAAATAAAACAAGTAACATACTCTCGCGTTTTATGTCAAATCCCATCGGAGTTTTCTCGGCGACGACTATCCACTATAGAAGGTACCGGTATCCACACAGGAATTGTGTAACCACGGCACTCACCCGGGCAACTATCGACCGGTAACTTTTCTGCTCTGTCGATGCCTCTTATTCATCATTTTCGGGCTCGCATTATTCTAGTAGTTTCCTGTTTTATTTAATCCCGTCTTGGCGGAAGAATTCACCGGAATATTTCGAATAAATAAATAATTGAATTAATTAAAAAGGCCGTGGAATTTGAAAAGTATAGGTAAGCTTTTGTTGAAATTATTTTTAATTATCAACAAACTTGGTTGGATTATAAAAGAGCGCTCGCCGTAAAAGTTTATAAAATGGTTAAAAATTAAAAATATTATCCGGCATCAGACGAGTTCCATTAATAATATAGCGAATTTCGCGAAAGTAGTCGTCTGAGGAATGTAATTTATGAAGGTACAGTGAGTGCAGTTTGCTGTTTTGCCGAGTTCGATTTCCATCAAGTATTCGTCCGCTGCTCTTCTATTCACACACTTGCACATGCCCTCGCATATATTTATATATATACTGTTGGAATTTATATATACATTGAAACACATGATCGGTGTAATTAACAAATGAATATGTGCGGAAAAATAAAATAAAAGTAAAGGACCACATTTTAATTTGTGAAATTCAATGAAATTTAATAATTGAATATTTCAAAGTCGGTTTCAATATAAAGCGTTATTCTCGGTATGTATTCATGGAATTTAATGATATTGTATTGGTTAAATGCCTATAGTTACTATTTAATGTTGATTGTATCAAAATGTACAGTTCAATTATTATTATTATTTTTATTTTTTTTAATAAAATGAAAAAATTAAATATTTTATGATTCATGAATTTCTCGGATAATTAAAAATTTTTTTTATTAATTTAATTTAATTAATAATAATAATAGTAAATTTTATTATTATCACGGAGAGAAAAAAATAGATTTTATTTCTATGTAGGATGGTAACCATTACTATGTTACATAGTAACGGAAATTTTTGTAAGAACCTTATGTAAATTTGCTGATAATAATCTTAAAAATTGTGATAAAACTATGAAAAACTAAAAAATAAAAAATAAAAAAAAACTAAAAAATAAAAAATCTCCGTTTTTCGTAAATAACTCAATAACTATAGGTGCACGGAAAAAAGAAAACTCGAAAAATTACAGTATAAAATGTAAAATCGGTCCGTCATAATCAAAACTAGAAAAATTACAATTTGAAATAACATTTTTCTAAATTCAATTTTTTAGATTAATATTCAGAGCTTTCAATGTGATTATTACATTCTACAATGTAATTCTTATAATATCTGTAATAATTACAATTTAAACTGTAATTTTTCCAGTTTTCATCACGAAGCGCCACGTTGCATTGTATACTGTAATTTTTCGAGTTTTCTTTTTTCCATGTGATATCGAAAATCGGAAAAAAGATCCTTAAAGAGGAGGAAATTTCTAATAACAAATCTCGGCTCCTGAAACTCTAGCTTTAAAAACGATAATTTTTATTTAATATTGAAAGGGTTCCGCGCAACTGCCGTCGTATTTTAGTATCGGCGCGGCCTTGTGACAAAAGTCGCGCGGAACCCTATTTTCAACGTTAAATAAAAGTTATTGTTTTTAAAGCTAGAGCTCCAAAGTCAATACTTTTTTTTCAAAAATTTCCTCCTCTTTAAAGATCTTTCTTCCGATTTTCGATATCACCTATGGTTATTGAGTTATTTACGAAAAACGTGGATTTTTTATTTTGTTTATATTTTTTGTCAATAACAAATTGAAATTTGTTATCAAAAAAATAAAAAAACAACATCATTATGTTGAGAATTTAATTCCGCAACGAATGAGTGGTTGTTCATATTTTTATCACAATTTTTAAGGTTTTTATCAGCAAATTTACACAAGGTTCTTACAAAAATTTCCGTTACTATGTAACATGGTAATGGTTACCATTCTACATAGGAATGAGATCTATTCTTTTCTCTCCATGTACAAAAATTAGTCACGAAAAAAATTGAATAAATTTAATGAAAAAAAAATTTTCTATAAGAATTCATGATAATTTAAAAGACAAATAAATAATAAATAATAAATAAACAAGTGTATTAACGTGCTCTGAATAAGATAAACTATCTCGTATGGAGCATAACATAAATATTAGACTATCAAGTGCACGTACGATTACCGTAAATTACTTATCGATTGTCGTCTTGAGAAGACACTGGGGGTGAGCAGTTTTCGGAAGATAGTAGTCGAGCCTTGAATACACCGGCATCTAACTCAGCGGTAGTCTACTGTAGAGATACCTATATACATGTTATATATTTATACGTCTACATATGTACAGTACATATACGCGCGATCTTACATTGCACACGGTAGCACCATAACTCGCAATAAATGCGGTAATAACCATACTTTCTCACCACCGGGAATAATATCGCGGTAATTTTCGCGATAAAAATACCCAGCCAAGAGCAAGTTCACCATGCCCACGCCCCATTGCATACAACCTCCATTTACGCAAGAAAATAAGAAAAAGTTGCTCTATCATTTACAATATATACCTTCCTTTTTATTTTTCCTCTTTTTTTCTACGCATATCATTTTTATTTTTAGTTTTTTAATTATTTTCGCCGTTTATTATTTTAATTTTAATTACGATAAATAATAATAAAAAATGATTAGCAATGGAGCAATAGAGTTAAATCTTTCGTAAATTTGAAAAAGTTATAAAAATCCTTTTGGTATTCCATTTATGAACTCGATCGTCGGAAAACTGTAAGATAAATCTCGTGGAAATTTCGGAGATACTGCAATTGGATGAAAATAAAGAATAATAATAAAAAAAATATAAGAAATAGTTCTTCTTCCTTTAAATCAAGAGCTCTGTTTAAACCATTATTTTTTATGATTGAAAAATAATATTCTACATTTATTTTCTTATTTATTTTTAATCCTCCGGTCGGTATTGATTTATTATTTCATTCGAAGAACCGAGAGTTTGTGATAATTAATACCGCTGTTTATTTTTAGATTTCTGCCGAAAATACTCCTGTAAAGCGGACCTTATAAATTTCGATAAGATTCTTTTTTCATTAGAGCAAATCCTTGGAACAAAAAGCAAAGCTTCTTTTTTTTTTTTATCTTACTCAGCTTTATTAAATTAAAAAAAAAAAAAATTAAATATTCTCTTTGTTCATTTTAAAATCATACATTTTATTAATAATTGCCATTAAAGTAATGAGCGATAAAAAGACTGGACTTTTGAGAGGATTACAACCTTTTAAAGTTAATATAATGTTTAAGATAATTAGATGGTAATAAATCTTGTGCATTTAAGAATTGAAAATAATTCTTTTTAATGATTGATATAGCGGTGGATGATTTTGGATGGATTTAACTTTTCACGATCGAATGAAATAAATATATAGGGCTTTTTTCAGTAGGAACTGGAACGTGAAAAGAGAGAATAAAGGGTAGAAAAGAGGTTGATCGTCAGTCGATAGCAGGTAACAACGGAAAATCGAATAGCGCGACCCTCGGATACCGGATAGGAGCCTCAAAATCGTTTCGCGTTACGAGAATTCAATCCCAAGGAAGATTAGATCCGAGGTCTAATAGAAGAAACGACAGCCAGCACTGCTATATGCACAGAGTGTATAGGGGAGCACTTACGATCTCCGTTTTCGAAATAAAACCGTGCGTTCTCAGTCTATTTTCAATTTTATTTTATTTTTTTTCACTTATAACAGACACTTTTTCATTTTTCTTTAAAATGCATTTTTTTTGGTTGAAAAAAATTTTAATTGATTCTTTTTTTCTTAAATTTATTATTAAAAGAATTAATAAGTTCATTTTTTTAAAAATAAATTAATTAAAAATATTATCGAAGCGCTTTGTAGAAAATTATTAATTAAAAAAAATTAAATAATGAATAAAAAATTGATAATTTAAATAATAAGAATTATTAATGTTATTTTAAATGTAAAACTTTTTAATTAAAAATTTTGTAGCGTATTTTTTTAACAAAAAAAAAATTTGTTACGAATTTGACAATAAATGGATTTAATACCTCAATAACAATCCAGTGATATCGGCGATTCAAAGTTCGAAATGCTCGCGAAAATGTTAAACATGGAGTGGAGCGAAAGGAAAAAATAAAAGTAGCTCAGCGTGGCAATAAATTTTATTCGATTATAAAGAGGAAAGTAATAAAAGTCTGAATAGCTTTTACAGTTTGAAGAATAGAGCCGCTCAGTTTGTCGACGGCAAAGCTAAGTAAAGCGAATAAAATATAACCAGAATTTAAAATAAGTAAAACTTAAACGATGAAAGATGAAAGATGATTTCCCGGCCCTGGAACTCCGATAATCTAGTCTAGTCTCTGAATTTTCATCTTTATCGACTAACTTGTGGACAAAACTTTGCGTATTGGTGGTTGGTCGACTAAGAGCGCGAGAACAAAGAATTGAAAATGAAGTAGTAAACGAAAAAGCTGATGGAAAAATAGAATAAAGCAAAAGAGAACGAGAAAACGCACATAGAGCGAGCTTTGCTGGTCTACGAGTACACTTAAGCTTTCAAATTATTTGTTTTTAAGCTTAAGCGCGTTCTCACCATCGCTCCACTTTTTTTCGTTCACCCAGTTTTATTTCTTTCTCTCTGTTCATTCTCTTATCTAAATAACAGATCTACATTGTTTCGGTTGTATTTTTTCCACTGGTATTACCGCTCAGTCGAGTTCCTTTTTTGAAATCGACCCACATTCATTTTTTCTTTTTTTTTTTTTTTTTCCAAACCGCTAGATTTTATTTTTCCGCATAAAATATCGGTTATCAGTGCTAAATTTATAGAAAATTTATTCTGTTTGCGAACATTTTCAAGCAAAATGTCCCATAAATGCCGGGTCAGAAGCATTACATCACAAAAAAACCAAAAACATATTTTATTGAAGCACAATTTAGAAACAAATATTTGCAGATTTTCGATTAAAGTAATTTGGAAAAATTTTTAATCAAACCAAACAGTGATGTTAATCATTTAAAAATAAAAAATCTTTCAACATTTTCTACTAGATGGGACATTTTTTTACTACAAAGCTTTGACAGATACGCATATTTGTTCGGAACATTAATTACTATTGATGATGATCACCAAAGCGTCAATAGGCACCTTCATTAACTAAAAAGTTTCGGATTCTCATAGACCGGATTGACTATTAAGATAATTATACCATTTCCCCAAATCAACAGAATGAAACGTCGAGTATTTAAAAGAGGTAGCCCTATTGAAATCACCGTCCAGAATAATGCTTAGTAAGAGGTTTTCATTAACAAATTACTGTTTAATACAATGATTAACATGGATTTGGTGGCTCGGCTCCAAATGTTGAATGATTAAATAATCGATAGTTTAAACTCACATCATCGGGAGCTCCTGATAAATTCTGTTCATTCATGCTCGGATCGAATGAGCTGACTGAGCGTGCGGACATAACGATATCATTCGCGCCCGTGCGCCAGTCGACCTATCAGCATTTATATTGCTACAAATCGCTATTTCTGACGCCACTCATATTTTTCACCAAATCCACTAGTCAATCATTCCATTAGACGCCTACCCATTCGTCCGAGCAAATCCCAACCTCTTTTTAAATTTACTTCCCGTTTTTTTTTCAATCAACCTTCACAAATAAACCTCTACTTGATTTCATGCAACCAACAATCGACAATCTGAATTTTCTTAGTTCCCAAAAAAATTTTTAGATGCATTTAACTCCTACAATTTTGAAGAGAGCTTGATGAAACTGAAGGGGCTTCTTTTTCAAGCTATTTTAGAAGTTCAGTTCCAATTTCAATAAAATCGGTCGATTAGTTTCAAAATGGCGGCTATTAATAATTTTTCAAAATTCACACTCACCAAAAAATCGCCTCTAGGTCTCTCTAAATTTTCAACAAACACTTTTAACTACCCCAAAACCACGATAAAATAGAATGTTTCCAAATCTCGGGCCCCTTACCCTTAATTTCAGTAGGAGTTCCTCAAACATCCTTTTTCAACTCCCACAAGGTATTCCCACGGCAATTAAATCGGCTTTCATCCTCTTGCTTGCTGGTTTATGCTCTCCGACTCTTTTAGATCCCTATTACAGACATGTACCCAATTCTCCGGAGTCTCTCATAACTCGTAGCTCCTAAAATAGTACGTACCTATTCACAGTCGCTTATCTCTCACTATTATCGATTTCTCTTAATTTAATATTTCATCTGCTCCTTAGTCGCTTAATCATTCGCGCTTATTTAATTGCAAATTATTCCAAACTATTATTTATTCGTTCTCTTGTCTTCTCTACAAGCACCAACACTAGTACTAATAACAGTTCACATTTAGGGATTGAGCTTTGTTAAGCAGAACCCGTATCGGTATCGCTAAAATAATCATTACAATTCTCCATTTGTGTCTCTCCGTTGCAACCACAATATCAGTAACCATATCAATATCAATAACAAGAACAATCCATAAATATGAATTCGTACATTCGAAACGAAACACAATATTGAATTCCAGATAACTATTTGTAATTGTAAAAGCAGTGTCGAACCGGTACATAGTACATACAGTGCAGCCTCTATTCGCAGGGTTTAAACTCTCAAAGGGTACTCTGGTAACAGTAAGACAATACAATACGTAAATGTTAATACTAGACGTTACGTCAGATATTAAATTAGTCGTTGCGGGTAATTTTCATGTCAAAGTACTTAAGATAAGAGAATGATAACAATAACGTACCTAACCCCCTAAGAATGGGTTATTAAAGTGGTGTACTCGAGTAATTTAGAGGCTTTTCCCGGCATTTAGATGTGTAAACATTGGCTCGGAGGTTATAACCCACCATCTGTAACCTCATGCCTGTATTCGACCGAGACTACCAGAGAGCTGGTGCAGGTGTGGTTGACCTCCATACTGAAAGGGCTGGGAGGGGGTTAAGGGATGCATTGTATGCTCCGAAACCCTCCTTCTTACGAGATACTTGCTTGCGAGATACATCTTGCCCGCTGTATCTTTACGGGATGAAGGATAAGACGTGCAGAGTTCGGGCTCGTAATGGATAGCGTAATAGCTGCGCAACTATCTAGTTCCTAGTACCCGTATATATACATGCACTTAGTCATGATTCATAATGCTGAGCGGGATGGGATGTATTGTGCATGCAAATCCCGGGCTTCGGAAGCTTAAGTTCATTAAACTGGTGATGTTATTGACGTAACCGTTTGCTCAAGTTTTGCCTTCGGTATTTAGCGGAAGAAAAACTTTGATGTGGCCTAATATGATTTAATCTGGTCATACAGGACCATATCGAGCTAAATTATAGAGTATAAAGTAAATTTTCAATGTCGTTTTCGATTTTTATTTATTCTCTAGAGGATGTGTGTGTGTGTCAATTTGGTAATTGATCAAACTAAATATCAATGATAAGCTTTTTAAAAGAGTTAAAAAAAGAATTTTTATTTTAAAACTAAATACTACAAAATTTAACTCTCTAGTTGTGAGAAGATTCAGTGATCATGCGCCACCTGTCGGAAATTTTAAAAACTAATTTTAATCAAAAAATTATATTTAGATATGTATAATCCTATCGGACCTTATCATAAAATTTTTGCGCGGATTTAGTGGATAGTATCGTTGTTTTTTAACTATTTTCACAGTTGAGTAAAATCCACTTATTCCAATGGTATGCAGATGGCATTTGAGCATGACGGATTTAAGTGTGAATAAAAATTCAGTTTGTCCCAAGTCCCAACCGCAATCAACACGAACCCAATTGTTGTTAATTCATCCGTCTTTTCGCAGAACGCTAGTGGTGGCCTACATTATTCAGTTTTTCTTTATCCGTTATTATTGTTACCCACCCGTCTGATCTCAAGTTAGGGAAAAACCACTAGCTCGGTGACGCGCCGCGAGACCCAGTCTCTCGTAAGGAAAAAAAAACAAAACAAAACCAGCGTTTTCTCATCACTTGGAGAGGCGACATCTCGCGTGAGCTGCAAATTCTATGGATTCATTTATGGACCAGCGCTCCGAGTCGCGTGTACTTTTAAAATCTACGTCCTGGTATCATCGTAGTAACGTTTTTTGGCCTCTTTTTCAACTTTTTCCCTTCCTAAGTCACTTTTCCTGGTGTACTGCTAAAAAATAACCCGCCGTGTTATAACAAATGACGACTCGGTTCTTTCCTTTGCTATCTTTTATGCTCACTCTTTTCTCTTCCGTTCTCAGTGGTGCTTTTTTCAGCACTCTAATACTTTTCTCTCTCGACTTCTTTCTTTATCCTTCGGCGAAGCTTTTTACTCCCCAGAGACTCTTTTCCGAAATCTCTCGGTATTAAAATATATAGATTTTATTCTTCACTTTTGCATAAATCCTTTCTTTCCCTTTCCCTAAAATGATTTATACAGGTCGTTAGTCACCTCCTGCCGCCAAAAGTCACATGTGCATGTCTAATAATTCTTTTTCTATTTGATTTTTATGACACTCGTCCGCTTATAAACTAATTGCTTTTCCATATCTTACTCGTAAAACTCAAGCAATAAAAAGGGAAATGTATCTGGGACTCATAAAAAGCTAATAATTTATCCACCACCGCGGGTTTTCGCTAAAAAGTGACAAATGATTTCTTGTGAATGTTCGCAATGGTTATAAATAAAATATACAACTTTTAACATTTGTATTTATATTTTTGATACATTACTACATGCCAGATTTCATCCAAATCCAGTTTTTTGTCAATAGTCTTATGAGATTTTTATCTAAACCTTCTATATGTCGGAATAATTTTTTCTATATCTATTCAGGTTGCAACAAGCCAAACTATAACTTATCTATTTATACAAAAATTTCTATACTGATAGAAGGATTTAGTTCTATTTAATGAGATTTAGTAACAGATACTGAATGATTTAGTAACAAACCTTTCATTACCAAATATTTAGTAATAGGTACTAAATCATTTATTAAAGCCCATTTAGTTCCACCAAATAAATATTAAGTAGTATTTAACAAATGATTTATTGCTACTCAATAAATCGTTTATTGGTATCGAAGAAATTAATTTTTTAACTAATTTTAGCGTGTAACCTAACTTTTTAACTTAAAATAAATGATTTTAAGCAAAAATATAAGGTATTATAAAGAAAAGATTCTCATTAAACTATATTTTTTTGTGTGAGACATTTATAAAATTTAAAATTAAACAAG
This sequence comes from Cotesia glomerata, assembly GCF_020080835.1. NCBI lineage: Eukaryota > Metazoa > Arthropoda > Insecta > Hymenoptera > Braconidae > Cotesia > Cotesia glomerata. The sequence goes on from NC_058164.1 coordinate 5,364,476, forward strand.
TTTTTAACATATCAATAATAGACAAATTAAAAAATGTTAACTAAACTCCACTGAGAAAAAACATAAATAGAAGACATTTATTGAAAGTGTGTTTTTAAAGGTTTAATAACTCTCCCAAAATCGAGCTGAATAAAATAATCTAAGTCAGTAAATAGGTTATGTATCACATAAACATTGGAATTAAAGCATAGCCATCTACCGACAATACTTGTCAAAGAAATATTTAGTACCTGTTACTAAATATTATTTGGTGAAAATAAATATTTATTTTCATGTAATAAGGCTTTGTTTATATAAAGAAATCATTTATTGAACTGTAACAAATAATATTGATAGGTACAAAATATTTGTTTCTCCCAAATAAATGAATAAAAATTTTGTTACTAAATCCTTCCATCAGTGCACCATGTTGTCAAAATTTGTAATCAAATTAATTTTTTGCATCTATCATTGATAAAAAGAAACATTTCAACTGTCTTGAAAACCATGGAAAGCATTTATCCACTCCAGTCTCTCAATTCTTGGTGTACTGAACTCAACAGTAGTGAAGAACGCGAGCGTGGAATGGGAAAAGAGAAAAGTTGGTGATCCTGTAGATGATCTGGGGTACGAGTTAAGAGTGAACGTTTACCGCGACAGTGTTTGCCGGCGGTTATCCTGGTTCGATTCTCGATTCCTGATTTCCAGTTCCACGTCTCGGGAGAGTATCACGGGTTACCGAATAAGATTCCAACTTTCTTATCTTTTTGTCTCACGCGTATATCAGCCCGTATTTCTCCAAGTTCCCTAGGGTTATAGTTCCGACGATCCTTCTCCGCTTTCTTTCTTTCCAGAAGCTACTATTACGGAAGAGAGGCTCTCATATAATAATGATAATAATAATAATAATAATAATAATAATAGTAATAGTGATGGTAGTTACTTCTAAACTTTATATCATTCGGTTTTTGCTACTTAATTTTGGTTTCATCGCAAATCGTTTGTAGTTCGATCATTTATTTTTATTTTTTTTTTTTGCAGTGATTCACCTCAAAAGCTGCAGAGTTTTTTACTTTATGATCATTATTAGTGTTATCATTATTATTTTTTACCGGAAAATGTGATTGTAGATCTTGCAGACAAGAAGGAAAGTGGCGGAGTCTGAAAACGACATTCTGGTTTCATCTCAATGGCGCATCCATCGCGGTACCGTCCTCGGTTTTCCGTCAGGAAATTGAGCTACTCTCCAGCGAGACTATATACGAGTTTAAGACCGAGCAAGGGAGCTGTCTTCCTCTTCTCTTACATAATGTACTTTACCAGCAGTAAACTCCTCCGGTAAATTATTGAAGACTGTGAAAATCTGACAACGGAAAATCTTATCCGAGGACAAGGTTACGCTGAAGCATATTTTTATTCTCGAAACTTAGCATATTCTTGGTGCATTTATTATTGATAGAGTCAATAAACCTCGGGTATTTATAAATAATCTAAATCCGCATATACGTGTTTCGGAAATGTCTATAATACGCGATTGATTAAAAATTCACAAGCTTCACCTTTTTCTGGCGTTCCCGCAAATGGTAATCATTTCTAGAGAAAATTCCTGGCGTAGGTAGGCATTATATGTACGGAGAACTAGTGTGTAGGGCTCAATTATGTAGGGAAATCGATATGCTGAGAATTTAATGACAATTATCATCATATCACTCGTGGTAGAACTTCAAATATTTGCACGGAAGTGCAAACTTCTGCTGAAAAAAAATTACTCGCTTGTTTGCTTTAAATATGCACTTACTGCGTGTTTATATAGATGGATAATTGTCTGCTTATTGCTCTAATAAATATTCACAGGTCAAAAATACTGTCATTTCTTGCATTTTCGTGAAATATTTTCTGACATGCCCTCTTAGAAAATTTTTTATGCCTATCTCTAGCTTAATAAATCCATATTAATCCAAATATATAGCATGTATGTCCATATATAATTTTTTTTATTAAAATAGTGCTACAAACATCCGATAGGTGGTGCATGGTCGCTACATTTTCTCGTTAGAGAAGAGTTAATTTTAAAAAATAAAATATATTTAACTCACTCAACTAATAATTCGATTTTGTCTGATATCAAATTGTAATTGACGTACATATTTTCCTAAAAATAAATTCTCATATTGATTTGCTTCGTAAAAAATGTTTCCAAAACAATTTTCATTAATTTTTCTTTCAAATATCAACTAAAACTCTAACCAGTCCAATATTTCTCAGTAGCGATTATTCATGCCGATAAGACTAGCATACATATTATAAAACCTAACAATAGTTACACTCCAGAATATTCAAATCACCTGAACGTGCTAACCTACGACCCCAATGACAATGGCTATCATCATCGTGAAAAGAAGCCCAGAAATAAGATACCAGTTGATATTTTCACGAATCGCCCCTTTACGACTCCCAGGAAAGAAGGCAGTAAAAGCAAAAAAAAAAAAATACTAGTAGTTTTACAGCCGCAGAATCTTTACCTTTCCGAGGGCTGAGGGTTGTGGCTTACTTGGTCTCCCTACTGGTTCTCGTTGTATGACTCGGCACACTAAATCCATACAGATATATTGCCTGAGGTGAGAGTGTGCAACCCGGTCCCGAACACGCCATTGTTGAGATCGCGTGTCGAAGGTTACATCGACCGATATACACCACTAGTAGCAACAGCACTAGCAGTTAGTATTTCTCCTCAGTGAACGACCTCTTGGCTTATTCTATTCTCGGAAAAAGAGTTGTTACCTTTTTCTCAATTTGTGCTGTGCGATCTGACTCCAGACTGCAGGTCACACACAACTTTCCTCGGCTTACCTTTTTACAATACACTTCTTCTTTTCCAACCTTTTTTCCAGTTTTTATTTCTCCAGTACTCAAGCACCAACATCCCTCTCTCTTTTGAGTTAGACTTCAAATTTATTATTATTCTCCCGTAAATTACAATAGACGTAGGTGAGTTACATCTGGAAGAATATGAAGAGAAATTTAAGCTCCATGAACCACGTGAAAATGTTTAAGAGCCGGGCATAACCAGAACCGAGACTCACCTTTATGCCTCATTATTGCAGCTCGTCCAGCAACACCGAGTCGTTACACCTTCCTAGCACCTTTAGTTCTATCTCCGGCACGGGTAGAACTGGGTTGTGAAAAATTACATCAATTTATGCGCCATGAAAAGTGCTGAGCTCCTCTTTCTTCTTTTCTTCCTCGAGCTTTTATATTTTGTTCACCGTGAGTCCTTTATTTCTCTTTAGAGGGCACCAAAGAAAAGGCACCTTCCGGTAGCCGTTATGACCTTTATCAATTCTCTGAAACTCATATAATAATAATAATAATAATAAAAATAATAATAATAACTAAAACTCTCTCTGGGCTTTATATTCAGTCACTTCTACTTCATTACCTCCTTGGTGGCATTCTTCGCTGGTTCCCGTCAAAAAGCTCATTTTTCAACCCGACTGTTTGGTAGCCGAATCTTTTGTCGTTCCCAATATTTTAATTATTCTCTATTTCAATTTATGTTCCATTAATCACAATCATTAATTCAATAATTGCTCAATTTTAAGAAACGGGAAAATCTTTATTAAATAAATGTTCACCGATCCGGTTAAGTTGCCGCGCGGGCCACGTGCTCAGAATTCTCTTAAGAATGTTTTTTCTCAGCTGATTAACGAGCGACTCTTGTCGCAGAGCTTTAGAGCTTTTTTGGTAATCCGTCCCCAGTGAATTAACTCTCTTTGAGGGTAAAAAACCCTTCCAGAAGACACTTCCGAGAATTGTGCATGCTTTTTTTTAAGTCTTCGACTTAACTCGAAAAAAAATTTATAAACCGACCCTTGTTCACTTTTCCCACTTTTTACAGTGATATTTCCGAGAACAAGCCTCCTAATCTCTGTTTTTACTCGTCTAGATTTAGGGTAGATGCTTTATTTGCATATTATCACTAATTTGTCCTCAAAATCTTGGAGCTAAATAACTACTTTACCTTTTTTGGTGTTAAAAAAATGAAAAACAAAAAGAGGGAGTCATTATTCTTCCTCCCATAAACTCTAACATCAATTCAACCCGAAGAAAAGTTGTTTGAGATTAAATAATGAAACAAAAAAACAAAGCAACTGAGTAAGGATAAATCCAGTGCACTATCATTAAGTTTCCTCGTATAAATTACAAAAGTAAAGGAACTTACAGTTACACCTATAAGCATCCCCAAAAAACTTAAAAGGAGAAAGGTATGTTGTCTGGTAATATTTGCAAAGTATCTTTTGATAATACCAGAGCAAATAACAAAAGCACAGTGAGTTAACTTCCCCGGGAGTAGAGTTGGTTCATTTCACTTCTAGCAATTTCACTCCTCCTCTCCTTTCTCTCTCCGTCTCCGTCTTCGTCTCCTTCGCTATTTGCTCGAATTCAGAACAACAAACTTTAACAACAAGACCGTACATTTCTTGCTCATACTCCCAAATTATCCACTAAATTTATCGTTTACCTTCCCCGCGCTCCCCTCTACTCCCTCAGGAGCCTTTTGAGCAAAGATTATCGTTATTTGATCGGTTATCAGTCGGCATTATCAAAATATTGACATACCAAAATCGGATCGAGCTTCTATCAATCTATTTCGGGTTATAAGTCTTTTCTAAACATTACATATTACATATTACATACTATTTGTTTGGCTTGCGTTTAATACCCGGTTAATGTATTTACGTGCAAATATACGGTACAGTACTCTTATATTTGCCGATAATAACCAAAACCGAAAGCAAAATGAACACTAACGAAGATCAAAGTTACCAGTTGCTTACCGTAGTTACTATCCCTATATTCTTGAAAACACATCCAAGGATTTCTGTTTGCCAGCTGGTTTACTGCTGCTACTTGAGCAGAAGTTAGCTAGTAATTGCCCCTTAAACTTATCACTTCAAGATCGTTTCACTCATCACTGAATTCCTTGGTAAATTATCGGTAATTAATATTTTGAAACTATTCCGTAAATATATATTCAAAATAAATTGAATTAATTTTTTTAACTTTTTTATTAGAAAATTGATTATTTTCCAAGATTTTAAATTATTAATATCTTTAGTTTTTTATAATAACTTTTAAACTCTTTAACGCAACAACTCAAAACTTTGTATACACTTTTGGCTCTAAAAAAACTGAGTCAAAAAAGTCAAAATTTAAGGAGGCGTTAAAAATATATTGGAGGTTTAAAATGAATATTTTTGAACCAATTTTTATACACAGTAAATTTTTGAGTAAAAAATAAAATTTTAAAATGGTTCTAACAATTTTTTCTCTTTTTTGTTTCCAAAATTATGAGCCGACAATTTATCAGAGCAATTAAAAATGACAGTTTATAAAAACTGTGTTGTAAATAAACCATAAAATAAAGTTGTTTGTTTTATATTACAGTACTAAATATAAATTTGTATTTATTTATCGACAATTGACATGACAATTGAGAAAAAAAAATACCGATGGTAACATGATTGATCACCAAAAATCCGGATATCGTGATAAATTGCGGTCAGTACAATATTTTCGGCAGAAAGTGGACAAAAAAACAATAGATAGGATAGAAATAGTTAGAGAGAGGCGAAGGCAGAAGCCATATTCTATATTCTACATTCAGTATTGTAACGGACGGAAGTGGAAAAATGAATAATCCAGAGTGTGTTAAAAAATTAAGTATCGAGCGGAAAAAAGGGTCGTCTGGTAGTTTGAGTGGATTTAAATGATTTTATTTAATCGATATGCTGATCGATTTTGGTTTAACGAGGCTTTTCAGTTATTGTCGAAAGGGTCATTAAGAGAGCGCTAACTGGGTACTCTTTCTATCCTCTGCCCTGCAGGTACTATAGTTTTCAACAGTGCAAAAAGCTCTATTTTCCTCTCCCTTTTCTCGCTTAAGGGAGAGGGAGCACCGGGATTTCAAACGGCATGTCGGTAACAGCCATTGGAAAACACCGAAATGGATAAAAAAGCTCGACAACAGATACTAGTTCACATACTCGGATATTAGCCACCCGCGGGGCTATTTTAAATAAAAGGCGCAGAATAAAAACCGGGATGTAATAGCAGAGGCGCTATTGCGCGACACCTTTACACAGTTTTCACTTAATTGACCGGTTTTTTGTTCTATTTTCCGAACAGATTGTAAACTGCAAGCCTGTTTTCTTTGTTGTTAAATTCTAGAGCTCGGTTTTGGGTTCTAAAAGGGCCGCGAAAAATCTACTAGAGAAAAAACAAAAGTGCTGCTTACTTTAAAATATCTCGGTAATTAATAACAAAATTGGTGCGGTTAAGTTGCGGTAAATCATCGTTAATTAGATAAAAACGGAAGACGAAATTAATCTCGTGGTTTCTGGAAATTCCCGAATCGCGCCCTGTTATAACCGCGTAGGGAGCCGTTACGTATCCGGAAGCTAGGAGCAAACTAAAACTTCGCGTTAACTCTTTGCTCCTTTTCGTGTGAGAGTTGCTGTAATGCCAATCTTGGGGCTCTGATGGGTTAAATCACCCCGAGGAATCTGGCAAGTCATAAGTACGTTTAATTACTCTGCTTCATACTCGTTATTCGAATAATTATCATTTTGCAGTGAGGTGATTAATTGGGTATGTTGATACTGAATCTAATTGTAATTTGTAATTAGTCTTTCTATGCATCTGCATAAAAATTTTCATAATTTTTCATGCGTTAAAAACCAGCTATTTAGAATCTAAACTAAGGGTCAAATCTTTAATAAAGCTAAAATTTAGCAATCAACGTCAGAAAACTGAAATTATCTGACCATTATTCTCGGTATAATCCATCCCATTGACTTTCAAGAACCAAAGCAACCATTGATATCATCACTGTACACTAATCTTGGTAGGAAGAATCAACGGGCATATAATTAGTAAATTTAGGGTTGTTTTGCATTTTACCACCAGGACTTTCAGTCATACAATTTTCCTTCATTAACTTCCTCTTCATACCACTTTCTCATCTAGCTTTCATGCACCAAGCATGAGCTGTTTATTTTACTCCATACCGAAGATGTAATCACCACGAATGGGTAGTATGCATTTGTATAATGCAAGACCGCAGAAACTGCTAATGTTAGTATATCCGTCACGGCTGTAGTTTCGTCTGTATCTCTACCTAAATCAGACAATCAAAAACTCGGAAAACAAAAAAGGCATCAGCGACACAACACGAAAGTCTGAAGAAAAATAGTACCCGGTAGATGAAGGGAAGCAAAAGGAACTTCGTTGCATACATTAGCAACCTCGATTATTCTACAGTTAAGTACACATACAATACACGTTCAATGTATAAGGACGTCAGGACGAGACTGCAATGTTGTAGATGTAAACCACGCTCGGTTTTTATTCAAACTTTTTGTTCCATTACGTTTCTCAAGGCGATTGCTCTTTGATAATCTCTCGACGTTGTAGGGGCTGTTATTTATTTTCGCGGTGCCTCCGTTGGTAGTAATGACCTACAGCCCGGATGCTAATAACGTTGTTGGACGTCGATTCCTCAGTCGATTATTTTTTCCAGCGAGTAAAGTGTCAGGGCGACATATCTGATTCCAGAATATCAAGTTGTTAATATTTTCTTCACTGTAATCATCTCAAGGGAAGAGAATTTTTTATTATTATTAATAATAATCGTCTTTTCTTTCCGCGTGGAATGAATAAATAATTAATGAGGGAATTTAATTACAGGGGGACATTCTTGGCGTGCTATTGAATTTATTTATCAAGTTAATTTTTCTACCAGCTGCCGGTTAAACTTAACAATGGATTCAATCAAGAAGAGTGACAAGGCAGTAACTGCTTTGCCCTTTTTTAAAATTATTTTTTAAATACCTAAAGCTTAAACCTTTACTTTTATGGTAATGCGACATGTGTTGGGAGGTATGACGAAATCAGAGACAGTTTGACACGGATTTGATGGGGATTATTGTTTGATTAATGATTAAAGGATTAGGATGAATTTATTTTGACTCTAAAATTAATAATAATACCTACTCAATTTATTAAAAAGAATTTTTTTGAATGACAAGAAAAGCTTAAACAAATTTAGTTGACGAAAATTTGGTTGCCTTAGCCAGAGGATTCTCTGGATGACCATAAATCTCGGTCCAAGACGAAACGTACTAAAGAGGGGGTTTTGATACCGAGAATTAAGGGTTGAAATGCGAAGCATTTGGCGGGATTCTGGGTAGACCACTGAAGCCGTTTGCCGGAGGATGAATGAGAAGAGCTCGTCCCGGGGGTTCCATAGTTATTGCTGCGGTTGCATAATCGCGCTTTAACCCCCGCGTAGAATGCAGTAGATAATTGCTGGAGGAGGACATTTTGGTCAGACTCTGGGGCATTGCCGTGCGGACAGAAGCCAAGAAGAGAAGCGGAGCAAGATTGAGTAGGACGGATCGCCATAGAAGAGCTCGAGATAGGGAATCCAAGCTGACGATTAATATTGTTCACGTCCGGCGATTAATAAGTTTGATTTATTAACGCTCGAACGATAGCTTAAAAGATGATCCTTGTTTGTGTTTATCGTTATAAATGGCAAGACAAATTAATCCCAAGTTGAGAATCTCGGAATTAGTTGGTGTATCGAACGGCGAACGTTGAAGGGCGAAGTCCTTGAACAACAAACTCCCTTTTCCGGAGGTACTGGATAACGGACAGCGGATGGCTTGCCTGAAACTAGAGACAACTCGTTGAGTTCAATGTCGAAGCCCCTCGATGGAGCAGCCTCAAGCGGAGTTAGTCAGAGAGGTTTACTTTGTTTTTTTACCTTCCCAACTCGGGTCTTCTTCTGACGAGTTAACTTTTCCAGAATTCGCCGGGATAATTGACGGGGTTGGAAAACTTCCCTAGCTTTTTTTTTGTTCTTCTTTTTTTTTCCTTTGGCTTACTCTTTTAGCAAGTCATCCCCGTTAAATGGTAACATATCGTACTGATTTCCTGCAAAAAATTCTTACTTTTTTTCTCCAAAGTTTTGACTCTGAACATCAGTAATTACGCAACACGTTGGATTGTTCTGAAGAATTTTCTCTAAAAGGTTCCTTTCCAACAGATGCCACTTCAAAGGTGCATTTCTAGTCACTCCTTTCAAAATTAGCTGCCTTATAAGTTGTAAGATTTCCAAAAAAAAAAATCTGATGACCAAGTCAGCGGAAAATTGTGGCGCTTCTCACTGTTGACTTACAACAAAGTAACTATCAGCAAGTTCCTCTCATTTTGCAGGTTCTTCTCTTACTTTAGCAAGTTCTTTACTTTTTCCGTGCACACACTAGACTAGTATACTGTTATTTTCTACAAAGAAAAAACTCCGGAGGCCTGGCTTTTGCTTATAAACTTTAAACATCTTGGCCACGAAATTGCAAGCTTGACATCAGACTCTAGAGTAGGTTCCCTTGTATTAGGCTCTCAGACCCTAGACACTTGTTAATAATTTTTTTATTTTTCGGTAGCACCAATGTAAAACTCACTTTGTTTTTTATTCATGCTCCGAGTCCTGTACTCCCTTTTCCCTTTGAGCCTCATGTTAAATTAAAAATAAAAAGCTCAATGATACGGATATTGCAGTGTGGGTCTCTGTAAATACTGGAGCACAAAACTTGTGGAAAAACAAACTAGTTCTATCCAATTAAGGCATCATCCCATCCATGTCAAGTGCAACGTACATCAAGTGGGACTTGAAAAAATGCTTGTGGAAAAACGAGGGGATAAAAAAGTCGGAGCCGGATTCTCACTGAGCGCTAGTTTCAGTCTTTCTGAATGAAGATACTCAGTTGACACTCTTTTCTACTGCTCCTACACACTTAATCGTATTAGAACTCTACACGTTTAAATAGTAATATCATAATACCGCAGTGGCTTTGTGTCGCGTGCTCTTTACTAGTAAAAGACCTACACTACGTATAACCTTTTTAAATTATGCTCTTCGGCGGCAATAATGCCGTGTTTTCCGGGCATTAAGATATCTCCTCATAAAATAAACAATTAGCTGTCGTAAAAACCATCAAACAGTAAAAATTATTGCCCAATCAAATCGAATCTCAGATTAAACTAATAAAATTGTTAATTGAAAAGTTTATAAAAATGTCAGCGGGTCTCGGAGGATCGGAAGCAGTGTTGGCCTGATTAAAACGAAATTAAGGTCTGAGAAGGTTGCGGGTCACTTATCCTCCGGAGAGCAGGAATCAGTTTAAACTCATCGCCAACACCGTGAACAAAACTATCAGAGTTATAGCTTAGCAGTTTGGTCCTGGTTACTTTTGGTTAAACTTGTTGGTTAGCCGGGTTATCTTCTGGGTTTAACCGTCAGGTTTATCTGTTCTGTGGAGAACAGACGGAGGGCTCCCAACCAGTAAATAATATACCTATGTATATTATACCGAGGTAGCTCTAACTTATGACCCGTTAGTCACGCCGTGACTCGCTTAACTGTAATGAGAGGAGAGCGACGGGACTCAACAACTTGGAACTCTCTTGCCGGAATACTACCGCGATCACGTGCAGACAGTCACGCAAGTTAACGAATACACTGGTTTAGCTGCTAGTAAGCCTTATCAAAATTATTTATATTAATTTAATTACATTAGAATAGTTATTCGTCATTTTTGGATCGAATTTGATTTATTCAATTTTCTTGGATTTGATATTCTAGACTTGGAAGAATTTTTTTTTTCTTTAACTCGCGCTGAATTTGAGAGAGCAATAATAAAAATTGGTAGTGAATCTTTTGACGATTTACGAGGAATATTTTTTCACTTTTGAAGGGTGATCTATGCATAAAAATAAAAGTAACCTTCTATCAGGCACTTATTATGCTAGTCTAAAATTAATTCAGTTTCTTGTCTGACTTATTTTGTTCATTTGATGACACTGAGTGAGTTGCCGAGCAGTTATATCGAAAGCTGAGATGAGTTTTTAAAAAGTAGGTACGCTGGTAGTAAAATGTTTAAAGGAGGAGTTTAGTTTTCGCGGAGAAGACGGAAAGCGTAGTTATAGATATAGATATAGATGTAGCGACGCCTAGTAGTCGAGTGAGTCGATAGCTCTGGGTGTAGTGAGCGGAGGGTGCGCAAGACTAGAGAGTGTGGGGCTTAAACCACGAGAACCCGCACCCTCATAAATATTCACGATGAAATCTACCCCTCGATAATAACGGGCACCAAAATATACGAGACTACTCGTGGTATCAGACACTGCGCTCGGGATTTCTAGCAAAGGTATGGCAAGGTATAATACCAATTGAAGAAAACTCAGGATTCGCTCGTGTCTGGAGAGACCGTGGAGGAAGTAAGAGAGCAGGTTAAATGGAAGTGGAAGTGGTTATACACCCTTTCGCATCCCCTGTAGCTTGTCTAGCTTATATTCCCATCAACGGCGGACCACATGAATTCAGGTATAACTTTCACCCTCCTCCCCACACTCATCGTTTATAATTAACCCATAGATTATAAGCGTTATCACGATCAACTTGAAAGCCTCTACTCCCATACACTATTCATTCCTCCAAGTTCTTTTAGCCACCCTCTAACCAATTAACATCTTCATTATCTCCAAATATTGAGGTGAAAAATTTCCTGGTGAAGTGTTTGAGTGTCTTTTCGGGAAATGGGTTTTATTATATCAACATTTAATAGTTTGCAAAACATACTGATGGAATTTTGAAATTTTGAAAAAGAATCAACATATGTAAAGTGAAAAAGTTTGCTAATATGGTCATATTAAATCAAAAATATTCATATTTAGCCTGTGTATGTTCATAGATCATTTTTGATCAAAGTTAGTTTTCAAAAGACCCAACAGATGGCGCATGGTCTTGAATTTTTCTCGCTAGAAGAGATTTCAATTTTTAAGTATTTAATTCTAAGACAAAAATGGTTTTTTGATGCTCCTGAAAAGCTTATATGTCATTAGTTTATAGTTTAATTAATAATGAAACTAGTTTTATCTAATTGACTGGTATATTTTATAGAAAATTTATTAATATAGAAATTTTCAGCAGAAAATTTTTAAGATGTTTAATTTTCTGTGGAAAGTATCTCAAGTTTGTTTATTTTTTCTTCAAATCTTTAATGTTTTTATTTGAATTTATAATTATAAAGAACAAAAGCTCCGTGGAAGGTGTGGAAGATTAAGTCGAGTATCGAATGTCATTTAGTGATCTACTGAAGAAAAAGCCTCGACAATTTCCAGCGTCTCGACTTGAATTCGTTATTGGAGAAAATAGAAAAATCGTAGAAGTCTTTAAATTGGATCCGAGAAAATAGAAGCAGGAATAAAATAAAAATAAGCAAATAAAAAAAAAGCAGTTGCAGTAAACATCCTGGACGGTTGATTCCTGAGAAATTAAATTCTGGTGGTGGCGAGGGATTAAATAAAGTAAAATGTTACTGTGTAGTCTGTAGTGTGTATACCTCAGCGTGGAATGGTGAAATAAGACGGTTATTTGCAGAAAATAGTGAGTGATAACGGCGTTTCAAAGCCAGACACTCCGACACTGATTGAAGGGATCGCCTGAAGGAGAGGTGAGCTTTTCACTCCAGGAATTCGAACCACGAAAAGTCATTAGCAGCTGGTACACCGAGTGATAGGACGGCAATGGTGCCCTACATTTTGCAGCCTCTTCATTCCTTGCTAGCGCTGAGGAGCACTCAATTTCCTGGCTGAATACACGCTCCTGATTCCGTTGGGAGCAGAGGAAGCTAGAAGCTGGAAAGTGAAAAAAATGGAGGAACAAACAACGTTTTACGGTTGAGGTTAAGCCAAAAAATTCAACCAGGAGCTAAAAAAGAAGACAGATAGAAAATGCAATCGGCGTGAAAGCCGCAGCGGCTGAAAATGGAAATAAAGGGCAGTTGCCAGCGAAATTAGAAATATTGAGTAAGCATAGGAGACAAAGAGACTGTCTGAAAGGATAAAGCTCGTGTGTGTGGAAAGTATAAAAGTGTATGGATACAAATAAGAGAGAGGATTTTCCCGACAGCCAGGAAAAATGGTCCAAGCGTGTTTTCCATCTTATGGAACAACTCCACCACATTTTTACCAATTTACCCGTTACTGGACACTGTCAACTGAGCTCTGGGCTACAAAGTATTTCCATTCGCAGTATCCCCTTGGCTGCTCTTAATCAACCGCTGTCCTTGTTCCGAGCTACTGTTACATTCGAACAAGACCGCTGGAATTCGATGTTTTTGGAAAAGTTTCAAGTTTGAATCAAAAATTTATAAAATTCACATTTTTAAGATGAATTAATTTGAATAGTAAATCAAACATTTACATTCAAAACGTCCCAATTTCTAGTGGAACGATATTTCTCAGTCTCGAGTCCTAGCAGACCCTCTTACGTTCGTCGATTGGTATATAGAGCACGTTTAATGCGATTTGTCACATCCCTTTCGCCCTCCAGGCCGGAGAAATCTCAAATTATCGTTAAATTAAACGAGTAAATTAATGTCCATTATTACAAAGCGAAATTTCTCCCCTGGTTTACCTATTTTTAGTTTATTATTCCGCCTCCTAAACTACTTAGCCTCCCAACAACTCCAAAAACAACTTCATCCAGATAATAATTATAATTTAAATAATAAACTCAAAAATCTAATGACATCTGCTCATTATTCCGCTTTTACCTCATATATTAAATATTCCTCAGGTTTTATTGAAGTTTATTATTTCACCAGTTATAGCATTTAGACTTTTTGTAGCAACTCTTCAGTCGGTATGAATCCTTCTCACTTTATTATCCTCGCTCGAGGCCATCGTTATAAGAAATACGTGGAAAAAATAACCTTTACATCCCTGGGTTTACCCCGTTCTATATAAAAATTATCAAATCACCGAGTAGTAGAGTAGAGATTGAACAAACCCCTTTTCCTTTCGTTCCGTTTCCTTTCCGCAATAATTCTCCACACCCGACGCCGACGCCGACGCACGATTTAAAGCTCAAAACATGCGCTCATTTGGTTGCCGTTTCTATCAACCCGTCAGAGCTTTTTCCCCTTGGCCTCTGCCCCGCCTGGCCTATCTCTCTCAGTCGCTTTGTCTTTGTCTTGGTTCACCCTTTGTTTTCTTATACCTTGACGTTCCCACGCTCGAGAGAATTCACCGCCTCGAGCAAACTTCTGGCTGGCGCTTTGCTCGACCCCGTAATTTTTGCTTTGCCGCACGAGGCTCTTTGGTAACGGATAAAACCTCTCGTACCGCGCCCGGGCTCGGGATAGTTCAACCGTGTACTGAAAACCAACAAGGGAAGAGAACAGAAAACCCCACACAGAATGGATTGCAAGAGAACCAAAGACTCCTAACCCCTAATCCTTAAGCTTTTAAATAATTCGCTTATTGTAGAAGTTATGTTGATGGCAAGTTCAAGGGATGCACAGGTGCTAGGGACCTCTAAATATTATCGCTTTTGTTTGATTTTCATTTTATGTCATCAAAAATTATGTTTGGACGTATCAAGCCATAGAAAGATGTTTAAAAATTAATTTTCATACAAAATCTGTTGATAGATTTTTTTATTCCTGCAAAAAAGTCTAATTTTATCAAAAAATTTATTTTTAACAAAACTTCTAAATAAACTTCCAAAGAACAAAAGACCTATCAAAATTTTCCGCGGATTGGTTTAATAAATCATTACTAATTAATTATTTCTTTCTTTTTTCAGTATTATCATGTTTTAAGTAATTTAACACTTCCTTTACAAGTTTGACATTATATTTTTAAAGCTCCAAAATAATAATATTGAAATCAATTTCCATCAAATTGTCACTTATTCCAAGCTATTCCTGTAAACGACTTTACAATTCTAAACTATTTTGTATAACAAGATTATAACATCTATTGCTACATTTTTCGATAAATTTTTAGTCGTATCAAGAAAAATAAATCTGAATTATCTATAAAATTACAGAAATAGATTAAACATGTTCAACATCATTGATTCTACTGATCACCGACCAGTTTTTCCCCTTATAAGCATAAGTTCTTCTGCTACTTCGAGACTTAAGATGATATCCCGAACCCGGATAATTTTACGGGAGTAGATAAAACCCTGTTTAACCAACCACGGTCCACGGTCCAGCCAGTAGCAATATCCTCGGTCTTAGTATCACAAAACCGAGAGTAAGAGCGACAAACGGATACACAGTACACAGAAGGCAGTTCTTGCCGGTCTCCGGTGGCTGCTCGCCGGAAACCAGCCTCAGAAAGCAACCAGCAGTCTCAGAGCCGCAAAACCACTAACCGTGACAGTATAAATACTGAGAATGCACGTCCGGTCAGTTTTGGCGCTGCTTCCTCTTCTGGCTTTCAGAAATAGAGTAGACCTCTTCTCTCTTCTCCATACAGAGCAATCCATGCTTATGCCAGTACGAAAACCTTGAAAAGGGTTGAAATTCCAGGAGCGTAACTATCCTTGCCCAAACACAAGCTCTGAAAGTTATTGCAACCGATATTCCAGCTACCCGGCGTGGTAATGGCCACGTGCTAATTATCCGTTGCTCTTCGATTAGAAAATTGAGTCTGGGCTAGCTCCAGTTTCCACCGAATTCAAACTGGCACAACTGCAACTAGAATTAGAGCTAGAACTTCCGCTAGGCAGCTTTAGCTAGCAGCTCGAATTCTGGCCCCGGAGAATTTGCCGAAAAGCGGCTGACCACCAACTACAGCAGAATCAGCTCCTGATCCTCCATTCATTCTCTCTTTTCTAGCTAAACTAGAGAGAAAAAGTCGAGTGAATCAGGCTAAACTACTATAATCGTGAATAACTCCTAGATAGAGTCAAAACTCTGGATGGAAAGGGGGATGAATGGAAGGAAATAAGGATAGAGGGTGGAGGGTAGAGGTATGCTCCCATTCCTCTTTATTGGCTTGTATTTGTATGGCAGATGCTGCTAGCCGGCAGGACTCTGAATCCGATATTTCTCTGCTCATTTAAACGTCATGTTCCAGCATCCAGCTGATCGAAGGGATCCTCCGTCTCCTTCCTATATATTATACCTATAACCAGGTGGATTCTGCAGTGAGGCGCACTATCGTTGAGCAGTGTAGAGCGTTGAGGGTCTGAAGTGTCTCGACAGGTGCCGCAGCCGACGTCGCCTTATACCATCCAGAAATATGTCCGTTAAATTATGCGGGAGCGTCGAGGCGACAGCGCTCACCCATCATACACACTCAGAAATGTAGCTGCTTCGTGGGTGTCTGTGTGTGTGTGTGTGTGTGTATGTGCTTCTGTATTATTTGCTGGAGTAAATGTCAGTCGATATTACACACAGCCCATACTTTAATACTCCCGTCGCTTCCTACCCATCAATTCTATGTTAACTTCAGAGTTACACTTCTCCGTTAAAAATGATCCTTTTTTAGTTTCGTTTAATTAAATATTGAGTCGTTGAATATTGGTAATTTTTATTAAATGCATTTATGATTATTGAGAAAATATTTTCACATTGTACCACATATAAACATATCAGCATTATATGGACATATATAATTTTTTTTTTCAAAAATAGAGCATTTTCAAGACGTCAAAAATTAAATTTTTTGATTCGAACATATAAGGCTACATCATAAAACCTTTTTACAGATCAGTTAAATTGATGAATTAAAGCTTAATCCGTGAGTTAATTTTAGCTGGCAATCGGTTTAGGGTGTACTTCCAATTATTGATTTACGAGGATGAGAACTGCGTCAATGAGTTTAGCCGAGGAAATGGCCATTTAATTTAAAAGTGTAGTGACAATATTGAATTTACGAATGGTGAGTGGTGAATAGCGAATATTTTTTTCTATCTTACTTTTATTGTTTTCTACTCTTTCAGTTTTTTTTTTTTTTGTTACACAATTCAAATGTACTCATAAAACGGTTTAACTACCTTGAAATAGCGAGAATCGCACAGAGTATACACTTACGAGTAGTACTTCCGAAATGGTTTTATTACTGCTTCGTTTTTATGTTCTCGTGCGATTGTAGGATAATATTCTGACTCTCTTTAATCTTTAACTCACAGTATCATTGTTTTAACACTTGTTCATTTTTCCAAAACAATTTACTAAAACGATTCAATTATTCCCTCTAATTATTATCTCATCTTAAAAAAAATCCTCACTACCAAAAATCGTCTTTGAAAGCAAATTCAATTCATCTAAAACGATCCATTCAGTAATTGAGAGCATCATGCCACTTAATTTTTATTTGTTTCACTCTACAACGAGACTTTTCCACTAAAAATAATTAATTTACATCTCATACCGTCGGACGTAATTAAAACTCTTCATTTGCATCGTCCTATTCGAGTTCTCGAGTACACTTGGCACAAACAACTTTGGAATAAAGCTGACGTACTATTTTGATTACTATTTCTCGGCAGTATCCTTCCTCCTCTTCTTATTCAAGCTTCCTCCATCTAATTCCAGGATCGTATACCAAAAAAGCTTAATCCCATCTTCTCGTCAGCTCAGCAAGGAAATCCTCACCTCCGCCCAGCTGCAAAGACCCACAATCGTCCAATAAAAACACATCAACACCAATTCCGTATTTTCCGATCCGTCCAGTAGCCAAAGACCGGTTCTGCGCCAACGAATAGCGCTACAACATAAAAAGGTATTTCATTTCACGGGCCGGCGATTTCCGTCACTCCGAATATCGTCACTGTCACCGCGATTTTTTCCCCATAATTCATTTCCAGGTGTAACTAATAGACCGACACGAGAGACCGATCGACAGTTCCATTTTGTCAGAAGCTTATTTTCCCCCCTCACACTCTCCAACTCTATTTTAAGTCTCTCAACAATCCTTTCTTGTGGGCTCACTTTTTTCACTTATCTTTCCTCTATTTTTTTCCTCAAGCTTCCGTTTTTTTCCTTTAATCCACCAGCGCAAACACCCATTTCGCCCTCAACTGCTCGCTGCTAATAGATATTGGTTTTGTCTGTCAATCAATAGCACACCAGAATTTTCTATAAAAGGAAAAAAAAAAAAAAAAACCGAGTTGAAAAGAGGAAAATAAGACAGATGTTTGCTTAAGCGTGGAATCACGAAACGAAATATCAACTCATTTGATCCCTTTTCTTTATATTATTCCATTCTATTCTATTTTATATATCGAAAGGGTTCCTTCCATTGGTAGGAAGGAAGGAACCAAAGTGGAGGCATTAGCCGGCAAGCGGTAGCGAAAGAAAGGAGCCCGAATATAAGGAGGATATCAGAATAGAAAGAGGAAGTGAACGAAACGGAGTAAGAAAATTGAAGGCACTTTAGTGTGCCAGCCACTCGATGTGAAACTCAACGTTGGATGTAGACATTGGAAGAAGAATGGTTCCGTGTAAAGGCACTTTACTTCTAACTCGAATCTTAACTTTTTTTAACCGAGTAGGTCCTCTTTATTTCAGTGTCTTCCCTCGACTCCTCTTTAAAAGATCCTTTTATGTTCCCATTTTTGTTTCGCCGGTCTTTTTGCACTACTTACTGCTCACCACTCGCCTGATGGCGATCAACTCTTTCCGAGGATGCGATATAGGACACGCCAGGAGCTCAGCGGTGGTTTTTCGCGGAAATAATGCGCGTAATGATAATAATTGACGAACAAACGGTTTATCAATGACACAGCTTGCACATATTACCTCGCTCGCCGCATGATTACGTTCCAATTATTGCATTTCGCTGAAGGGTTGCTGCGGCTGGAGGCGGTAGGAGAAAGAGACCATGTGCAAGCACATGCAGAGTATGTGTGCATGTATAACCAGAGATGCATTCGCGGGAACAGTCGCGTGACGTGCTCGGTAACCGACACAAAGCTATTGTTTTCTCGACCCTCTGTGCTCTATAGTGTGTTTACAGAAATAATTAACGTCCGTAAGCGTAATCGAGCACCAGTTCACTACTGCGACAACCCGGACGTTGTCTTTGATAAAAACAATTCAATCTCTTGTTTATTTGATATCTGCTTGTTCGATGGCAAAGGGTTTTATTGGTAAGCCATGGAGAGATCCTTGTTTATACACCGGTTAATTAGCTATGGAAGGAAGCACGGAATTACTTTCGGTAGTTCTGATAATTGCGAAAAAAGCGTGGAGAGCTTTATTAATGATGAATTAATTTTTTTATAAAGTTTTGATTTATTTTTTTTTTTTATCTTTAATTTTAGAACTAGAATTTCTATATTAGAAATAATTTTTTTTGACTTTTTTTATGATTCTAAAATTAAAAAAAAAAATCTAATAATTCTAAAGAAAAAATTTCTACAGTAATTTGTTGGTTAGGAAAAATTGTAAGATATTTTTTATCTCTTAAAGAAAATAAACCTAACGTTGAAACAAAGTAAAGTAACCATGAAAGAAAAGAAAGTTACTTTGAAAACCGAGCCATTTTCTAACAGACTTATTTTATGTATACATATATATTTATCACGTGCAAAAGTATACAGCACATTGTATACTTGATCACATCAAGATATTAATTCTCTTCTTTCCTTTTAAGCGCACGCAATCCAAATGGTTTTTTATTGATTTTCCAAGTTTTGACCCTTTTATTTTAAAATACACCAGTCGTTGTCGACAAATTTTTTCTTTACTAAAAATACTAGCAATAGCAATAACAATAACTAATATTTATTAGGCCATAAAGAGGAAACTGAGGATAATTGGCCGTGATTTCAATCTTTGAGGCATCCGAGCGCTGACAGAAATGAAACATCTTGACTAGGCGATAAAACGTTTAACTGGAAAGATCGAGATGCCATTGTGTGACACTGCCGTTAAAGGAAGACAGATAAACGGAAGCGAAACAACTTGAAGAGCAATAAAGAGCGCTAGTGCTCCCTGCTGACCAGTAGTTTCTACCCTTTTTATTTTTTAGTTTTTATTATTCACTTTTTTACTCTTGCAACGAGCCACTGCTTCGTTTTTCAAGCCGAGCATGTTCGACCGTCTGACCGGGCTATTGTCGCACCACTTGATTCATCGATCCAATAAATATTTTTTGCTTTCGGAGGTAAAAAACATACTGAAGTTGTTCAATAGTCCCAAAAATTTATAAAATTATCTGTGGAAAAATTTTTAATATGGCCATATATAATTTCTTAATACAGAAATTGACCTTATCAAGCCATATATGAACATATCAGTCTATAAATGACTTAATATGCCCACAAATAATTTTTAAATAAAATTAGTTTCGAAAATTTTCAACAGATGGCGCATGGTCTTTAATTTTTCTCTTAACCAGAGATTTAAATTCTAAAATATATATATAATCATTTCAGTCTTTTGAGGAGTTTATTTGTGATTGGTTTTTAGTTAAATAAACGATTTATCTAATAGAAAAAAATAATTAACTTGAAAATTCTCTGAAAAATAAATAAAACTTGTAATACAAATTTCTCTTCTTCATTTCAATTACAATTATGATTAACAATCAAAATAAAGGCTCATATATATATAATAGTAAGACATAAGTTAGAGTTGATAGCTTTCGGCATATTACGATTCTCAGTAGCCCGAGGGATGACAAATGTAGACTATACATAAAAATACAATGTCGGCTTCTGAACAAATATGAAAATACGTTTAATTTGCATTATTCATGAAAAACAAAATATTATTCCAGGCTCCGTACATTGTACTTACACAAGCCACCTTGGTACCTTCCTTAAAACCGTGAAACGTCGGTGTTATGAAAAACGTTATCCTTATCTCTCGACGCAATCTCGCTCTCATTCATTTTTTATCTTCCAGAATAACTCGAATGATAACAATGAAAGAGTACTAGTGAACTGGGCGCCATAAAATCGGCTGAAATTATGCATTATATAGTAAATTTGCTGGATTTCCAGCGAAAATAAATTTGAAATCTTCGGAACGGGCTGCGGCCCGCAAACTGAGGGTCGATTGAAAGTACTCACCTACAAATGAATAGAAAAGAATAGAATAAAGGCGGGATTGGGTGAAACAAAGGATGTCTTGAGGCGGTGGGAAATGCGTTTGGAACGACAGGGCTGAAATTGTCTTGGGCGAAAGGTGTCTGTGGAATAGAGAGACTGCAATTCTCGAGTTGTTTCTCGGTCTTGTCACCCTGCATGAGGACTCGCCGGTCTCCGTACTACTTTCAACAATTCTTGCCTTCAGAAGCGCCCACGGGGTTTAAACAGACGACATTGCGACACTCGCAATTTAGAGGCAATCAGTGGTGCGAAGGTTTTGTGACCGCCGTGGGAGATTCTCGACGCCCCATTTATTCCTTGTCATACTGCAACTGAAGATTCATAAGTTTTTTCACGTTCTTCTGTCGTCACCTTTTGACTACTTAGTTATTATTTTTTGAACCCGATGAAATAAAATTTTTAAGCCATTGTTAGATTTTTTGGTCATTATTTAATTTCATGGTCAGCTGTTATTTTTTTTTCTTTTTTAATAATAAGGTATTATAAATCTCTATTAAAATTTTTTTTGATCCATATTAAGAAAAAAAATAATGAAGGACTTTTTAATAAAAAGCGTTAATTTATTTTACAATTTTTATGATTTTTTTAAAAAGAAAATTTTTATAAAAAAAGTTAAAAAAAATTCCAAGCATCACTCATTTTATAAAAATAAATTTCATAATTACTAAAGTACAGCCCAAAAATTTAATGAACAAATAAATAAAAAAATTAATCGAATTAAATATTTACAATAATTTATTTAAAGCATCAGCGCCATCATTCAATATTTATGTACTCCACCCACTTCGAGCAAATAACACACTCAATATAATAAATATCATGAAAAGTAAACACACCGAAATAATATACATTCAATAACATTGCCAAACACAATAATCAACAGACATTACACAGGACTGTCAATTATTTGCACTGAAAATGATTATAATTACATCAGCACACCCTTCCCCTTTATTCAATTCTCCAAACTAAATAATAAATAAAATAAAATTGAAATGAGTACTGGCGCCCAACGTCCCCCGAGAGCTTCCAAATAAAAAATCACCATCAGCTAAATAATAAAATATATTTAAAATTATTATTTCTACATTGCGCATTGTACCTTCTCCCATTCGAGTACTAAAACTCGCCGTTTGATATTCCGATTCGTTTTTCCAATATCCCCCCTTTCTTTCTCTACGTCTCTCCTCACACGTTCCTCTCGTGTCTCATGAGACATAAATGTCTCGCGATCTGACCTATAACTATCGAGTACTATTTTATCCGTCGTAAATATTAACGCCACTCCACAGAATACGGAGTAGTACGCTTTGCTAATTTTACTTTTATCGGTGTACTATTTTATCCTTTAGTAATTAAATATCCACGAGTCTTGGCTGTCCTAAAATATCCGGAAGATGATAGACGACCCTTTGACCTCTGACCCGCGACTCGTGACCCAGGTCACATCACAGACTATTTAAATTCTGTATAGAAAACAATTATATCCATGGGACGAAGATAAAATTCCGTTAACATTCGTATTCATTCTATTTATATTTATATTTTATATATTTCTTCTTTAGTTACATTTTCCGGCAGCTCGTTCATTCTATTCGGGTGAGAATAAATGGCAGCATTATGACCCAAACTTGGCGATACTTCACGCTGTCTTTTCTACGAAGGGGGGTGTTACGTTTTAGCTCTCAATATTTCAAACACTTATCGTTCTTTCTCAGTCTTCTGTTGTAATTTTTGTTTAAATTTAGAAATTCTTTATTCAATAACTCATTAGAAAAAAATTCTATAAAAAATTAATTTTTTTTTTTAAGAAAAAAAAAATTTATTATTTTTCAAGTAAAATAAAAAAAAAATTTTTTTAATTTTTATTTGAACTTTTTTAGAGTTCTTATATATTTTATATCACATATTTTATTGTTAAAAAGAAAAACAGCTAACAAAAAAAATTCTTAAACACCCTCTTGCCTTATATCACCTTTAACCTCTAGAGACGCGGTATAATAATCGCCCGATGCTTTTGACTTGATAATTTAGTGCCGCTCTGAGGGTTTCTCTCTTTTCTGTGGTTGCGGGGGTGAAGGTGAAGAGGCAGAAAAGAGCAGTACGAGTATAAGCAGTTGAATTATAAACCGCGGATCTGATTTTGAAGAGTCTTAGGCAACTTAACTATATTTCCTCCATTGAGCTGTCCGATACATTTTTGAATCTCATATATTTCCCACTGTGGATAAAAATATAAATAATATAATAACAGTAGAAGGTTTCAATTGTCTATAAATAGTCTACCGATTGCGGGTCTTATATTCGGACTAGAGCGAAAATTTTCTTATGGTATTTGACAGCGTATGTATTTATTTTTATATAGGGGTAGTTTATAGCTTATCGGGTTTATAGATACGAAAATAGTCACCGGGAGGGTATGTCATTTCCATAAAAGCATTTACGGAAAACCATCAGATATTTTTTAAATTTACATACGCTTTTTATTTATATTTATTTAGAAGGTACGTTATAGATAGATCGAAATATAAATATAAATAAGGGTTATTTTAGAACTACCGTAATTTTTGGGGTTATTTAAGCGAGCTTTTGGAGATAGTGGATATATTTTTTTATTTTTTAAGAGAAAAATTCACGGTTTATGCTTGAATTTTTTGACAATTAAAATATATTTAATTAATAAGTCTAGTTAAAAAAAATATTTGTAATTAAAAAAAAATTTTGATGTTGAAAAAAAGTAAAAAATTCAAAATTCAAACAAAATTTTCACACAATATAATTGGATTAATTTTTTTCTATTTATGATAAATAATAATTTTTAAAAAATATCGACAAAAAATTGATAATACTTCATTGAATAAATAGTCTGGGTTATTAGACTGGAATGCGATCGAATAGTCGGGGGTAGTATTTTCAGGACTTTAGTGAACAGAATAGAATTGATAATAAAATTTATAACTCGATTCGAAATAAAATAAGAAGGCATATATGAGGAATATATGTTATATTGTATTGAAGATAAATAGAATACCAAGATAGAAAGGACACCGAGGTATTATTGTAATAGGATTTCCGTCGAGAAAATAACCGAATAGAGAGGGAAGAAACGGAATAGGAAAGTGCAGTCGCCAAATGGTTCTTAGAAAGCAGATTAACCCTTTAATGTGCAAATCTTATTACACTAAATCTTTTTTGCTGGTACTTTAAGATACTTCTTTAATGCAATACTTGCTATCATTTGTACTATTAATTTCTTTCTTTCATCGTATTTTTAATACAAATACTTCTTCTTCGTCTTCTTTCAAATACTTAAAATTCTAACCTAAATTTCTTTAAAAACTTCAATAAATGTCCGAGAAAACAACTACAAAATGTCGACTCAGTTTACGTGAAACAATTCTGTTGGAAGTAAAAAAACATTCAACTTCAGCTTTAAGTTTTATTCTCTTTAAAAAAAGTAAAATTGTATTGTGAATTGTATAGAGTTCAATTTTTTACAGAAAAAGTATTTAATACTCGATTATTGCACGCCTCATAGCGCGAAGCTAAATTATATATTTTTTGTTTAATCAATTGCAAAATTAATTTTTTTCTTAAAAAATGAATGAGAGTTATGAGGCGTGCACTTTTGGATTTTCCAAACTTTTTTCATATTTTTCTTATCAGTAATTTAATATAGATCACATTTCTGTAAAAATGAAAATAATTTTTTTTTTAAGTATCAAAATAATTTGAAATAAATATTTTAAATTTATAAATTTTATTAATTTTAAATATTTAATTTTTTAAAATATTTTTTTAATAATGATTTTTTTTTAATTGTTTACTTTTTTATGCTCATAAAAAAAATTGTGAACTTACTTATTTAAAGATATGGATTAAAAAATCAATTCGCCACAAAAATTAAATTTTGTACGGATTAAATTCTGTCGCTGTGACCTGATTATCCGAAATCGATGATTTTAATAATGAAAAAATTAAGCTTGACATTTATAAAGAAAATCGTTAATAATATATACACACTCGTGAGCTGTGAAATGAAGAGAGATTATCCAAGCCACGATAAATTGTGTAAAAATTATATTTATTCGAATTAAAATGACTGAGAAAAGGCGGCATGATGGCCGAGCGGACTAAGTCATTAGCCCGTTAGTTCGTTCGTGTATCATGTCATGAGGGGAGGGTTCGAGCCCCGACGGTTGTTCGAATAGTTCCAACACCAACCGTCGGAGATCGCTCCGGTAGCCGACTGTACTGGCATGGGTTTTCTCTGTGGTTTCCCCATCGCCACTATTTCAACAACCGATAGAAAGGGGTGAGAAATAGGGTAAATACAGTACAGAAAGCACAAGTCGGTCCACAGCCGCATTGAGAATAGAGTTATGTGCGAAAATCATATGTTGATTATAAAAGCGAAGAACATGTTGATAATAAAAAGTGGAGAACATGTTGATTATACAAAGAGTGGAGAATATGTCGATAATAAAAGAGTTGAAAGATTGTGTTGATAATATAGAGCGGAGCATATGTTGATAATAAACAGTTGAAAAAAGACTATATGCGGAGAAGCTGAGAATTAGCCTTGTAAAAACCAGAAAACGGTATACAAGTAAAACTCATAAAAAATAAAAAAAAAAATTAGGAAAACGGTTGACCCTAAAGGCCATCCCTGCAACTTCCCGCTACCTCCATACCTAAGTGCTCATCAATTCACTTATTTTTTAAGCTCTTCGAGCTCAAAAATATAATTTATGTGTAATTTTTAGCTCTCCGAGCCCAAATAAACCGCTGTTCTGTGCTTTTGAGCTCTTCGAGCTCAAAAGGCTAATGGAAGTTTTATAGAACACTATTTTTTGAATTTTCAAACCGCAATAACTTTTGAATGAATTAACCGATTTTCTCGCGGTTTACGGCATTCAACGCAGTTTTTTGAGTTCTTTTAAAAATCTTTAATCGTAAACTGGTCAGTATAAAAATTTCATAGAAATTCTGAAAAAAAAACATTTTTTTCAATTTTTTTCGACAACGATATCTCACGAACAAATTAACCGATTTTGACCAGGCTGGTGGCAATCGACGTAGTTTTTTGAGGTTAAGAGCTGATTAGTTTTTGGAATTGATCGGTTGAGCCGTTTAAAAGATATTTCAAAAAAACGAATTTTTGGAAATTTTATTTTTGAGATTTCTCAAAATTGATCGACTCAAATTCTGTAAATTAGTATCAGAATTCTAGGGGCAAAGAAACTCTTTAAAACGCCGCTTATTTTGATCGAATCGGATGATCTGTTCAAAAGTTATGAGAGATTTACACACACACACACACACACACACACACACACACACACACACACACCCACACACATACACACACACACACACACACATACAGACATAGGGACAACCTCGTGGGAGTAGTCAGGAAAGCTTCCTAGGACCTTAAAACGTCGAGATCTGATGAAAACTCGATTTTCGAAAAACGGGGTGAAAACAATAACTTCCCGATTTTTTAAAATTTTCAATTTTCTTAGCGGGAAGTTAAAAAAAAATGACTGAGATAGCTTTAATTGTTAAATTGTTAAATATGGAAGATATTTACCCTGAGCACATAACACCCGGGACTAAGATGGAGATTCTGAGACCAAACCGCCAGTTACATAGCCGCCGTGTGCTGAGATAGAGAACAAGGAGCAACTAAATACACATCGACATGCCAGCACACACAGATGCAAATAACTACTCAGTACTGTCTCTGCTTCTGCTCAGTTTAAAGCGCCCTAAATGTTGAATAGACACATCCCAATACACAACAAGATCCACATCCCGAGTTTGATTTTGGAATCAACCTACCTAGTTTATCAATTACCTAGATATGTCTCATTATTTGCTGTGTACAATTTACAATACTCTTATCTTTATTTCATTAATTATTATTACTTAATTTTAGATTTTAGTACATTAATTCAGTAATTGAAATTTTTACTTCAAGCAATTGGTTTCTTTTTATTTTCTGTGTTAATATTTAATGAAATGAAGAGATAAAGTAAAAAATTTTAATTAAACTTTGAAGTATCGAGATTCAATTTCAATATTTTTTTATTGAATACATTTATAAAGTCTATGATGTTTTTTTTTTTTTATGAAAAAAAATTTTAGTAATTTTCTCGTTTAATTTCAATTTTTTTTTTTTTTTTAATAAAATTTCAAGAAAAAAATTATTTATCAAGTTAATTTTACTGTATAAAATAAATATGAGTGTTTTTTACGCTAAAATATTTTTTTTTTGATCAAACAAAAATAATTATTGATTTTTAATTAAAAAAAAAAAATTGAATTCTTTTAGTAAGAAAATTAATTAAATGAATTCTTTTAAAAAGAAAATTAATTTTATACACTGAGAAAACAGTTTGTTTGATATAAATTCATAGATTTATTTAAAATAACTTGAAAATATGTATTTAATATGAACAAATTTGTTTGATTTAAATTTGGATTACTCTCAACCAAATACTATTTTGTTTTGGTTTATTTGATTGAATTCGCCCATTTATTTCATTCAAATAAGACTTGTTAAAAAAGTACGAGCACCAAGACAACTTTTGATAAAAAGCTTGATTATTTTTTTAATATAAAGTTTAAATATGTCTAAACAAATTTTGAAAATTTGAAAGAGATTGCCCTATTATTTAAATAAATAATTAACTTCAAAGTTTTAAAGTTAAATTTAACATTGGTCTTATGGGGTAACCTCAAAACATTGATACATTTCTGTACTTTTCTCGTAAAACTATCGGTGAATATTTTTAAAAAACTTATGGATGAAAGTAAATATATTAGCGATAAATTAAATTCAAAAAAATTTACACTTGTCCAACTAATTGAAGTGTATTAATTAAAAGAAAAATAAATGCCGCCATTAGCAAATGTTAAATGTATATCTATATATTGAGAAAAATCATATGGTCCCCCTAACTGGTCTCCCCTTACCGCGCTAGAGTCGATACCTATCCCTACCCCGTCTAGCGCTCATACTTTCTTAATGGTTAAACAATCTCGTTTGAAATTAATCATAAGACGTTTGTGTCGCTACTGTCGCTATTTTAGTAATCGTAATTTTAATACCTTCATCGTTGCCTGTTATAATTGAGTAATTTTGTATAAATACATATATTTTTGATAAATTTAATAATGGAAAAAAAACTATCAAAATCCAACTCAAATCTAATATTTTTAGTTTATTAAAAGATACCTCAATATAAATTATATAAATAAACTCATCCTCATTGCTTTTATAACCCTAAAAATATTATTTACTATATTACAGAGCATGATTTATTTATCGACATTCGAATATCACATTTGTTTATAGCTAACAAATCTGATTTGGCTGAAATAAATGATTTTAAAGTATTAAATAAATATTTGTTAACTATAAACAAATAACTATTTCATTCAAATAAATCCACTGAATAAACCAGATCTTTGTCTCAAATAAATTAATTTAATTGTGTCAAATATGTATTAGTTGGTGGTATTTAATTAAGAGATTTCTTTGTAATAAATGAGTCTCATTTGATTTAAATAAATTGTTCTCTCAGTGTACTTAAAAAAAAATAATTATTAAAGCTCCAGTAGTTAAACCGAGTATTTAAGAGTTAATAAAGCCCTTAAATAACGTCTTTATTAAATAAATATTCAATAGGTTGTATTAAAAATGACAGTAAATCAATAGGTGTGTATCCCCGTAGAGAATAAAAATCTCAAAGGTAGATCCCATGAAATAGCAAAAAAATAACGAGGATATATATATGTATATCTATATCTATCTGTAGCTTTAGTAACAGTAGCTGCAAATCTATCCTCTCATAAAATACACTTACCAGACAAAGCTTAACACCCTGCAGTAGTCGGCGCTTAGACCCATCCACTCTCGTATAACTCCGGGGAGATCGTACCGAAGAGTGAGCTTGAGCTGCGGCCAGCTACCCTTCACCCTTTTATCCTCCTATCTTTCTATCCTACTCTCCACATATCTTTTCTACTCATACACTTTCACAAATAACGCGCAATAAACAATACCGCGGGTAGAAATATTAACGATCATTTTTCAGCTTCCAACCAACATGCTATTTACACCGGCATATAATTGTCTCAAATATTTACTCTCATTTTAAATAACAATAAAATATCCCGACTATTTACTGTTACAACCTCTGTTATTTGCAAAGCTTCACAAAAAGCAAGTATAATATTACAGTAATAGTAATAGTAATAGGGAAAATAAAAGTTAAGTTATTGAAACAAAGGGCCATAAAAAAATTGAAATTACTGCACGTGAATAACTGGTTGTATTTTTCTGGGAAATGTTTTACTTCAACTTCCTTCTGGTTATATGCTTCATTTTATATTTATAGTACGTGGTTCGGAAAAAATATCGCCCCGAAAAATTGAAGACAAAAAAAATTGATAAATTGTTTGTTTAGAAATATAAACTTTTTTTTTTTTAATTTAATTTTATTTGAATAAATAAAAGTAAATAATTTTTTATCAACTATTAATAAATTATTTTATTTTCTTCAAATTTTTGTTAAAAAAATTATTTATATACTTGATTTAATACACTGATAAAAGGATTTATTTGTATTAAAAAATATTTGTTAATAGTTAACAAATCATTTATTAAAGATCACTTTTTAGTATTAAACAAATATTTTTTAGTATTTAAAATGGTTTGTTTGTATTTAATAAATCTAATATTCATTTATTGAATATTAATAAATCTTTTTAAATACTAAGAAATATTTTTTAAGGACTGAAAAGTGGTTTCTAATAAATGATTTGTTAAATATTAACAAATATTTTTAACTATAAACAAATCCTTCTATCAGTGTAGAATTAAGAAGAGAAAAAAATTAATTTTTAAACAAATAATGTTAAAAGATAAAAAAAAATTTTTTTTACAAAAAAATTTAGTCTAATTTAAAAATTTACAACCATTTTATGCTCGATCAGCTTTGTAAAATTTTAAAAGTTCGGAATATTTAAAAAATTTCCATAATAAAAATGTAAAGCAGGCAGAACACAACTAAAACAGAAAATGAATGAAAAAAGTTTAAAAAAAAAAAAATATAAAACAAAAGATAGAAAAATATGGGCAACTTTCCATTGAAAAAAGGAAATAAAAGTTAGTACATATTATTTGCAAAGTAAATTGTAATAACTACAAATGAAAATTTTTTGTAAGTCTCAAATAGAGTAAAGTACAACCGACGTTAAAGCAGTTACCGTATACGCAGACTTTATACCATACTATACAATATACTTTCTTTTCCCTCTCCATACTCTACTTTACTATACTATACTTTATATACTTAACTCTACTCTCTTTTACAACCCGACTCTCATTACTTCCTTTTTGTGAAGCACCATCCATTGAAACAAGTCATAGTTTCTCAACATTTCGAGTTTAAATTACTATACTACTATCAAACGAGTACACACTAATGTAATGAGAAAATAAATCTTTAATATGTCGGATTAAGTTAAACATATTAAAAATTTTTCTTTCAGATTATTATATATTTATATTGCATTTTAATTGAGTCAAAATTAAATTTAAAGAGTCGTTTTTTGTACTCATGACTTTTTTTTATATGTTCCGAGCTTTGTCCGGTTGGGCGATTCCGCGGGAGACGATTTTTGACATAAATTTTTAAATCACAGTATTTGTTATTTTTTTTATACCAATTTTTTTCAATTTGAGGAGGGTAAGAGCATTTGTGTTGCACGAACGTCGAAGTCTAATTTGAAAAGCAAATTAGTTTTGATAACTGCTACTAAAAAAAAACGTAGAAAAGTTGCAAAAAAAGTTACGCAAAAGTTACGCGTTTCTGATGTTTACAGCGATTCTAAAGATGAACCTTAAGTCTGATAAATCGCCGACTATTCCAAACAAATAATTTATTTTAGTTACATAGGAAAGTGCTAATTAGTGATACAGCATCTATGATCTCATATCTTTAATTTAAAGTTACATGGAAATGTTTATATTTACTACAGTGAGACATGTTGCACCCGCGATAGTTTTACGTTACACCCGCGACTGAATAAAAAGTGAATAATTTATAACATTTATTTTTTTTAATAATTTTATTTAAATTAATAATTAGTTTGTTTTGTATTCTTTTAAAGAATGTAAAAAT
Source organism: Cotesia glomerata (assembly GCF_020080835.1). Classification (NCBI taxonomy): domain Eukaryota; kingdom Metazoa; phylum Arthropoda; class Insecta; order Hymenoptera; family Braconidae; genus Cotesia; species Cotesia glomerata. The sequence continues at coordinate 5,395,643 of NC_058164.1, forward strand.
AATTTAATAAATATTCCATAATTAACAGACTTTTTTCATTCTAGCTTCATGACCTTTAATGGTGGGCCGATTTCGTTGCACCCGCGATAGCACTTTGAACCTCTCCTGTGTCTATTTAGACATTTTATTAAATGTTTTTTATATTAATTTTTGTAAAACAGATTACAATGTAATCCTGCGACCAGTCATTTCTTTAAAAAGAGTTTTTATTTTCTTAGTAAGAAGCCTTGAGTGAGTCTAAATGTTGCACCCGCGAGTACGGAATCGCCCCGTTAGAACGCGACCGAGTCATCGATACCGGGAAAGAACGGCTGAGAGGTTGCGATATCAGCTGCCCAGAGAGAAATTTACTCGGAATCGTAAAACTCCTTGGGAGTGAGCTTGTTCGGTTTTATTGAAATCTTTCAGCCGTGAATTTTATCTCCTCTTATATTCAGTTACTCCGAGCCGAGATATCCTTGTGTTGTCGGGAAATAAGTACCGAGCAGTCGATACCGTCCTCAATCTTATTATCATTTCAATATTTTATTTACTCCTTATTGAGTAATACTGGTAATAAATGCTCGAAGTGAATTATTGAGGAAATTTTATTTTTTTTTACAAGATAAATAATTACTTTTATTGAATTCATTAAGATTTAATTATTGAACTGATTTTTTGGGTATTAAATAATTTTTCAATATTGAACGAATATTTTTTTTTTTTAATTTCAATATTTTCTTTGCAATTTCAATCAGTTTTTATTTGCAATATTTTGAAAAAAATTTATTGATCATTATTATTGCAAGATATTTTTATAATTAAAAAAAAAATTAAGATTTTTTTTCCATTCAAAAAATTATTTGCCAGAAAACAAAAATTCAGTTTGAGAATTTATTAAAATATTTTTTAAAATTTTAATTTTATTAAAATTAACAATTTAAATTTATTAATTTTTATAAAAAATAATTACTTACATAGAATTAATAAATAATGAATTCAATTTCTGTAATTGATGTGAAAAAAAGAGTATCGATCGTTTTAAAGCTACTTGATATTTGTTGACACAAAATATCTGATGGATAATCTCATTAGTATATTTGTTTATTTTAGTTTTTATTTCCTACTTTCATGTTAACACACTTATTTTATTTGTTTGACTGATACGTAAGTGCTCGGCGTTTTTCCACTTGGGTACTTACGAGCGCAAGTTTACACACACATAAGTCTATATCTATATCTCTGTTTCACATTAACATTATTGTACTGCATTTAATATTTTTTTTTTTTATTAAAAGTGTTTGGAAGCAGGGGTTGCTCGGGTAGTCATCGATTTTGTTGTAATTTTCCTAATAGCCGAGCTGCATAATTCACTAGGTCACGAACAACAAACTCGCCGTTGAGTGCATTACAGCGAGAGAAATCGCCGAGTTACTCAATTGTACGATTATTTATTCATTTTTATGATTATGATTACGATAATTCATTAGTTTCCTATTAATAAAAAAATAACATAATGTTACGATTAAGGACACGGTGTAGTTAGTGGGGTTCAAAAAAATAACGATAAATCAGACGTCCTTTCCGTTTTACTTGTGAATATTTAAATAATTATGACAGCATAATAAGCTGGCTATTTATTTCTTGGCTGTATTATTCAGTATAACTTTATAAACTTATACTTGTATTGAATAAATTTATGGTGTTTGATTTTATTTTACTGGAATATATTAGTGGAAAATATTAAATGGGTTGAAACGGGACCGATAAACTTTTTATTGAGGAATTATGAGTTTATGTATTTATATTTAAATATATACATTTGTATTTATTTATTTATTTATTTATGAGAGGAGGATTTAATATGTTTCAGCTTTTAAGGGTCATTTAATACATTCATTTTTTATTGCTGTACATTTAAAAATAGACTTTAATCGAAATATTATCAGCTATTAAATTTTTTAGAGTAGAAAAATGTTGGTAATTTTTTAAAAAATTTTTCAATTGAAAAAAAAATTTTTTTTACGAAAAAAAATTGTTAAATTTATTTTACAAATTTTTATAATATTTATTATTGAATTTTTTTTATTTTTCATGCAAAATAAATAACTAGGTAACTGTAAAAATATTTTTTTAATATTATTTAAAAAATAAAATAGTATTAAAAAAATATCTTTAACTTTTCAAAGAAAAATATTATTTATTTAACAAGAAAGTAGAATAAAGAACACTATTACCGGAACAATATGATTCGAAAATCGGTTGAGCGTCGATTAACCGGTGAAGAGACAGTATCTTGGCATTGTGGAACAATTTCGTCAGTATCATCCTATCCTGACATAACTTGAACAGAGAGTGAGTAGCGTATAAAATAGGTGGATCGAGCAGTGCAAGGTTGGTGACCGCAAAAGACCATGCGTGGTATCGTGAGGGTCGAAACAATCAAGGTATTGTAGCCCGGGCCGCCGGGCAATCCTAGTCACCAGCTAAACAATAGAGTCTGCCGTATGTACGTGCTGCATATAACAAGACACAGTGTCCCGGCATATCTCGGTCGGAGCCACCCTCATCCTCGTTCTCATTCACTCATCTCCATCCGGAGATCTGAGGTAACCTCCTGATCCTCCACCGCCCTACTCACTTACCATATAATACATAAGCCCATATCTATCTCCGCTTATCTCCCTAATGGGAAACGACACTCCGTCTTAATTTATTCCCTAGAACAACTATATCTTATAATTTATAACTACAGCTGTACGCTGCTTTATTAATTTTTGTTTGAATATTAATTATATATCCTTACAAAATTTTCTAACTTGCCTTAATATGTTTATATATAATTTTTTTTACGTCCTACACTGTAGATCCAAGTGTTTTAACAAAACACACATAAAGTGTTTTGTTCCTATCTTGAAGCATTGTAGTCACTTTTAAAACACTTCCATGTGTTTTAATTTCCCATGTTAAATGCCCATTTGTAGTCACTTTTAAAACACTTCGATTTACAGTGTAATATTTCCATATTGTCATAAATAAAAATTTAACAAAAAAAAGTATGGAAAAAATCTGACAGGTGGCGCATGGTCGCTAAATTATCTCCTAATCAGAGAATTGAGTTTAGGGAGATAAGTTTTGGGACAAAAAAAAATTTTTTTGTCCGAATATAACAATTGGGCATTAAAAAAAAATATTTTTGCTTTTCTTTACCTCAACTAATTTAAACAAAACCCTAAATTCATATCTCCATAAATAAGACTCAAAATAAAAGCCCAATTGCAGACATCACAGCGGAAAACTCGGTAAGAAAATTAGTCTGTATTGAATTTCCCGAGTAAAATTTTCCCTGTTGAAATCTCTGGCGCAGCTGCTTAGCCTAGAAAATGAGAGACTTCTCTGCAATTCCTGGATAGAAGTAGTAGAGTCAGTTATCCCCTGAACTATAGGGAAAAGGGTGAAGGTAGAAAATAGAGGAGAAGTAGAAGTAGAGGGTGAGTGAGCCCCCGGCAGCGGATCCACCACTGCACTCTAGCAAAGACTAGTCCTCAGCATCTCGGCGAGTCATAATTAAATTCGGTAAAATTTAGCTCCTTCCACCAAGGGCATTGTCCCGTAACAAGCTATTGTGCAGAATAGCACTCGCCGCCACGTAAACTTCCTCCTGCACTTTCGCCATCTTGTCCATTGCCTATTTCTTTCTGTTTTTTTGAAATGAAATAAAATGTTTGATTCTATTTCTTCATCCCCAATTCGTAAATTCGAGCTCCCTTTTTTTTTTTTTTTTCGAGTCAAGCAATCACAGGCGAAGTTTAATCTCCCCTGTTACGTGTTTCGTATCGCTTTTTTTCCCCCTAGCCGTCACTATTAATTTCAAAGTGAGTTCAATTAAACCCAATTCAACTGCCGGACGTTTTTCAGCAATTGCTTGAGAGTCTTGAGAATTTCCCGCCCCGGAAAATCGGAAATTTAAGATCCAGGAGAATTTATCTCAGGCGATTGTTTTCACCGGACTCCAGCAGCCTGTACAATTCTGCAGAGAACAAAAGTGCGTCGGGGCTAAATTACATTCGTTTAATCGAATTTCTGTTGGAAGATTTACTGGCCTTTGCCGAATTATTTGTCCAGCTGCATGCTCGAAATTTACGGCACTAATTCGATACGATGGGATTTAATTCGCGACTGGCCGGCCCCATCTTCGGGCACTAAACAAAAACTTTTGAGAAATAGCCGGAGTTTTTTCCATTATCGGACATCCGAAAGAAAAAAAACGAAAGGAAGAAGTAGACTCGGTTCAAGATTCGTAACTATAACAGCCCGATCCGATACGACTGTCTAGTTTTCCGGTATTTTTATTTTTTATTTCAATCTTCTGCTCGCGCTTTTCAGCTCCCATATTTCCTTCCTCAATTCCATCCCAAGTTCCTGTATCCTGGGTTTCTGGGCGCCACCGACCTTATTCCAAAGCTGCCGTACGAGTACGTGATTGCCGAAGATTGGGTAGCTCGGTACGTGCCTCGTATGCAGCGGACTTTGCATTGAGCCTGATATAGGTTTAGGTACTTCTTATTCTTATTCGTATTTTTATCCTTATTCTCATCCCTATTCTTATACTTATTATTATTCTTGTAAGTCTTTTTCCTCGGAAACTTCAACTGATTCTTCTCCACCTGGAGCAGAAGCTTGTACTTCTGAATGCAGATTATATGCACAAAATACGAATGAACGCACACGCTCGAGTTTGTTAAATCGTTCTTGACAATTCTTTTATTGAATTGTTTGCTTTTTTACTTTCAATTCAATTTTGGGGTAAAGTTTTTCTTCATTATTAAAATTATTGGCAGATAAGCTCTTTAGAAGACTAAAAAAAATCATTTTTATTTCTAAACTAAATACTTCAAAATTAAGCTCTCTAGTAGCGAGAGAATTTAGCGACCATGCGCCACCTATCGGAGAAATTTAGAATTAAAATTATTAAAAAGCGTATTTATGAGTATATTAAGTCATCTTAAACCTGATTTGAACTTATAAGGTCATGTAAGAACATATAGCGCCATATATATGGCAATTTCTTATATTAGAATTATTAAATAATTTTTCATCGGAAAAGTAACCAGTCTAATTATTCTTAACAAATGAATCGTAATTTAATGAGATACCCAAAAGAGAATAAAAAATTCACTAAGCGTAATGGATAATAGTCGGGGGTCTTTGTACAAATTATAGGAAGTGGAATACAGTAGCGAGGTAGATATTCGGTCGGCCACAGAATGAGACCGACAGAAATGATTGAGGACAGAGTTGAGTCGAGTATAATAGAAGTGAGTTAGGATCGACGGTGCTGTAAGCGCTGGATGTATACCGATGTAAAGCAGAGGGTGGATGTATACAACTACCAGTGCAAAAGGAGAAGGAAGAAGGCACAGCGGAGGAGTGGGAAAAGGAATTGAAGACGAGTTGCAGCCAGTAGTTGAGAACTCGGCAAAGCAGCTTCACAAACTCGACTTCAAGTCGGTCTATTATAGTTGCCAAGTCTGCAGTAATCATGTTAGATATTTTAATAAGCGGGAACAGCACCAAGTCAGATCTTTCTCGTCCCTCGTCGGCTAAAGCGGGAGCTAGTCTCGACGAGTTGTTCCTTCACTTTAAGCTCACGTTGCCCAAACCCTTTCCTTCTTTCTTTCTTTTTTACTTTTTCCACCCGGGGTTGGTTGGTACTCGTACCAGTATTTCCCTCAAACCACATTATATTTATATCCTACAACTCCTTTAATTCCGTTAGTCTATTGAAATACTTAGCCAAGAATATAAATCCAGTGGTTCAATGCCCAAATTAACTCTCAGATTTTAAACTCTTCTCTGAATAAGAAAGTACAGAAATAAAATAGAATAAATTATTATGTAAATGTCATTATGCGTTTTCTATTTCAACCAATTTCTCTGGATTGTGTCGAAAGTTGTTGTCGTTTATTTACAAAAACGGAATACAAATTGATGCTAAATGAAAGTTGACTGGAGAAAAGAGACCGAGTAAAAGTATCGGCGAGCTGTCGATGAAGACCACGAGCTCGGAATAGAAAGAGGTGCTGTTATTTTAACCGAGAACAGCCATATTTCCCAGAGGAGCGCGATTGTTTCAGCGAACGCGGAATCGTGACGTCTGTCGGGAGCCGCTCTAAGAATGATTGCTTTCTAGTCGCGTCTTGAAGTAACCAATCGTTTTGTGATTCGATAACTGTATCTGTTCCGGTTAGACTTACACGTAGTCTGCAGCTTCCTTCTATTCGGAATTCATCCGATCAATTCCTCGGCAAAAAGGATGCTTAAGTGAATTTGGTGGAACCAAAAAGAGCTATTGTGGCTGAGAAAAATGAGTATCTTTTATTTTTATGCGAATCATTACGTTCAAATTTTTATTCTATTTGCCACAACTATCTACAAATTTGTTTTCTATTTTTTCTAGAAATATATACGCCAATCAACGCGTTGTATAAACGAAACTACTTAAATAAGCTTCTTAAGAGGGTAAAAAAAATTATTTTTACTCTAAAATTCATCCCTGAAAATTAACTCTCTTAGTGAGATAATTTTACAATCATGCGCCACCTGTCAGATATTTTTATAACTCACTTCGATCAAAAAATTATATTTTACAGATATTAAATAAATCTAAAATGGTATTTTATCGATGCATTAATATACTTTTTGTTTATTAGATATGATGAATAGATAAGTAATAATACCATGAAGAAACAAACGTCTAAATCCAACAGAAGGCTTAGACTTTTCAAGTCGAAGTTGTTAAGGCTGCAGTGTCAAGTGTTGTTGGTCTGGGTTGTCATAATCACTATAATCACCATCATCATCCTTCTCCTTCTCCTCCTCCAGTCGGTAGTTGTCGTTGTCGTATTTCTGTCCTTTGACATTTCAGTTATTGTGTTGCGGAATGCTTGAAAGACCTTTCCACCGCAGCGAACCATTGCCTAACCCCTTTATCACCAAGTATACACATCTTCAAGTGTTGTATTTCATTGTTTGCTGTGATAATTACGTCAACTTCGCTACTAAGAACTAAGACGGCTGGATGATGAGGCCATTGTGACTCTTCAACAGCTTACAAATACACATCTATCCTCGGCTCGAGTTGTCTCTTCAACGCAGAATTAATCATGCATGACAAACAGAAACTGCAATGTCTTAATTATCGTCCACTTAAAGAATCTCCAGCTTAGAGTCATCTCGAGCTTTTTTATTTGTTTCCCAACTTGCAATCCACTTTGTTCTTCTACCAATTGCAGATCAGCACCCTTTTGGATTGCAGCGGCAAAAAGTTACCCGAGCGGCGAAAATGAAAACACTCGCGAAAACGCGTCGAGACGACACTTAGTTCGCGCTTACAAGAGACACCATCTTCATTTTTCATCCGGAGTTAATTGAGACCCGCCTACTGATGCTCTGATGAATGAAGAATGGATCGTTTTTATATCAACAGTCGCTGCACTGAAAAATTACAATCCAGACCAGGTGCAGTTGTCATCAGAAATAATTATTATATTAAAGCAAAGGCTCTTTTATTGAAAGTTGTCACACTTAAAGCTTTCGAATGCATAAAAGAATGATATTAATTCATAAAAATAACAGATCAGGCCATAAATTTGACCATCGTAATTTTTGGCAGAGCAATTTAGCTCGATTAGCAATCAACGTCGGACTAATGATGCGGTTACTCTCAGAATTAACAAAATCTTTCCGCTGGCACACTTTTTGCGGGTAGTATAAGAGGAAATCATCGGAGAGACTGGGTCTGGGTGATAAATGAGAACTAATGAGGGTAAAGTCACAAGCGATTTACGATTTCACGATCTTTTCACAGCGATTCGCCCGGCTATTATTGAATCTATTTCTCTGGTTCGTTCTCTTGGTTTCGTGATATTCCTCCCCGGTGATTCTTCTCTCTTACGTTTCATTAAAATTATCTAATCAACGCGTTACGCGTAATGCGTAGGTGACAATTAAATTATTGCAATCGAAAATGATCAAATTTGATTCAACAAAAATTAGTTTAATGGTTAATTTAATTTAGAACTATATAATTTAAAATTAACTTTCTTGTAGTGAGAGAGTTCAGCGATCATGCGCCATCTGTCGGAATTTTTCAAAACTAACTTTGATTAAAAAATTATATATGTCCATATGATGTTATATCGATACATTGAATCATACAAGGATCTATTTACGCGTTTGATATGGCCCTATATCGACATATAAAGTCAAAAAATACAAATTATGAATTATCAATTGTTATCTAAAGGCATAAAGTTATTTCTCGGTTTATCCATAATACTCAGGACGAAATATTAATATGATTAATTCGTACAGTTTCTCGACTAGAGGTTAATATGACCCGGTTGAGACAGACGAGATCGATATTGACGATCGATCGACGTACTCGAGGCAACTTTAGCCTCAATGACTCGGGACTGCCAGTCAAGAGACACTGGGGAGTGGTTGACTAATGGACATTTTATGACGTCAATTATTATATACCATCACTATAAAATATGGATAAATTATCTACCACTATTCCGCCTTCCAATATTCCCCATTATCCCGACGCCACTCCACGCTACATAACATATATTTATCCGCATAAATATATTTCCATTCGATGCACTGTTTACCAACAAATATCCGTCATTAATTAGAACCCCGGCACTCTAATTAATCCCGATAATTCACGCAGTATCATCCGGATAGCTCGAATCACGATGACACTAGAAAAGTTCCGCCCTACTTTCAGTACCAGAAGCTGTTTCATTTCTTACCGAAATAAAGTTTAAGCCAAACCTTAAAGTTATAAAACGAAGAACAACTTAAAGTTACTCTATGGTCCTTTTTCTCATGAAGAAACCGGTTATTATCTGACGATACGGCACGCAGGTGCTCGCTATTACGTTTTCTGGAATGAAAAAATGTCACCATTTTTGCTGGTGCTTCTTTTTCTCCCTTTACCACCCCTTTTGCTGCAAAAACGAACAAGGAAAAAAAATCAACTACACTTATGGAGAGCTTTGGAGATAAATTCTAAAGACGGTTCGTTATCTCGTGTTTTCCAATTCTCATTTTCCGCTTGGAGAGTACCCGGGAATGCTATTCTTCCCAGCACATCCCTTCTATTCATGTATTTACTATTACGTCCATACATAGATACAAACGCAAAAGCAGACGTATAGTCTGCTCGCCCGGTGGGAATTCCAGCCCGACATTCAAACGCGAAGAAATATTTTGCTGCTAGTCCACGAGTTGATTACATTTTGGTTTATGATGTCATAGTCAGCCAAGCAAAACACCCAAACAACTACCAGGCAAGTTTCCCGACCTGCTGAATCTTTTACCTATTCCGGTTTTTGCCCTCCTGGGACACGGATTACAAATTAATTTTTTTAGCCGCAATATAATTTCCGACGTTGGACAAAATTAATAAAACTTCATCCTTTAAAAAATTTTCTAATATGCCTTAAACTGTACACGCATAAAACGATTTTGTTGAAATAACAAAAGACAGGATAACTGAAAAATTTGTTCTGGTAACAAATGAGTGTAGTTATAGCAACAAATCCATTAGTTTCATTATCAAAGTGTTCCAAGTTGTACTAACAAACCAATTTGTTAATTCACAAAGTCAATTTGTTGCCCTAACGAAATCATTTTGTTGCTGTCACAAAATAAATTTGTTGCTGGTACAAAATGATTTTGTTGCAATAACAAAACTAATTTGTTGTTAAAATATTTTCCAAATCAGTTGTAGCTGATTATAGCATATTTTTAAATTATGTATTCTTTCAATTACTTTAACAAATTGTCTTTGTTACTCCAACAAATTCTCTTTGTTAGTTTAATAGTATAATTTTGCTGTTTCAACAAAAAAATTTGTTGTACCAACTAAAGTACTTTGTTGAATCAACTTAAAGATTTTGCTATCGTAACAAAACTCTTTTATTTTTATAACATATCAATAATTTTTCTTGCTCTCCTAGCCGAAAGTACGTTCTTCCTGGCAGCAATTTACTCCAGGAAGAGCACCTTTTATGGCCTGCTCTAACGCATGCGCGCTACGCATATTTTCTGGCTCGGCAGCACAGAACCTCGCTTTCTTTCGTATTTTTGTGGCGCGACCGGCCTATACAGCGAGTTTCAACTGTATATATAACAGTCACAACATCGTCTGTATGTAACATGTCAGCGCATAAACTAACCAAAAAATGTCAAAAAAATAAAAATAATTTTTAATTAGATCATTGTTAATGAACTATTTAATAATAATACTGCACAAATAATTTATATAAAAAGTTTAAAAAATAAAACATAATAGTTTTGTGAATTTTATTTGCTTTTTTTTTATATTTTGATGGTTAGTAAAGCAACGTTTATAAAACGATCCATGTACTCTACAAACTTGTAATAATTTAATTTCAATCTTTCTTAGCCGTCGATTACTAATTAAAAACTAATTTTTAATCAACTTAAAAAAATAAATTCTGTAATTGGAATAAGTTTAAATATTTGTGACAAATTCTGTGCATGATATCACTCTTAATCAGAGCATTTGTTAGTAAAGTATAAAATAACATTTTTTTTCAATTTATTAACTTTTATTTTTTTTTTTTTTTTTTTATACCCGCCCCGACCAGCAAAGCCTCGGCTTTGCAAAAGTCGGGCGGCGCCCCTCTCACGCCCGGCGAAACCCCTTCCACGGGGTTACGTACTTTCGGCTGGAGAGCAAGAAAAATAGTATACAACCCATGACCAGAATGTTGGATACCCTGACTATGTGATATGATGGCCTCGGCTACGCCTCGGCCATCATATCCCATACGCCAGGAAATCCAACTTTCTGGCCTTGGGTTGTAATATACTATTGTTATAACCTAAATTTTGTTACTTCAACTTATAATTTGTTATCCCTATGTTAACAAATTCATTTGTTACCACAACATATCTTAGGTTATCTTAACAAAATTTTTTTCTGCGTGTAAAACTTCAATTATACAAATATAAATTACATAAATTGCTTTAGTTGATCATTCAACTAAAAAAACTGATGTTAGATAAGCTCTCAAAAAGAAAAAACGAATAATTTTTATTTTATAACTCTATATTTTAAATTTTAACTCTCTTCTAGTGAGATAATTTAGCGACAATACGCCACCTGTCGGAAAATATCAACACTAACTTTAATGAAAAATTATATCTGGACTAATTTTTTAATTTTGTTGTGTGAGGACATTTTAGAACATTTTTTCAAGGGTACTATATTGCCGAAATAACGCAATGATTTATAATTAAACACAGAAATCCTTTATCTAAATCCAGATAATTTAAAATCCCGGAAATTTCGCATTCAAATCTGAACGTAGCGTAAATAACCGAATGACGCAAGTTAGTCTCGAATAATAACGAGGGTAATATAATAATTAAGTATAAATTAATGGTTTGTGAAAATTATATTCGCCAATAAATCTCAATTATGTCTTCGTTTGTTGAATTTATGTGTACAAACACTCAAATGAAAATTATTCAATTTGTGGCGTTTTGGATTCAATCGTGAATCCTCGTTTTGACGGCGTCTACGGGACAGATCCATCTACACCCTCTCTGGATCCATTTAATACGTACATATCCATACAATATTCCATACTAGAGAGCAGTTAATTCCTGAGATTAACGACTTTCAATTTAATTGGCTGGAAATCCAATTAAAATGCAACACAAACAAACCCAATAATTTCAGATTGTCAAATGTCACTTATTCCACGTAACATAAACTTACCGAGGCTTTATTTCTTGAATAACGATCGCCGTTCTGACAAAATCCGCGATAAATCAATCCCAATCCGTGGTTTTGCGATAGACGCCAAAAACTATGACTATGAATACTTCTATTGGATCACGGAAAAGCACACAGAGTGCGTTATAAAACGCGAAAAGCAATCTTGTCATTGACAAGCCAGAGGCTAAATTGAACTTCATGGTTCGTTTCATCGATCAGCGATTAAATAAATAACTATTAACTATTTTATTTATAAAAAATTCTTTGTGTCGGGTTCTGTCTATCAATTCGTCATAAACACATCACATATACCAGACAGCATATAACACTGTCTAAAAAGAGAATTTTAGAAATACCAAAACCAATACCAATATGACCGAGATACTTTATCGAAAACAAGCACTATACTACTGTATACTTCCATATAACAAACAAAAGGTAGTCGATAAAAATTTTATTTCTATCAAAAAGTTAATATGTTCTATTGTCTGACAGTGACAGCTAATTCCCCTTGATTATCTTTTGTCTCGTGTAATGTTGTTTGTTCAACACCTGTGTCGCGACTTGCTCAGAAAAATAGTGATCGATTGGAAAAACAACGGCAGTTGCGATAACAATTGTGAGACGACCATTTTCTGTTAACTATTCAAAACTTCGAACTTCTAACCTCATTTTAGTGCTTTAATATTACATTACGTCTTTATTAAGTGCTGTAATTATTGCTTAGCCTTGCAAAGTTTATTTAACATAAATTAATACAATCATTTTATGTCTTAAATTCACTTTATATACACAAATATAATTTAAAAAAAAAAAGTAGTTTTACAAATTTCCAACAGATGGCGTATGATCGCTAAATTCTTTCGCTAGAAGAGATTTAACTTTAAAATATTTACTTTTAAACTAAAAATAAATTTATTGACTCTTCTAAAGAGCTGTTTATTAATCAAGGCAACTTTTTATTGATGTAAAAATTGACGTAAAAATTTTCTAAAAAATTTTATTCTTAGGCATTACATAGTATGAAGAAGCTATCTCAGATCTGATATCAAAGTCATCCATGCCTAAAAATCGTTCTACAGATATTCCGAGTCCATTCCTTCACCTGCATTCATTTTGATCATACAATATAATATTGAGCTTGACTAACCAGCCATCAATTTAAAAAATAACAACACAATGAAAAAGCAATACAATTTAGCGATACCGCGATCTATCTTTGTCAGAATGCAATAGAAAGCACAATGCCCATAAGCATAGCCATTCTCCGTTTTTACGCGAATCCTCCATCCGTTTCGATTCTTCTTATCCCGTTGAAATGCTTTCTTCTCATATTTTTTTTTTTTCTGAAGCAAATAAAACCTTCTGTTGGCTTGACAGTCAACAATGAATTTGTTTCTCCATTCCTGACAACATTTGAACTTTTTCTTCTTCCACATCGACATCTTTTATTTATTACTGTATTTTTAGTTATTCTTACTCCAAAAAATCAGAATGTAAAAAAAAATCACTGATAGATAAGAATCCCAAACAGGTTGTGGTCGGGAATGGAGATAGATACAGAGATGGCGAACCGAAAACCGCGCCTAGCAAGTTTGAAATTTCATATTGGTAAATAGATGCTCTCGTAAGTACTCTTGGGAGCGAATCGACTTCCCATGATGAGAAGGAGGGCAAGCAGTCGTCTGGCCCCTCTCCTCCTGCTCAGCCTTTCATCCCTTACTCTGGATTTCAGGCTGGTGGCTGGTGTACACGCTGTAGCATATTCCCCAGAGACTATAACCAACCACGATCTTATCTCCACCGGAAGTTCTTGTGGTTAATCCATTACCTAAGGTAAACATTTCAAAGAGGGCGAATGAGGTCCACGCTTGAATTTCATCTCCATAATAGAGCGCAGCAGCACAATAAGGATAAGGAGTTAGCATAAATTCAGCACATTGAGCACCGGTTGTTATTTTTTAAATATAAAATAACCAACCAGCCAACGAAACTCTTTTTTTATTTAATTTTATTAATTATTCCTATGAAATTTAATGACCCGAAGGCTATTAGCTGATTGCTTAGGGACCCAGTCAGCCAATTTCTGCCCAGATTACCTGTAATTGCATCAGCTAATCCCGCGATTAAAAAATAAAAACAACCTACCAGAAGTTAATTTAAAAAAAAAGCTCCTAGTTGCTATCTCTATCCGGCTCGATAAAAAAGTTCACCAAGTACAAAAGTAAACACCGAACGTAATTTGTGTAGTCAAAGGCTTCTGATGATGTTACACGTTGTAGTCCAGAGAAACAAATAATTAAATCGATAAAAGGTAGGAAGGTACACAACCAAGCTACCGTGTGTGAGTCTGTCGATTTAAAAGTGAGCTTGTGTGGGACATGAGGGCTCTAGACACAGACAGTTGGGTAAGCAAAACTCATATTACACCAAAGTTACTCATTCTAGATCGTCGACGTCGACTGTAAAACGAGGGTCTACTCGATGTGCGAGTTGGATAAATTCGAGCACGGATAGCTGGAGCTACCTGGATGGATAGATAGATAAATTCATCGTGTACACATTCGCTCAGTTTAATCAAGTCCCAGCGCCGCCGCAGGAAATCGTTTATCTCAAGACCAATATTCCTACTTCTCGATCTCGTTTGGTGGTTTCCGCGGTTAATCCATTACTTCTCTATGTAAACGTGCCGACTGAGAATGAGGATCACGATTGGATCTTCCGTCCTCCCGGAAAGGCTTCCTAGGCCAAGTACTTCCTTGAGTTAACGAGTGTCGAGAGTAATGACTCGGAAATCTGATTTTTTTTTTGCAGCGAACTCAAACTTCTGCCTATTATCGAGACCATTTTCTGATAAACAATTTTTTTAGTTAGTCATATGGCTATTTATAAAAATAAAGTAATTAATGGCCAATTAAAATGTTTTATCAACAAAAATTGGTTTAGTAATTGATAAAACTAAAATTTAATGTCAGAAAAACTCTTTAAAAGAGAAAAAGAATGATTTTCATATCATAACTTAACGCATCAAACTTAACTCTCTTATTACGAGACAGTTTAGCGATCATGCGCCACCTGTCGGAATTATTCAATACTAATTTTAATCAAAGACTTAAATATGAGCATTGTAGATTATATGAAGCCATTTATGGACATATACCCCCGTAAAAAAAAAAAAATATATGTCGAAATACATAAAAAATATATTTTAAATAACTATCTTTTGGCCGATTTTCATATATATTTTAAATATTTCAAATATATTAGAGATATGTTTAAAATATATTTTTTTTATATTTTTAGCTATGTATTTTTAATGTATTTTAAGATAGGTATATCTATACTAATATTATATAGAGGAAAGATTTGATTGTTTGTTTTTTTGTTTGCATTGAATAAGCTCCAAAACTACTGAACCGATTTGAAAAATTCTTTCACTGTTTGAAAGCTCCACTATCCCCGGGTGACATAGGCTATCTTATATTATAAATAATTTGAAAATTTTTGTTGAATACCCGTGCTAAGCCGGGGTGAACTGCTAGTCTTGAATATATCTAAAATATCTAAAATATATTAAAATCGGCCAAAAGTTAGTTATTAAAAATATATTAAGCATACATATTTTTTATATATTTATAGATTTTTAATCTTTTTATTTTATATGTCGATATATATTTTTTTTTCATGGCGGTAGTCATATTAGGACATGTAAAGCCAGATATATGACCTAATATAGCCAAGTCAATTAGATCATACATGAAGACATCATGACATATTTATTTTAAGAAACTTCTTCAGCGATGATGTTGTTCAAGCCTCAAAATAGTTTGCCAAAAATGAAAGTTAAATAATGTGAGATAACGTAAATGTTGAAGGGTGCCCTGTTCGTAATAGATCGGCAGATTGTGAGGAAGTTGGTGAAGCGGGTTGAGACCACAGTGCAGTAGATAGGGGCCCTGAGAAGTTGTTGGAGCTTGAGTTTGGCAAGGACCTCGTGTTTCCGTGTCGATCTTGTGGAACGGTGGTGCATTTGCGCCCGTTCTAATTTCCCGTCTTGCAGATTGTTTCGAGAGTCTGCTCTATTAGCGTGGTTCAGCGCTCCAGCAAATCGAATAATTAATCGGCAGTATCTTTGTTGGATGTAGCGGGTGGCTGTTGCCAGTCTGCGAGCCTGGAACTGATCAGCGATTGCGCCGATAACCCTCGCTTGAGGGAGAACACCCTTAAGTGTATTTCGATACACCGGAGTAGAATTCGGAATGAATTCGTGATAATATCGGCGACTTCTCTGTTAATGCAAAGTCCGTTTTTCGGGGCATCCGTCTGTAGCTTCCGGCTCGAGCCTTGATCCACCTACCGAGCGAGTTATTATACTCGCGTTTCCGTACCCGGCATTAATTATTATCGGATAATTTACATGGCAGCGTGAAAGCAGGAAGAGAAGGAGAAGAAGGATGAAATTGGTTTGTGTTGCATCCGGTTACGGGATGGATTTTCCAGTCTTTTGTCGACTTTTTCTATCAGAGAGATTTTCAGGAGCTAATTGCTACCACTTGCATGCAAGTGTAAGTTGGTGTGTGTGCTAGGAATTAATGTATGTAGTGGTTGTTGGAGTAAATTTCAGTGACAACAGGATGAGTAGAGACACTGAGTAGTGGTGGGATATTAGAATTGCCCAGGATCTAGAATGTAGGATGTGCGAACACAGATAGGATCTCGTGTAATCCGCGTAAATTCAATTTTGCGCTGCGAATTAAGAGATCGGGCGTGGTAATACACGCTCGAGAAAATCTCGGGACAAACTTTTTTACTGGGACATGCTTGCATGAAATGAAAAAGGTAAAATGAGGATAAAATTGAACAAAATAGAATAAAAAAAAAAAAAAAAAAAAAAAAACAGGAAAACGGTAAAAGTAGACTAAGGACAAGAGAAAGAAAAAGAAACTGGACAAAATGAAAAAAGTGTAAGTTGAATAAAATAGAGAATGAGGAGTTGAAATAGAGGGAAAGTAAGTCCGGAAATGAAAGAGTAGCTGGGAAAGAGTCAGGACAAAGCCTGACTTGGGCGTTATTCCCGGAACTATGAAAGATAAATTAGGACTGCTCGAGAGTAATATTACAGGGTGTGGGTTAGCTACCATTTTACGGACAGGAGCTTCAATCCTGTCTAGGAACTTTGGCTTAACATTTTTGTTAATTTTTCTTTTAGAAAAAAATCAAACGTAACAATTTTGTAATATGGTCACTTTCAATTTTTATTGGTTTTAATTGAAAATTCATCATATAAGGACTGGAAAAAAATTTTTTAATGGAGCAGTACCACTTCATTTAAGCTTAGACTTGTCTCATTGTCAAAATTAGCACCAATTAGCAGGTTGAAATCTTGAGCCGCGTAGTCCATCAGCTTCATACTCAGAATCCATCATTGCCCACTAAAAGTTTATTTGGCATGCACAAAGGCTGGATTTAGAGGGATGAAGGAAGCTCCAATAAAGGGAATGAGTAAAATTAGCCGGAGCTCGTATTTCTGGCCCGAATGTTCGATAGAACCGAAACAACAAAATACGAGGCCAACAAGCAGACATATAACATCGGTCGGATTAACGTGCACCGAGACGGGAGGCAGAAGGGTGGTTGGCTTTCGTGGGTGGACATTCACAACCGACTGCCCAGAGTGGAACAACAGGGCTGGTCCGTTCCAGCCGCATCTAAATCCGGATATGGCCACGGCTGTAAAAGATGCACCCGGGGTTCAAAAGGAAAGAGATGCATGTGGTTGCCACAGTCCTCGTAACCCAAATGATATATTTAAACTTGGAAATCCAAACTTGCTAAATCGAAGAATGAGTCCAAATGCTCAAAGTTTTGGCATTATCTTATTAGCTGATAAACCTCGAGTATCAGAAACCGCTAACTATTGTCACGGGCCATTTGAAGAATTTACAAGTTGATATAACTTTTTATCGGGTTAGAAGTTGTTTGGTAAAAGATTGCTGCTTTATCGCTGCACTGTTTAGAACTTAAAGTAATTTTTTAGAAAAATGAATTGGAAGCTTTTTTATATTTTTTGGTACTAAGTCTGATAATAGATAAATTTATTTAAAAAATTATTTTGGTAATAATAATAATGATGAATAGATGTTATAAATTTTTTTTTAAATTGGCTGTGTAAAAATAACTTTTGATCTACTAAAATTGCATAAGTTTGTTAAGATTAAAAAATTTTTTCAAAATTATAATAAATTTTTTTTAAATTAATAACAAGCCAATTTTTGACTAAAAAAAAAATCATTAAATTGATAAATTATCCTTGATTAAAATAATTTTTATTTGATTCAAAAATGGTTTTCTTGGTGATAAAAAAATTTTTCTAATTGTGGATAAACTAAGAGAGTAGCTATAGATTAGAATACAACAGAGTGAATCCATGAGAATTACTCGCGTACTTGGAATGCGAATTGGTGACATTGCTAATGAATTATCAGGCTCACACCGAGAAGTGTAGGCAGGCAAAGAGGAAATGGCTTGAGACGTTGCCGGTGAATTCCGAGAGGATTAGTGAGGACTAAATCGAAAGTTTGTTTCCTTGATGATAGAGTGTGTCTATGTCTACGGCTTCATCGAGGTCTTGTCGATGTCTGTGTTTGTTTCAGCAGGAATAGAAAACAAAACTAAAGAGACGAAGAAGTTGGTGGTAAGCCAAATATGCTTGCAACTATTGCTCCGTATGTTCACATGAATAATGAATAATGAGGGAATTCAGAGCCGGAAAGTAAAAGCTCTCTTGATTGTACTTTCGGTTCGCTTGTTAAGTAACTAATCGGATCACCAAAATATTATAATCATAATTATAATTGATTAATCTATTAAAAAAATATTCCAGCAATAACAATTTCTGTAAGTCAGGCACAATGTGCTAAGAGGCTTACTGAGCTCGTTTGCCTTACCCTCCGCGGGATAATGTTTTCTTTACCACCTACCTGTCTCTCATTCTAATTTTCCCGAGTTTGTTATTTCGAGGAACAATCGATAATTATCTGTAACAATGGGAAGAATAATTACCGTAACTCCTATTCTTTTCCGCTTCACAGCATTATTTATATTTGTAAAAATGCTTGCCGTAAGATGGACGGTGTGGCTTAATGTATATAGAATAAGCGAATGAAAATTTAGTATAGACCGGATAGTTCAAATGGTAGAGTAGCCGACATGTCTTCAGAAGGTTCTGGGTTCGAATCCCAGTCCGAGCTATCTAATAATTTTTTCTCGCATATTCTATAAACTCACATTAAGATGATCCTCTCCACATTCCTTTCTCAATCCTTTCCTACCAATATCCTGTTACGTGAATGTGGAACGCTTCACGTAATAATTACCGTAACTCCTATTCTTTCCCGCTTCACAGCATTATTTATATTTTTATATTTATTCTATTCTATTCTATACAATAATTATTCAAACAGTAACAATCGATAAATTTATCTGTACCGAAAAAGCGAATGACCCGCGGATATGCGCAATCAGAACCGCAGTGGCGTAAGCAGCCCCAGGGTTTGTTTACTTTATTGCGGTGAGTTATCGGCTTGTTGTATACATCTACTGCTACCGCAGAAAATATTCTCGGGTGGACAGCTCGACGCTGTCGACGTATCAATGTAGATGAATCATTGTGTGTTTTTGTTCGACTGCACGCCATTGAGTAATTAGCTCTCCTCGTTAGGGATATTACTTTCTCCTTAAGCTCTAATCAGCCGAAAGGGATCGGCGGTGTTTGCCAACGATTCTACGCAACGCCCAAATCGATAAGACCTGCCTCTCGACATCTAGATGTAACCAAAATACAAAGCTTGCAATTATTATTATTTTTTGGGGACATTTCAATGATGTTAATTGAATTTAAGTCTTGATGCTAGGATGTGTATTTTTTTGTAATATTTTGCACTATTTTTTAATATTTTTTAGTAAAAGCTCTTCAATAAAAATGATTTATTTCAAAAATATATGTTAACGTATAAAAAATTTATTTTTGGCTTATATTTGTATTTATTTTATATATTTTTCCAATTATTGAAGCATTAAAAAAATTTTTTTTTATAATTTTTTTGGATAATTTGATCAACAGTAAATATGAGCTTTTATATATTATTTAAATGTTTTAATTTATCTAAAATCTAAAAGAGACTCAGCCGTGCTACAAAAAATCTCTTTGAAGAATAATTTTATAAATTAATCAATCATTTTTGATCAATTTTTCTTAATTCAAATATATATTTTTAAAAATAAATTTTTACAGTGTTTGTTAGAAATGATTTGCTCCTTGATAATTTGCAAAAGTTCCAAAATCTTTAAAAAAAATAAAATTTCTAATTTTAAACTTTATTGTGAATCAATTAAAAACATTTTTTAAATTCCCATTCACATGAACATCCATTCAAATTTTTACTTTCACAACTCAGGAATTTGCAATCACTGAAATATCATTTTACTAAATCGTATCGCTTTACTACCCTGTTGATTTTTTATTTCCATGAAAACAAAGAGAACAATACTACAGTTTAACTAAACTTTCAGAATTGTTTTCAATAACTGTTCGAGCTTCAACAAGTTTCCGTATAAATTATTTAACCAGACATAGCATACGTTTACATTCGATTCACCAAATCCGAAAACATTTTCCATGGCCATAAAACTCACCCTCTTATATCATACATTATATTTAAACATTCAAAAAATATTTTCCCGATTTATGAAAAAAAAATCAATGCGAAATTTCCGAGTGGAAGGAACTAAATTCGTCTTTTCACAACTTGACACAAATATTTTCCATAATATAATCTATTATTTATTTTGTAAATTCAAGAATACATTTAGGTTATTTCCTTTGTTTGGTCTTTTTTCCGTGGGAGGTAAAACCGGAATCCGAATTGCAAATATTCAGATTGACCGTTGGCATTGTACTCAGTTGTCTCGTATCCGAAAAATTCACGAATAGAAGCAGTACCAGCTACCAGAAACGTGTTTTCTTTATTTCACGCTCGAACTCGACTGTGAATTTATCTCTTTCATTTTCAATCCCGTATATTTTTCCATTTAATTTACCGGCCTCGACAATCGTGTTTCAATAAAGTCTTTAGAAAAATAAATCACTTATCGTAAATTATCCGTAATCAATCAGAAAAAAATCAGCAATGTACTGATTGAAATATAATTTATCCAGTTTCTCATATTCATTTCAACTTACATTATATTTTCCGTATTTCCCATTTTCTTCTGGTACACGATGCACTTACCGGGTCGTATTTCACTATAAACTTTTTCCGCAAGCTTCGACCGAAGTTTTTATTTTTCCTCTCAGTTTTACCTTTTCCCTTCGATTTTTCCTCTTTACTTTGCCTCCCTTTTCGCCATTTCCCGAGTGTGTGCTACGGGCAGCAGTTGCCGGAAAAGTTGCGAGCGGCCAGCAAAGTCCGTATCTAGGCGTCGGTCCCTGCTGGCCAATGAATAGCAGTCTAACTATCCGACTGTTAACGGCACGCGTGCTTCCTACCTGCGTTATGAATCGCTTAATTTCATTTGATTTTCCAGCCACACCCACTCACCCCTGTTCTTCATCTCGCCTCTGTCCGCACTTTTCCTCATCTCGCCCCCGTCCACCAGGGCTTTGTTATAACCGCGATTTTTTCAGACCAAGAGAGACTTGCCTGGAGTTTAATTTTACGCCCAGGGGAATATGCCAACTTTCTAGTTCTGGAAATAATTTAACTGAATGAATATAATATAACTGGGTTTGAAGTTAACCAAAAAAATATTATATATAGTATAAATATTTCCAATTTATGACTCTCCCCTTGAGATAGAAAAAATGATCATTGTACGTGTTAACTGAAGATTAAAGTTTTAATAAATATTATTCTTGGTTGATAAAAAAAATTTTTCATCTATTATAATAATTATATATATTTTTTATACATTGTTTTTATCAAAGATATCAGACAATATATAAAAAAATAAATAAATTTTTATTTTAAATCTTATATTGTAAAAATTAACTTTCTTCTAGTGAGAAAATGTAACGATCATACGCCACCTACCGGAATTTTTCGAAACTAAATTTAAAAAATTATGTCTTTGCCTATCAGACCATATCCGGCCTACTGTGGCTATTATTCATGTCAGAAAAATTTTTATAATAAATATAATCCTTCACTCATGACATACATTCATTATAATTTAAACAAAACTGAAAAAATCAGCCATTGGAATGAAAAGAAAGACTCGAACTAGAGTAATTATTAAAATTACATGTTTGCTTAATTATAAACCAACCAGGGAGCTCACAGTCTTTGTATTTAGTATCCTGAGTAAGAGTATCTCTTTTATTTTATTTCCCGAGTTTTATTTTCAGGCAAAATACGCGAATCGCGGATGGAGCTTGTTTCAATTATTTTTATTTTCTCGGCTCACCTCTTCTTCTTTTTTACAACATCTGTGGTACATCTCGGTTGTATAATCGATAGCAGCTTCGGAAGCTCGCTCACTCGGCTGTGTAAATTTAGCAATGAAGAAAAATGAGCTTTCCTTCTGTACTGTTCTCTTTGGCAGTCTCTTTCTCAAAAAACTGAGTATTCAACCAGATTTCTCGGATAGAAGTACGATGAAAACGGTTAAGTTTTACCGGGGGCTTTTGGCTAACGAGCCGTCGAAAAGTAAAAGGAAATTCAGTGGTCGGTTACTTCTTATCTGTGGACAGAGAATTGTCTGCTGCCCTGCGAGGAAATTAAATAAAAGTCCTAACATCATAATTATTATCATCAAAAGAATCAATTAATTTTTTTATTTCTTTTATCACATGTTATGCAGATAAAATTTTTCACCACGTGCCGCAGATATATCAGAGCTCGAAAAAAAATATAAATAAATTTTTATCATTGGTAGTCATGGCGATCAGCGACGTGTTTTCCAGTGACACTAAAAAAGGATCGGTTTCCCCGGAAAATTAAACGGCGAATACGAAAGCTAGGCGCCCATAAATATTCCTGTTCTGTCCAAGTCTGTGGAAAGATGCCCGATAAAATCTTGCGCCGAAGAAAGCCTCTCTCTTTCCTTCAGCTCCTCATTCTTCTTCTTCTTCTTCTTCTTCTCCTTCTGGTTTCCCGAAAGGGAACGTGTGGTTCTTATTCAGGAAGGAAAATCTCGGGCCGTTAGACGCGATAAAATCCTCCGGGTTGACGTCGTATCGGTAAATATCTTGAGTCCAGCTCCTATCCAGCGGATCTCTGATTATGGCCTGCGATAAAAATCAGAGACGATCTAAATGTGGCCGGCGATAAAATCGAAAAAATTCAGTCCTCGAGTGAGTGTTATGTAGAGGCGCACTGCTGATGGAATATCGAGGTGAAGTGGACTCTCAAGCGACGATAAGACCGAAATAAAAAGAAAACGCCATAGATATAACGGTGATAGATAGATAGACTGATATAATAAAATAAAAATGATGAAAACGCTTTTTATCTTGTTGATTTTATCCTTTTTTATAGCGAACCGTCAGCCCGTTAGGCCTCTGCCTCTATTCGGTTTTTTCACTCGCGGACCAAGATAGGATCATCGTAAGCGCAGATGCTCCGTAAGATTCGCGATAAAGTCTGTTCACCCTGTTATACTCCTTGCTCAAGCAAGCTTTACTTAACCACCGGTGAATGGCTTGGTAAGGACTCACGGAAACGTGAGTCTTGTTAGAACCCAGTAACCAGTCTCGTATTATCGACCCATCTCGGCTGTCTCTACACTGCCATTTTACTCTCCCATTACTCGAAGCTCTTAGTAAATAAGTTGCATTTAAGCTTCTAGGAATTTATTTTCTGGGGGAAATTTTTAATTTGGCCAAATATGGCCGTGTATTGTCGGATCTGGTCAAATATGGTCAAGCTGTTAATGAGACTGAAAAAATTTATTTTCTATAAAAATTCAACATGTTTTACTTAACAAACATTGCTTTAATGATTTATGAAACTATAGAGTCAATATAACATAAAATTTAAAGAGATAGAAAAAAAAAATAATAATAATAATATTTTAGAAGTTAACTCTTCTTACGAGACGATTTAGCGACTATGCGCCATCTGTCGGAAGTTTCAACACTAAATTTATTTTAAATTAGCGCAATGCATATTTTTTTTATGAAAAATTGAACATTTTACAAAAAAGCAATATCTTATATTGTCAATTATTTTTTTTATTTAGAAAAAAAATCATTACATGCTCTTTATTTTAGCATTTTATGACTAAATTGAATTATGATTCAAAGAAAAACAAAAATTATCATTTTTTTGGTACCCTAATGGTCAAATATGGCTTTTTTCACGAGCCACTCGATAAACTTTCGACTCACTGTAGTGCAAAGTTCTAAAAGCTGATCCTGTCTCGACAAACTACGAACTAGAACAAATCGGCCATTCTTCACCTTCACTTCCGTTCGCATGTTTCCGAATGTATAATGTATAATGCATGTTTATGTTCATGCGAATAAGAGGTGGCGTATTGATATGAGTCGACTTGCGCATTATATATGTGGCAGAACAGGTGCAATGCCTGGTACACCGAAATTGCAGCTCCAAGTCCCGCTGGTGCTCTTCGTCATCATAAAGCCTATAGTGGGCACGTTGTATACCACCCCAGTTATCAGCCCCAGCACGGTCTAGTCTCTCGCCTCTATTTCTCCCTCCTCCTCTTGCTATGGCCACCCTGTCGCTCTTACCCCGTAGTAGTTACACCGGGGTACGAGGATTTCCACCGCTGGCAGTCACTGCCCATTTAATAATCACGATTTATGGTAAAAAGTTGCTAAAATATGCACTATGTTAATGACTTTTTAGTGTCTTTATTCCAGGATCTCGTGACCCCTCTTTATTTTATTGCTAGCAGTATTTAAAATAAAAATATTCATCATTCATAATACAACGCGAGCAGAGAGAAAATTTTTTTTTTAAGAAACTAAATATTATAATTTTAGAGTCTAAGTACAGTCCATTTCGCGGGATAATGTGCGGTTTTAATTATACATTTAAACATTACATAGTTGAAATGGTTATTGTTGGACGTAATTGTAAATATTTAACTACGGCACCTCGGTCTTGCTCGGGGGATCTTTGAACAGAAGTCTTTTTGTGAGTAATTCTTTTTCGCTGTTCTCGGTACTTTACAAACACGTCGATTAGCGTTATTTCTTTCGAGTCACGATACCAATCTTCTGACCTATAACACGCAACCTCTTGATCTCACAGTTAAATTCACCGACAATATACGTGCCCTCGAAATTGTTCTTTCTCTCTTACGTGTTTTGATTTCTA
This sequence comes from Cotesia glomerata, assembly GCF_020080835.1. NCBI lineage: Eukaryota > Metazoa > Arthropoda > Insecta > Hymenoptera > Braconidae > Cotesia > Cotesia glomerata. The sequence goes on from NC_058164.1 coordinate 5,420,795, forward strand.
CACTCTAATTCGCGTGTGCATCGATCCGTCTATCCGTCTATCCACCCCCAAGACTTACGCTTAAAAATATTCATTACGGTTTTTTATTTTGCTAACTTTTATTTAGATTTTACTCTACGAGTAAATCGAGAGTTTATATATTTTCGTTTATTTCAACCTCGCTATCTTACGGCTGCAAACAATTCTTTATCTTTTATCATCCTGCTCATTATTTTTGTATTTATCTCAATTATTTATTTTTCACCACAAGTTTTTACATTTTTCTCCATTTAATAATTTAATCCCCAAAAAAATTTTCTGATGTGACTTAAAATGTCCTATATCATTTTTTATTAAAGTTAGTTTTTAAAAGATCCGATAGGTGGCGCATAGTCGCAAAATTTTCTCGCTATAAGAGAGTAAAATTTTTAAATATTAATTTTTACAATAAAAATTTGAAAATTATTCTTGCATTATTTTATAAAAATTTATAATATTAAAGTTTTAAATAAATTCTTACCCTTTTAATTCATAAAAAAGCTCCCCAAATAAATAAACCGTAGCAAAATCCTTTGAATTTAAATTTACTTCGAACAATTAACATTTAAACCGATTGTAGACAACCATAAAATCCCCGTGCGATTATAAAGGCCGAAACAATAGGAAAAAAGCTATTACCGCGATACCCAACAATACATCAACAAAGACAGTCGGCATTTTTCTCTATCTCCTCTAACTACGTTTTCCAACTGGTCCCTTCACCCTTACCCCTTCTTTGCCTATCCTCAGCGATCACATCTCGACTTGGGATTGATCGGACAGAAAATAGCGCGGACGATTAAACTCTCGCCTCCTGTTTTCTATTTATAAATGTTAAATAGAATGAAGCAATTTTAAGTATAAAAAATCATTAAGCCCGACAGTGACCGATCAACATTCGATATGAGACTGCTGGATTGGAATTAAGGGCTCAAAATAATTATAATTTCAACCCAGCTGTCATTTATTCTATAATCCGAGATTTATCCATTCTATAACTTAAGGATCGGAAGGTTTAATTTATCAGATAAAATGAATACAATCACTAGTCACTGTCATTGATTAATTGTCAATTAATCTGAGAGCTTAAGTTCAGGATAGGATGTATAATTATTTAACAGGGTGACGGGTGGGATAAAGGCGAAATTCAAGACGTTGTTCACTTCAGCTCATGCACGTTTTGACTTACCGTAATTAAGCTATTAATTTATCTAAAACGCAAACAAATATAAGACATAATACATAATAATAAATTAATAACATGACCTAATTAAATTTATACACGTGAGATTAGTCTTTATACTCATACTAAACGGCGCACATGCTGGAGTTGGAGAGATTGGTTGTGTGCAGATTGTATACCGTTTACCTACATTGTGCCGACGAACAATGAGTATTAATAAAAGGCGAAATATTAAATTCCCAGACGTAGACGGAGACGCTTTTCTCCATATACATCCAGCTATTTCGTGACATTGTTGTCGGTAAATTTAGATATATAAATAAAATAAAGGTTTACTTTATTTAAATTCAACTTCTGTCTTAGTTATTATCAACTATGTCTTCTCGACATTCATCATCCCACGGAGGATAAACTTTGTCAAGTACAAATTTGTTAGTCGGGTAATTTTACATCTTTCTCATCCTCAACTTACCGATAGAACACACACCAGATAGCAGTACCGAGCTTCTGTGCGACTTTCATTACTTCTACAACTAATACTACCCGCCGGAGTAGCTCATAAAATTCCCGGCTAATAAATTACAGGGATGACTATGACAATGACAATTGCGTACTTTGCCAATTATTGTTATTCACTTTTAATATTTCTTGTCACTTTACGGAGAAATAACTTATACGTAAAGTTGTAATAAATTTCTAAAGTTTTTCCCACGAATTCGTTCAATAAAATCAGTGTCACTTTTTGTTTAAACGATCTTTGAAGGGTAGTTAGAATTTTAAAAGTTTTATTTTTTAATGTGAAAAGTTTTTTTTTTAAGAAACTGTGTCGAATATTTGAAAAGATATTTATGAAAAATAATTCAGCACTTGAAATAAAAATAATCAGATTGATTTAAAAAAAATATAAAGCGATAGTGATAATATAAATGAATACATTAAAATGATATCTAGTTATTGCACGGGATAAAAATAACAAAATAAAAAAATTAAATCCTCATCTCATTACTTAGCATCTGAGAGGATGAAAAAGAAAGGATTATATGAGACATTACAAACGGCATTACAAAGGGACTCTGGAGAAAATCTATATAGAGAGCCAGAGATCGCAAACAATCTCGAGAAAGGATGTCACTTTTTTCTTCATTTCTTTCTATTATTTGTACTTTTTATTATTCCTACGCCTGGTTTTCTTTCACCGTCCTTTATTCTCTAGGCTTCCACTCCCACTTCCACTCACACTCGCGTATTGTTAAATTTGCAAAGACTCCCTATACACATTTAATTCAGGCGTATCTCGTGGATCAAAGAGTATAACGCAGTAAAAGCACCTACAACATTGTCATTCCAATGTTTGTTTTCTTTTATTAAACATTTTTTTATTTCACTTACGAGTAACGAGATTGTCCAGAACGTGCTTTATTCCGGTGGACTTTAAATCAATATTGCAATACTCTCCTCCCATTTTCATCCGCGTGTTCATTTCGTACAACAAATAACCCTGCAACAATAAATCGTAATCGAAAAAATAAAATTCAAATATTCCTTCTTCAGACCTATTATTTATCATTTATTATTGTGTTCCACCCTTGCTTGTTTTATTACTTACACCTCTCTTCAATATTGTCGTTCAATTTCATTTTTTACAACCACTAACACCTATTAAAATGCAACGCTTCAACAATTGGAAATGATCTTTTAAAATTATGTTATTTTCTTCAAAGATCTTCAATAATCTGACTTTTTAATCAATCAATTATCATTGCTAAGATCACAAATTGATGCTCCTGCAACTATTTGTTCACAAAACCAAAGAATTTTTCCGTATTACCATTAGATCATTAGACAAAACCATTAAATTGATTCTGATATCATAATTGAATTATTTTCTTCAATATTCTGGCTTTGGATCGAAAAAATCCAATAATTTTCATATCTACAATTATAAATTGATGCTTTTGCAACAATTAATCTACAAAATGAAGACATCTTCCTATGTAATCATTAGACACAACCATTTTTGATGATTTAAAACGACTGTCAATAACTAAAACGACACCATGCGTCACAGTTGGTTGAAGGTGCTTGTTAACATCAATACACACCCTCGAGATATCGAAACGAATAGAGAAGCTAGCTAATGGAGCGAACTACCCCGGGTTTGCCACGGTTACGAATATCACCCCTGGATCCCCTGGAAAGCTTGCTACGGTTTCGTCTCGCCAATTATTGCTGACTGTTGTCGCTCCATTCTCGTCATATTTGCCTCGATATTATAGTTTCCGATGCCTAGTTCTGTTCTGCTCACTGATATTGACTCCATACTCAACATTGGAGCCAACCCTAGACACCATCAACCAACAACAGAATCCAAGCTTGTGCGAGCTAAATTTATGCATCTCGTTATCACGCCTCACTAATCACGCACACACTACGGGCATCAGTAAACTGTGATCACTGGTTGACCTGGCAAACATCAGACATATAAATGGAGGAAGACCTTTAGCTTTAGCTTTCCCCCATGAAAAAAAAAAATATATGTCGAAATACATTAAAAATGTATATTTTTATATGTAACTAATTTTTGGCCGATTTTCATATATATTTTATATATTTCAAATATATTTTAGATATATTCAAAATATATTTTTTTATATTTTTAGCTATGTATTTTAAGATATATCTTGAATATATCTAAAATATATTTAAAATATATATGAAAATCGGCCAAAAGTTAGTTATTAAAAATATATTTACTATTTATATTTTTTATATATTTTTTTGCAGATTTTTAATATATTTAAAATATATTTTTTATATATCTTGACATATATTTTTTTTTCATGGGGGTTGGCTTTTCCTTTGCGTCACATATTTCTGCGGGAATTAAAAAAAAGAATTCGCCGCAAAGATGAGGCATAAATTTGAATTTTTGACTGCTGACGGAAGTTTTAATAATTTAAAAAACTAAACAGATAGAAAAAGTTAATTGAATTTATTAGCGAGTGTTATTGATAATAATTATAAAAAAGTTAGAGTTATTGCTGGAGGTATAATATAATTAATTAGGATTATCGGAAAAACGAATGCTTAAAGAAGATTTAAATGGAAGATCTGGTGTTGAGCTCACCGTCGAACGAGAACTAACGGTGACGAGAACGAATAAAACATCCCTGAAGCTGGATTGGAGATCGAGCGCCAAAAAAAAAAAATATTAAAGTATAGAGAGATAAAATACTAAGCGATAATATTTCATTCACCTGGCACTTGGGATATCATTTTTCAGTATCTCAGCTTGTCCGGCCAGTCATATCGAATCTCTATATCGTATACTGGCATTAAAGCTCCTCTATTTTAACTTGTCTCGTTTTATATTTTATTTATTCTATTTTATTTTTTATCTGGCAAGCATGCGCTCTTCTCGAATACAACTACCAAATATATTTTCTAGTAACTGTAAATTTTCAATGCAAATTAGATTCACTGATACACACTCTATGAATGAGTATGTGTTTACGTTTATATTCAGGTACATGTGCATTTTAAAGAGCAAGGCGAGAGAATATTTATGTCCATTATCTGACGACCCACAGTACAGGTCGCTTTAATACTCCGACTTTTAACTCCAAAGGGCAACTGTTTACTTACTCACAGTGTTTTTTACTAATTACGCTCATCAAAATGTTATTATTGATGATAATTCATTATTACATTTATGATATTATGTATAAGATTGATTTTTTTGATAAATATTGCCAAAAAATTAAATTTTGATCATTATAAAAATTCAAAAATTTATAAATTTCTTTAGAATCATTAAATTTAAATGTAAAAAAATTTATTTCAAAGCTTAAATTTTCTAGATTTCATTTTAATGATGTTTGATGAAACTACAAAGCTATCATGACTTTTGATTATTATGAAATAAAAATTAAAAGAATCATTTTTTAAGTTAAAAATGTTTGAAAGTCTCTACAAAAAATCACGAATTTAATGACGTTTTACTAAACTGAGTCAAAAGAAACTATAATGAGTTTTGATCATTATAAATATCAAAAGTCCAGAACTTCTTGTATAATAATTTTGTATCAAAGTAAAAAAAAAAAAGAATTAAATTCTAAATTTAAGACTTTAAAGACGCAACTAAGCAAGCAAACAAATTTATAATCATTTGTGACTAATTAGAGAGTCGAGACGTTAACTATGTGCATAAATAGCTGACTACGATTGGAATGATATTGTCGTAAAAGTTAATCCCCGTCTTTCGCTGAGTCAAAGGCTCGAGAATAAGAAGACTAAGACTGCAACTAAGACTATAAGGAGAATCTTGGAGTTGCCGGGACAAAGTAAAGTTCGAGCGGCGACAATGAGAGAACAGGTAGCAGTAGGTAGAGAAGTAATACTTGGTTCGACAACCACATTTTCCACTCGCAATCAAAGCCATTATTGAGCTTTCGGAGAACGGAAACGGTTGTCCTGAGCCCACCCCCGCTGGCACTTTGTCCCGAGGATCTGGGAAGTGGCAATTGGTACGGGACCCAATGGGAGGAGGGATGGGATGAAGGGACGCCAGAGCTGGAGGTGGAGGTTAAAGGTAAAAAGGGGTGGTGGAAGTATGTAGGAAGGAGTTTATGCTCTGGATACTCCTGGAGCAGGAGACGTAGATTCTGCTGGCTTCGTGCCAGCGTATTCATTCCAGCCCAATCCAACGGGCCAATTATTTAATCAATTCCACCCTACCAAGGCGACTGTCTTTAACGGTACACTGGCTTCAACCGAGATGACGATAAATGTATGTATGAGTGTGTTTTTGTGTGGCTGGAGGTGAAATGGGGAAGAAAGATACAAAGAGTAATGGGTGGGTCGCTGAGAGAACAGAAGTTGACGACTAAGACGAAGACTCTGTCTGCTATGACAATTGAAATTTATCCGATGGGTAGAAGTCTGGTTAAAATGGCTGCTTGTCTTTAGCGACTTCTTTCATCTCTCGTCTTTTTGAGACTCGGTTAATCTATTAGCGTCTTAGGGATTAATATTTTTAATTTATCAACCCGTCAGCGGATTTTTAATTTCGCTTTAAAAATTAATTTTCTGAGAGATAAGTCATAAGAATTAGAATTGGTTCTGATATTCAGTTAAAATTTTTTATTGCTATCTATTTATGGCTTGATATGTCGATGTATGACTTTTTATATTTTTTAATATGAAAATTGGACTATTGTCATTGGATTATTAAGTCATATCCGGAAATATTTGGCTTGATATGTCTTAAAATAACTTTAAAAATTCATATCAGGCCTAACATGTCCATATAAAAAATTTTGGTTAATTTAGAAAACCTCCAATAGTTAGCGCATGGTCGCTAAATTGTCTCATTACAAGAGACTTATGTTTAAAGAGATATATTATAAAATTAAAATCATTTTTTTTTATTTTCCAAAGAGCTTATTTTCTATTAGTTTTTAATTCAATTAAACGTATTAGGCTACATCGAGTCAAATTTAAATTATTTTTTTGTGGATGCAATTAAAAAGACTAAAAATAAAATTTTTATAAATTTCTAACAAGTAAAACACGATCCTAGATCTTGTAAGTACGCTTTTAGTTCCCGGATTAGCCTAGTGAGGTCGCAATTACATTGTGACAACAATATTGCCCCTTGATTGGGAATCGGCCGGCGAATAGAAGGCTCTAGTCTTCAAAGGAAATTAAGTAGAGTTGAGCAGGAGCCCCGGTGCCGATCCAAAGGACAGAGACCAAAGTAGAGAGCAGCGAAGTGAAGCGAAAGAGTAAGTGAGTGAGTGAGTGAAGCTAAGGGCAATTCTCTTTGAAAGCCTGGATAGATAATCCTTAATTTTAGTCGGTCGGGCCCAAGCTCCAGCCAGGGGCTACCAAATCAGCTCGTAAGATATATATGTGGTGCAATCTCCGTTTAAAATCTCACCTAATGTTGGGTCGGCGGGGTTAAGCGTCCATAACACGGTAGGGGATGATTCCTCGTTGCCCGGCGACTGATTTACGGCTTTCCAACCCTGCTCTCCACTTCTGTACACTTCTCCACGAGTAGTACGTGTGGGATTCCTCTTTCTCTGCGGCTCTTCACCCTCCGGGTTGTATAAATTCTCCCAGATGTATAAATTCCCTCTTAAATTCGAGGGAGTGGTCACAAACCAGAGTGGAGTAGAGTAAGGTCCTCTTTACAATTAATTATTGCCTGATTTTTTTTCCCCCAGCACTTTTGGCCAGAGTATGAAAAATCCACTCGACTCGATGCCAGCTCGAAAGTAAGTGACGGCTTGATATTGGCTGGATTAAATAAATAGCTCGGCATAAACGGCTAAACGCAATGGGAAATGATGCGGAAGTTCAGCCAATAGTTCCGCGGAGGATTTGTTTCCTGTGAGCGTTTCCACCCGGTTTTCCAACGGGAAATTGACCGGAAATATCTTTTACCAAATTCAGAAATCGTCTCGTGAGGGTTGATACTTTTGCTATAAATTTCTCCTACATTCAAATTGAAACACCCAATTAATATCAATTTTGAACAATTGAACAAACATCTGTACTGATTCAAACAATGACCAAAAAATATCAAACCAAAACTTTTCAAATATAACGTAACATCAAATGAAGCCTTTGTAAATTTTACTACGCGAAAAAAGACACGTAATATTTCCTCTGCTATACGGCTGGAAGCTCTAAAACTGATACCAGATAAATCCATTTCTGGATATCAATACAAAGATAAATTTATATTGACACATGACAGCAGGTAGCTTGAATTTTTCTCATATCATAATAAACAATTTTTCCACTCGCAATTCGATCCGCTAATGGGTTTTCCGTTAGGAAAAACATTTTGCCCTTTCTCGTATCCGGGAGCGCTGGAAACGTCGATAGTTTTATTCATCATGATACTCGAGTTCTTGCGATCGCAATCACCGAGTTTATGACCCAGTCGGAGATCAGAGAACCAAGGGGAACTAAATTTCTCCTATCGTATATTCATTTGTGTACTCTATTATTCCTTTTCTCATTTTCCTCCTTTCGGAGCATAGATACGACATGATTTCGCTTTCTCTTCTATACTTTGGTTCCTTTGCGATAACTGGGGTTATTTTCGTGTTTTTTAACGAATTATATTTTTAAAATAAACCACTGACGAAACAAAACAATGGAAAGATAACACAATGTAGAAGAATGATTGAAATAAGGGAGATTTTTTTTAATTTCCGCAGGAGATAGAAGAAGCGAGCTCCTGTTTTATAGCATTTGGATTTAATGTTATTTTTATTTCTCTTGACCCTTGTACTTAGGTAACCCCGGGATAGAAGAAGCGTGTGTGCTTCAATTCCTCAGACGGGCTTGTGGAAATCCTCACAGACGTCTTTGCCCTCTGTATCTACTATTACACGCTGTATTTCTGCTCCCAGTGCAGCGGAGGATCAACGCGCTCAGATGCTTGATCGTGCTTGATTCTCCCTCCGAGAACGAGAACAGATATAAGCCCATTGGTAGATACAGAGAACGACGCACATGTGTGCTGTCTACTGGATATGTCGATGTAAGTATAGCTCTCGTGTCCTCAGACTGCAAAGGGTTGCTTGAGCTGGACGTTAGAACACGTAACTACGATCGCCCTTGACGTTCCGCGTGTATACATACCGTAGTAATTCCCGCTCTGAATATTCACGACACGTTTGGAATGCTTGCCTCGTGATCTCTCTACCGCATAATGCCAAATAGATAATATGGTAAACGAATTATTGTTTATTGTTTTAGTATTCAAGATTGGGTTTTTGAAAATTGGAGCAGTTAGAGGGTTGGAATTAGATCGGGGTGGAGAAAATTGAAACTCGATTAGGAGGGTTGGTTGGAGTGGAAAAATATTTGGCTGGAAAGTTGAGGCTTTGGTTTTTAGAGTTGGTTTGTAATTGAGTTTAGTTTGATCAAACGGGAAGTTTAAAAAAAAAATGATGAATTTTTTATCATATTAGAAGCTTTAAAGTTGCGATGATTTGTTGAGTTATTTGAAAATTTTGGATTAAAATGGAACAAAAATTTATTTTTAGGCTTGCAAAAATAAAGTTCTTTCAATTATTGATTAGGATTTTAAGGATTATCTACTTAATCATGAAGTAGAAGAAAAAAATATTAATATTTTATCATTATTTCTATAAAAAATTCAATGATCTGTAATTTTAGTCAAAAATTTTGGATCAAAATAAAACAAAAATCATTATTAACTTTAGAATAACAAAATTTTTCATTAGAAAATCATAATTTCAATGTTTTTTTTTTTATTTAATCGTGGAAAAAATGATTTCTGATCATTATTTCTATAAAAATTTAGTAATTTGTAAGGTTGATAAAAAATTTTAGATCAAAATGAAAGTTAATTTATTTTTAAGCTTAAAATAATAAATTTTTTTGCCAATAAATCAAAATTTTGATGGTTATCATCATAAGTTCAATAAAAATTAAAACATCTATAATTCAAATTTAAACAATAATTTTTAAATAAATATAATATTAATTAAAAGCTCAAAATTTCTTACATCAAGCGAATTTCAAAAATGAAAATGAATTCTCATGAGAGAATCTTAACATAGTAATCCGTAAAATTAATCCGTCTAACAGTTAAATACCATACGTTTGTCACAATAATGAAACACAGCGGGCTTGAGTAATAGATAACAATTACTCAGTAGGGCCGGGGTTGAAGGCGAGATGACGTATTACCAGATATCAACGACCTTACACAACTCGCGCTAATTTAATGCCACGTTTTGCTAGACGACGTGTCTCTTCGGTTCGGGGATAGTAAAGAGGGAAGGATTGGTAATTGTAAGACGCGTATGTAGTACAGAGTACCGACTTGATGTTATTTCAATTTCCCCTCGTAAATTGAAGTCTTACCCGTCCTCGAGTAATATCAAGCAATAAATGCTTGCGTTGGATTAATCAAATAACACTGGGGCGTTACGGAGATGTGTATTAGTGTTTATTATATACATAGACGCGGAGTTTTAATGGTGTATTTGCTCAGCTAGATCATCATCACCGGCAGATACGATTGACGGAATACTCAGCTCAACCGTCTTCCTCCGCTTCTTCTTCTTGTCGACTTGTATACGTACGGCACAACATCGCATGAAGGATCTTACTAACCAGGACACTCGCTCCAGGGAGTTTGATATATCAAGTGAGCTCAGGATGAGATATGCCCGCTACAAGAATCTCACGTCTTTGCTATTACACAGCAAGTTAACGACAAGATTGTTTCGCAAAGTTCATTTGCATTTACGTGCGTGGCTTCAGACGTCTCACCATCACCTAAACCAATACCTAAACCTCTTCTCTTCTTATATTATATTCGGCCTCTTACATTCTCTTTGACATTTGTTTGTATCCGATTTACTTATACTTATAACCTTGGGATATGCCACGAATCCTGGTAGATATTACCATTGACATATTCACGCTTTCTCGCAACATCCACCCTCGGTACGAACCCACCAGAAATGGAATAATCTAGGCAGTTGGAATGCTTCAGGCCGTAATGTCTTGAGTTGTTTTACATAAATTTGTTTGCTTTTGTACAGATCGAGGCTGTATTATACTTGATGTTGAAATTATATCATCTGGTAACAAATCCGAGTTTAAAATGAGATACATCATCTCTGTACGATTCAAAAATATAATTATAATTAGTTTTGATCATTATACATTTTTCATTTAAAGTCCGCTTTACTGTTTGAAACTATAAAAATTAACCGGAATCCGAGTGAATATTACAGTTTACTTTTTTCCGTGTAGTGTGAAATGTTCAAATAATTGATTTTTTTCTCATATTTCGATAGGTTATACCGTTAAAAATAATATACTAAAATTTTTAATCGATATCTCAAGTAGCTTTTGAGTTACAGTCATTTAAAGAACAGTCGCTCGGCAGTTAGAATAGGATAATTTTATCTTTAAACGCATTTTTCTCGAAACAGCATTTTTCGAATTTGCTACAGTGATTACTCGGAGAAAAATGATCCGATCACTATCAAATTTTTTCCTTCATGTTCTGTATGTAGTTCTCCATACAATGACCTACCAATTTTTTGATCTGATCAAATATCGAATTTTGGCAGGCCAAAAACGACCAAATTTTGGGCAAAATTCAACTTTTTTTTTTCAAACGCCGGCATTTTGTCAATTTTTAACATTTTTTTTCAGCCGTAGGTCATTGTACGGACAATATTTTCTAGTTGAACGAGAATTTTTTTTTTTGTTTCATCCAATCACTGCAACAGTGAAAGACTCTTTTTTTTTAGCGCCGTCGGAGATCGCGTGTAACTCGCAAAATATTTAATTTTATTTTTTAAAAATTTTACTATATACTCTTAAAATATGTATAAATATACCCTTAAAATTTTAAAACAATTGATACAGTATTTTTTTTTGTTTTTATTCCCAAAAATCGCCTTTTTTTAGGCTGTCACGATAGGTGTGCCCCTTAAAATAAAATACATCATCTCTGTACGATTCAAAAATAAATTTATAATTAGTTTTGAACATTGTACATTTTTTATTAAAAAAATTTTTGTTAAAATCGATTTATTTAAACAGTATTTAAAAATTTTGAACAGTGGGGACAGAATAGAATAATTTCAGGGAGGTGTAACGAAAGTAATCTTGTTCATTTAAATTTTTTCATTCGTGCGATGTAATTTAAGGTGACTTTTGATAAATTTTTTTCTCAAAAATACGAAAAATTATCGATCCTAAAATCTTTATTGTAATTTTTTTGAAATAAAATTAATTTTTAAATTTCAATCAATGATACAATTTTTAAATTGAAGGTTGAGGCCAAAAAATTATAAAACGATTATCTGTCTCAATAATGTATATGCTGCGAAAATTTTTAACCCAGAGCTTAGAAAATTAATTAACAACATCGATAAAAAATTATTTAACTGCAGAGTATAGTGTAATTTATGGTGGAAACAAAAAATATTATTCCAGAAGCGTTTTCAAACGTATGTTGGAATCACTGGAGAATATGATGCATAATATCTATATAATAGCGAGTTAGGGGAGCCGGGATAAGCCGTAAGTAATGCAGTCTGGCTGTCAGCATGACACCTCGGTGGAGCTGGAGCTGTGAAAGTTTGAGGAACTCTTTTTCCTTTTCCCTTTCTCAGCTCCATCTCGTCTCCAGCTACTCATACTTATTCTGATTCCTTCATCCGCGATCCGGCTCACTGGCACGACGGTAATGGGCCTAAAAAGTGTTTGAATTGCCCTCGAAAATTTTCCAAATCCTCCGTCTTCCTTTCACCCAGTCATGTATTTTTTATTTTTTATTTCCCGAGCTGCGGAAACCTGTCAAGTGCAAGAGTTTCTAGGATATAAATATCACATTACAAATTATCCGTCACTTATTTTCCAGCTGCGCAAGAAATAACAACAACAATAGTGATGGTTTGTATTTTAAATACATAGATAATACTGAAAGCTTTTATTTTTTAAGTAAATTTAATACTTGATTGTGATACTCGTGGAAAATTTTTTACCACGAAAAGTTGTCAGAAACAATTGACAGTGATAGACATCAACGTACGACGAGACTTAAGGATTTTATTTCAGGGAATATCAGCGACTCAATGTTCATCACGTACATGACAAGTAAGTGGTTTCAAAAGTTGACTGGAAAAATATCATATCAAATATAAAATATAATTTTTGTGTGTGTATTTTTCGTGAATATTTATTATTATGCGCGATAAATATTTATTTATTTCTCGCTAGATAAGACGTCCGGAAAACACTCGAGAAGATATAATATATAAATAGCGTATAGTAATGGTGACGATAACAATAACAATGATTTGTAGGATCAGTATACGTGACAAGTGTAAGCGTTCCTGCAAGAAACCCAGAGAATTCTCTCGTCCAACCTGGATGCTACGCCAGCAAGTGTTTCTAATTTAAATTTCAAATTTTCTAATGTCGATTTTTGGCCCCGGTCTTATCAGCTTGCGAATCCCGGGCCATGTGCTTGAGTGCTTTTAATTCAAACCTTCTAGCTCCGAGATTATGTTTTCTGGACGTTTTAAATTTATTTTTAAAAATATTTTTAATGTTAATTTTTACCAAACACTTTTAGTCTATAATAAATCATTCATTTTTTTAAATGTCAGTTCCATACATAAGTTTTATTCAAATTCTCAGAGAAAATATTATAATAAATAAATAAAGACGATTTTTGAGTTACATAATTGAAACTATTCTTAATTTATTTATTATAATATTTCTTTTCTATAAAATACATAAAAAAAATATGATTTAAACGTTTAATCAATAATTTCAAAGTTTGTATCCCGAAAATGAGCTTTAATCACTTAAATTGAATCAATTACCCCAAAACAGCTCCTTGTAATCGCCCTAGGCATTTAATTCAAGTGACCCAAAACCGGAGTCTCTCATTAGAAAATAAAGTTACACCTCCCCACGTATAACAAACTCGACACAACAACCTAGCATTTCCTTCCCGTGAAATAATTCACAAAATTCCTCTCATCTTTTTTCTGGGCGGTTTGCATAAAAATGAAAACAGAGCCCAGAAGCGGAATTAAAAATCGCGTTGAGCGTCGAACTAGAAGAATAAAATCAAAGTAGAAACAATGTCAATCAGAATTGGGAGCCCGGTTCAATCGTCGTATTGTATTTCAAAGAAATTCAGACATTAAATTCAACACACAAAGGGAATAAATAAAGAAAAAAAAGATAAAAGATACCGCTCAGCTCAACAATTTTATTATCCAGGGTTGGTGGTTCTTTCCGGGGGTTGAAGCACTTGTACAACTGGTAGTAGCTGTAAGCAGTACCAGTAACCTGGGTTAAAGGTTAAATTACAAAAATTTATGCGGGCCTCTTCCATCGTCTTTGCTACTTGCCGTAATGAATTCTTTGGTAGCGTTTCTCAAAGTAAAGCGAAAATACCAGGCTCGGTGCCTAGAGAGGAGAATAAAAGCCCCTGGGAGCGCCAGGAAAAACTAAACTAAAGCTCTGGGAGTAATAATTGGGACACGGCTTTATTGTACGACAGAAACAAAGTGGATATTCCGGATGGTTTGCCTGCTATTGGCCGCCGAGACCGGTGAATTTCTTCTGCCAGACTGGAACTCACTTCCAGATGATACTCCGTGAGGTTTTCTCGCCTTCCATTTGCAGCTTTACTCCTCGCCGGGGTTGTAGTCATTCTGCAGCAACAGAATAGGTTAGGCTGTGCCGAGTAAATTGCTGGGTGGCGAATCGTACACAAGACTGCCTACTTATTTAGAATATTGCTGGCATACATCTGCATAAATTCCGTGCAGGCTGTACCACATTCTTGGCCCGCACCAAGCTCCTCCGACTCCTATTTGGATTTTATGCACGACACTCTCTTCATTACCTTCCACGGTGTATACACAACAGCAGTAAACTCAAAAATACTGGTTGTGGGTGTGGGTGGAATAAAAACATAGGATTTAATTCCAAGGCCCTTCGCCCGCTCCCTCAATTGGAAATTCCGGGTTCTTGGACTCCAGGATCTTTGCCGCTGAAGTAATGCGCTTTTTACGAGCTCTTTGCTCACATTTATTGTATCGATTCCCCGCTGTGATGTCGTTAAATTTTTAATGCCTATACATGGAAATATTTCGATGCAAAGGCAGTTTAAGTTTTTTTTTATGGCCGAGTACTCAAAAATGATTACAGATTTTTATTCGCGGGCTTGAGAGGATTATTTTGATTTGGAATTTTAAGAATTTTAAATTTATAGATCGTTTTTTTTTATTTTTCGTTGCAAATAACTTCAAAATTTAATAAATTTATTATAACTTAAGAAATTACATTTACAATTTTGACATTTTTTATATTAAATTTTGTTTACCCCCATGAAAAAAAAATATAAAAAAGATATATTTTAATTATCTTAAAAATCTATAAAAAATATATAAATATATAAAAAATATGTATAGTAAATATATTTTCAATAACTAACTTTTGGCCGATTTTCATATATATTTTAGATATATTCAAGATATATCTTAAAATACCAAAAAAATACATAGCTAAAAATATGAAAAAAAAATATATTTTGAACATATTTAAAATATATAAAAAAAATATATGAAAATCGGCCAAAAGTTACTTATTAAAATATATTTACTATACATAATTTATATATTTTTTATAGATTTTTAATATATTTTTTATGTATTTCGAACAATATTTTTTTTATTTTTTTTTTTTCATGGAGGTATGAAAATTAGTTAAAAAATTTCTATACTTAATTTTTGATCATTATAAAAGTTCCAAAAATTGAAACTTTAGTTTAAAAATAATGATTCAAAGTGAGAAAAAAAATTAATTCCAAACCTTACAATCTCTTTGCAATCAAGGGTCCCCAAATAAAATTCTCTTGAGCCATAAAAAAAAAAAAAAAAAAAAAAAATAAGATTAAAATAACATTATTTGGGTTAATGGAAATAGTAATCAAAGTAGTAATAGTAGTGGGTAAAAGATATGAGAAAAATGGCAAACTAAAGCTCGAGATTTGTTGGATATTGCTTCCGAGTCAAATACATATTCAAATTGAATTTGTACGCGCTACCAGACACGTTGATTTGAAATCATTCAGCGGCTCAGGCCAAAACTGCTTCCGCTTATGATTTTCAAACCGTCTTCTCTCCATATCTAGTTCCCTATCCATATACATATAGATATAGATGGAGATATAATAAACAGGATCTATCTCACTCACAGATATCATTCGTATATAAACCGACTAATGGAAATTCTAAGCGAGAAGTTGGTCAAACACAATCACTTTGCATAGCGCATGCACATATATATTCTGGTTTACTATTGTACATAGTCTAGTCATCGATTATTTGCTTAATCATTAATTTAAATCCTTATTGTTCGGTAGCGGTATTGATATTAAATCCTTTATTGCGGTAATTGTTATTATCGAATTGTTCGGCATTAGCGAGGTCAAAAAAGTAAATGAACTGTAGTTAAGTTAAATTAAATATAACACAACATGAAATAGAATGACTGTGACATATATGAAATTTATATCACGGTTGATGAATGTTAAGTATAATTAGTACGAATTTGAGGTTCACAGTTTTCATTAATGCCGATCATTTCAATTATACGCGATAATTAAATCCATTGATATCATTCCAATAAAATAAAATAAAATTAAATATAAATGGCTGTTCAAGTTCCGTGCCGCGGTATTGTGTACAAATAATCATGTTAATCAATTTTACCCGACGCATATTTTACTAATTTATTATCTTTGTGCTTTTAATTACCTGACCATACGCTCAATATCTGTTTGTTGCCTTGTTTTGTTTAATATTAATAGTTTATTATTTGTTTCATTTCAATAAATTCATTTATTTTCCGTTGTGTTGTGTTTTTCACTTTTAATACTTGATATTTATATTATAATTCAATTTTCGCTTCATATTTTTGTAGGTTTAAACATTTACGACCTACTAAGAGTCATTTTTTCATTATTATAATAATTTTATTATATCAATTTTTCATTGTATAATTATACAACAATTAATCTCTCACATAATTTTTAACCACACTGAAATGTTTTTTTCCATAAAAAATGGCATTAAAGCTCAAAATTTGTGTTTAAAATTTTATAAAAAAATTTTAATTCATCCAATAATCAATATTCAGAACTAAAAATTATATTTTACAAAATTTACATCGTATCAATAATTAAATTTCAATAAATTAAATATATTAATGACTTATTGCATCATTTTTAGTATAATTACATTTTTTTTTATAAAAAATCACATTGAAGCTCAAAATTCATGTTTAAAATTTTATAAAAAAATTTTAATTTCATCCAATCATTAAAATACGGACCCAGAAATTTTATTTAAAAAACAATAAAAAAATTCCATTTTAATAAAGATAAATCTTCATGACAAAACCCACTTATCGCTCTCAAAACTCTACACCCCGTAAAAAAAATTAATTGTCAATTAATATAATCACAAAAAAACAACCAAACCTCTCAGATTTATTAAATTTTAATTCTGTAAATAAAAACAGTAATTATTTATTATTTACCGATGTTTATTTACTAAAATAATTGAAAATGAATAAATCGAGGGCTTATCCGTGAGTATTTATTATAAAAATGATAACTCGTACACAGCAGGGAGTCGGGGACTCACTTGCCGATGCAGAACAAGAATAACTCGTCAATATCCTCGTCTGTAGGTGTGTATGAAATGTACAACGCGAAAACCGATTTAAATTAAATTAATATTTGCTATACGTGCGCTATATGCTGGACCGGCGTGTATTTAGTCCGGCGTACGCGGGATAACGAGTGAGCGGGCCGAAGGGGTGCTGCAAAAAGGACCAGAGGAGGTGAGCTGGGATTTTGATTTGTTTCCGTTGTCGCTCGGGTCAACCAAATTCTGCTCCAGCATACGCGGATTCTCGAGAGTTTAAATGCGAATAAGGTTCGTGCAATTATTTATGATGAACCTCGCTCACACATGCGCTCCACACGTCCGCATGTGTGTCTGCGGATCGGAGCAATAGCAGAAAATAGAGGATGAGCCACTCTACCAGTCATTTGCTGACACGAGAGCATCATACGCGTCCCAACGTTTACAATCAATGATGCAGCACATGTGGAGTCTGCATAACAGTCTATTTTATCCCTCCGCTCCTCCAACCCTTCAGGCTTCTGTCTCACTTAAAACCTTTCCCGTTTGACATTTAGCGTCGCTGTTAAAATAATTCCCGGTGGCTCTTACTCCAGCCGCGTTCCTGGTCCCTGTTTTCTCTTCGAATGGCTTTCACGTACACAGTATCGATTACCAGAGACCGCGAGTTCTGATTAAAATCGAACGAGTTCACCCCTGTTCCAGACACCACACATAACAATACGACTCAATAACCTCATGCGATTCTCACTCAATTGTTAATTTTTATTTTTACTCCCATTTTTATTTCTATTCCAGTCTCTATTTTTTATTTTATTCTATTTTATTTATTTACTCTGGTGACTCTGTTGACAAAAATCGAATTTTAAAATCCAATATGGGCTTTTAAAATTATTTTACTCGACAAATTTCATATCAACTGTTCACTGGATTGAAATGGACAAAAATTACCAACAGTTTAACGGTTTTGGTTTTAGTTTAAGGTTTTAGTTTTTATTTTAATTGCAGTTGCACAGATGAATTCCAAAAACATCACGGATATTACCTCTTCATGGATCTCTAATAGGTTACAACGTAATAAACCCGTGTAATAGCCGGTCCACATTTCCGTCGTCATCTCTCGCATTAACAATTTCGCAATCTAATTCCGAGGATTTAATCTCCGTGTTGATAAGCGTATCTAAGGCTCGCAAATGTTGCTTACGAGAGAGGATAGAAAATAGAGGACAGAGGATCCCTTTCAGCTTTTGTGGACTAAGCGTGTGTATACAGAAGAGAAGTACAAAGGTTTAAAAAAAAAGCTTACTTAACATTGCCAGTCGTGTCTTTTGGCTTTCATCCAGCTTACTTTCACCTCACATCTCACAACTCACATCTCATTTGTACTCCGCATTCCTAATTATGTCCTTCAACCGCGTTTATCTTTTATGTAATTAATTTTATCCTTTTTAACAACAAATTTGTTAAATTAAGTTAGAGAAGAAAAATTATTTTATTTTCATCAAATTAATTTTTAAAGCCCAAATTTTGGGATAAAAATTAGAGAAAAAATTACAGAATACTTTTTTTTTAGGAAATTTAATTCTCTACAAAAAAAGGTCCTTATTTTTGCAATATATCCCTTTTTTCAAAGCAGTATGATGACTATAAAATACAGAGAATGAAAATCAATAACCACAAAGTTATCGATAAAATAAACTATTGCAGTTCAAACTGAATTGGTAGTCAATAGTGTCTCTTTAAACCTACAAATTATCCTACCGACTAATTCTGCGGACGTACCAGATGTTCCCGATGTCCTGCAGGACGCTCTGTAAATAAACATCACTTTATTACTATTTTTCCAATAGCATAAGCTCATTTTCCGGACGATACAAACTATCAAGACAATTAATGAAAAAATATTAATTTTTGGAATTATTTTATGTTAACAGGCCCGCCGAAGATCCTGATGAGACCGCGGTCCCAGCACGTAAAGGCAGGAGGGATCGCCAGTTTCTACTGCAGCGCCCATGGACAGCCCCCGCCACAAATCCACTGGCGCAAGAACGGGAAAAAAGTTTCCTGTGAGTTTCCTATTCCACGTAGCTCTTCAACTGATCTTATTGTCTCCTTACTTTTCTTATACATTCTAACTCTGTTTTTCTTTCTTGCCCTCTTCCATCTTCATTCACGGTGTTCTTACTCCCCCTTGCCCATCAGCTCTAAAAACTCGAGCCAGACTCACTTCCGACTAAAGATTTAACGGGCAAAAGAGAATCAGGAAGGATCTACGCTACGCTGATTTTCTCATCCCAAGCTTTAAAATACTTTTAGCCTCTTTTCTTCAAAACTTTACATCTGCAAACTCAATCTCTCTTTCTCTGGCCGTCTCATTTGCTTAACTTTCACCCAATAGAATTATTAATTTTACATAGCAATCGTACTTTTCAAAACAATTATTATATTATTACTCCCCTTAATTTCAAAATTTTTCATTTATTTTTGTTGATATTAATTCAATTAATTATACAGGGTGTCCCAGAAGTAACGGACGCCATTTACTTACACATTCACACGTGCACGCGTCTTTGTTTAAAACGCACTTGACTGGACACTGGTGCTCTCTCTCTCTAATGCATAAAAGGACGTTATTTTAATTAATAATTAATTATCTATGCGTCTGATTAAAAAATGGCTAAGGACTTTTCGTCTCAGAATTATTTTATTTATCAGATGCTACAATGGCGTCCGTTACTTGGCTGGGACACTCTGTATAAGGTAAAAGACCCAGTTATTGAAACTGGCCTAGTTGTTTGACACTTGCAATTTTATTCTAATTAAAAAAATTAAATGTTCTCAAAAAACCAATTTTTTTAAGGTTTATAATTCAAAAATTATATTTATTAATTTATTAGAGTTGATTTGTTTTTTTTTAATTAGAATAAAATTCGCAAATGTCAATAACTAGGCCAGTTACTGGGTCTTTTACCTTATATAATTAATACTCATGATTTGGTCTTCATTTTTTCACATTTTTTTGAAAAAATTTTCTGTTATGATTTAATATGATCAATTGATCATACATGATTACATCAGGCCATAAGTATGAATAAAGAATTCAATTTTTTATACATTTTTTTAGAACATTTTATCGTCAATTTTTTTTCATTCTTCCAAAATAATTTTTCTCACCTTTTATTTATCAGTAGGGCAGAAGTACCGTTTTTAGCCGGTTAACATTTGAATTAATTATAAAAAATTATAATATTATAACCATATTTTTGTTGAATTTAAAAAAATTTATATTAAAACAAATTGAATTTGTAATGGTCTATTAATATAAATTCATTTCTATCATTTATTTGAACAATAAATGGCCACAAACGGTACAGTGGCCAAAAACGGTACTTCTACTCTATTCTTATTATGCTTGATATATAATTTACGAATAATTTTCCAGCTACGGCGTCGCGCTACAGTACCAAATCCTACGCAAATGGCGCGCTCCTGAGGATCGACCCAGTAAGAGCAAATCGCGATGAAGCAATGTGGGAATGTGTTGCCGAAAATGGAGTCGGTGATGCTGTGACAGCAGAAGCCCAGCTGACCGTCCACGAACGTAAGTCTCTTTAAATTTCAATTTTCCGGTCTTCTACTTGAGTTTCAAATCCTGTTTAATAAATCTATTTTCAAATTCTCCGGCTAAAAAGAAAGGGCTTAGAAGCCCCGACACTAAGCCAAAAGTCGACCCGAATTCAGCAGAAGATGCCTGCAAGATGAATCACTTAATCGCGCAATCCTTCAAAGTTTAAGTGAAATTAAAACGGGCTCACGGTTAATTTTGTCCATTACTTTGTTCAAATATATTAGAATAGTCTAGTGAAATATATATACAGATAAAATTGAATGTATTATAGTATTCTTTGGACGAAATAGGTCTCACTTGTTCACAAGGTTCCTCGACAATCTTGTCCTCTTGCTCGCTCACCTCATTTTAACGGTAGAACGAGCAGCTTAATGGCGCCCAGTTGAACGTCCAAACGGAACTGGTAGCTACAGCTCTAGCCCGGCTTAATGGGAAAGAAGTACTGGCATTCCGTTGTAGAAAAGCTTCTCTTACTACTTCTGTTTCCACTGGTAGTACTCCAGCCATTCCCATTCTACGATGAGATCGCGTGAAATTTTGCGGACCGGCTTAATTGGTTTCTCTCACTTTTAATTTAATTTAAGACGTAGAGACTCACTTTCTTACTCTCTTTTACTCCTTAACTTTCCGCCAAAACTCGAAAAAAAAAAAAAAAAAAAAAAAAAAAAACGAAGACTAAAACTCGAGGAAGATGAATAAGAAAAAGTATTACAGTTTAAGAAAATGTGCAGCGAGCACTTTTTTATCATTCTCAATCCCGCCATCCTTCCATCCCGTCATAAGATTAAGCAACTTGACTTATGAAATATTCTTAAACTTTCTTCTTATTGTTAATTGTTTTTATTGTTAATTTGGATAAAATTTAATAAATTGTACGAAAAAATTTAAGTGGATTTTAAAATTCAAACTTTCTTAAAAGTTTTTTTTTTAAAGATCATTCATTTTCAATTATAATTTTATTAATTTAAATTTTTTTTTAACGATATCCTTGTAAAAAATAAATTCGAAAAATAAGATGAATAACTAACTAAGAGACCATAATTTCAAGAAAATGAACATCAAGTAAGCACTTTGCCATAATTCTCAATTCTCCGCTTACTTATTGTTAATTATTTTTTGTTGCGAATTCATTATCACAGCGCTCAGTCCCGAGTTTTACGACAGTACACGTGCTCAAGTATCATTTTCACATTCATTTTAATAGACACTTTTATCACCGGTGTTTTATTATATTTGCTATCTGTCTTTTATTGTCATTAAAAGCGCGGACAGGTGCTCGCTCAGTTATTAATGTTTAAATTTTTCATGCACACGTACCCTCAAAATTTTATTCATCGGCCATTAAAATAATATTGACGTCCTATTAATCGGCATTTTATGTTCACTAGAAATTCAAATTGCGCGCATACGCGCGCGCTCTAATCTTGAACCAATAAGGAATCAGGGTCCATGTTTTCGATACTAAGCTAACTTCATTCTACCATCAATTTTAGCATATAGGATTATTAAAAAAAATGACAATATAAATATATGTACAGTATAAAGTATAAAGTTTAAGATTGGGCGCCAGAAAGTAAAATTATTGCGCAGTTAAACTACCAAGTCATACCAATAAACACAATTGATAACAAATGATATAAATTGATTCTTTATACTTTACTTCATAATCGATACGCTCATATCGTACATTCGTGTAATGATACCATTTTTTATTTTTTTTCGAGAACAAAGAAAGCTTCGCGTTCTTGGTGGCCTCAGTGGCGCTATTATATGGAAAACGAGAAACAGACGGAAAAAAGTAACGAAACAAACGTAAAGGTTGAAATAAACGATGATGGCGCCCAACGACGTAGATAAAAGTTAAATGCTAACGTAAATATCGCACAACACAACTCGAAGCTCAAACTATACACATTTTAGAAGGGTAAGTGTGTGTGGGTGTGCATATAAGAGAGCCTGGCCTAGAGTGTGCCATGAAAGAGTGAGGGGAAAGTTTGCCAAGGGGGGAAAAATAGCGGTGGCATGAACGCGAGAGTAACGAGAGAACTCTCTAGCATTTTCCGGCGGTCGTGAATATGAGTGGAAACAACAAAAATAGTCGACGACCATTACTGGTAACCACCCAAAGTGTCCTCAACGTGTGTGTATGTGTAAGTGTATGAGAGTGAGGGTGGGTGGGGTTCACCTGACGCGCGTTCAACGTGCCACTAAAAATCTGAAAACCATTACGTTACGTATACGTAATACGTGGAAAGTGCTACGTCGCCAGTATCATCTAGGAACAGCTTGAATTTTCCTCGTTCCTATCAACCGCTACAACATCTACAGCTACAAAACTACAACACCGCATCACCACTATCGCATTGTTTTTTCGTTTGCTTTCCAGGGACTCTTTTTCACCGAACCAGCCAACGCACTGTTGTGGTCTTTTCACTCCACGTATGTATGGCTATCGCGATACATTTATCAAAGCAATTGTACTTACTGGGGATTTCGAGACGATGCGGGCAAGGATTTTTGGACGGAGTATCAACTTACGAAGGAGAAAGAGAAAATATATCGAGTGTCTTGTGAAAGCGGAGGAAACATCTTCTCGGATATCGGAAGTTGCTTGTTGTCAAACTATTTTGTATAACTCGATTGCTCAATTCGCCATTATAGTCATCGCAGTCCTGCGGTTTGTTGTTTTCATTCTGGTGAAATCGATCTGTATACAATGGGTTAGACACTTCTAGCTACTTCTATTCCGTTGTTTCCATTAGAATTAACAATCACCCAAACTAACTCCATACAAACTACTTTTTCAAATAATGCCTATTGATGCTTTTACGAATATTTACATAGTAAAAATTTTTTTATTAAACTTTTTCTTCTGTCAGATGTTTTTCTTCAAACTTTCTTTCGATTTCCTTTTTTAAAAAGTTTTTCTTTCAGTAAATAAATCTGGGACAAATTTTGTAAAATTCAGCATCAATAACTTCCATTAGCAATCATTGCCTAGCTGTGTACTAGGTCTGATAAAGCCATATTATAAAATGTTTTTACAAGTAATCCATCAATAACAATCAAAGTAATCCCTGCTGAATGATATTCATTATGAAAACATTTAAAAATGTCATCAAGCATCCAAAACGTAAATTGAAACTCATGAATCAAAGCACAGGTTGTTCCGTTGTCGGAAATAGAGCCACCCACATGATCTTCCTCGCCTCTCTGATTCCTCGGTTACTTACATACACAGCTAGATGCTATTCACCGGGCTTGTATGCGCTGAAATCGGGGATTGCCGGGTTTTAATTAATCCAAGAGTACACCTCCCTTCAACGACATCTACTTCTAATTATCTGTCCGTTAATTGGGTGGAATATAATGTCCTATACAAAATGTACTACTAATTTCTTTCCCCCTTCAGATTCTCCTCCACGAGGCTCTTTAAATATTCAATCCAATTATCCGAACACTTTTTAATTATACTTACACTTAAAATACAAATAAATCCCATCTTCTATCTGCAATACACGTGACTCTGCTGAATTGTTAATCGAATCAATGTGATAAATCTTCACCATTTCTCTCATTCGTCAGCTCATTTAATTTTTATCCAAAATAATCCCACCGGATACGTCTCCAGTGTTCGTAAAATAACCGATAATCATTTTTGGCTCATTCAAATTAGGTAACGACATTAGTTTAATTTAACATTTCATAAATAATGGGTACTTTTTTTTACATGGAATATAGGTGAAAATAGGTGACCTGGTTCTTTTAATGATAATCCTGTGTAAGGCAAATTGACAACTTTTGGTGACAGCTAATCATCCCCGGGATTTTCATCTTCCATTTTCATCCATCATTATTGGATCAAAATTTAGCGCCCTATTATACGAGGCAGTGCATCGCAATTCATCTCGTCGGATCACGTCCTGCATTTGTATCAAAGACACTGGAAGACCATGTGACAAGTTGAAAGGTCTATGACATGAAAATACGAATGAGCATTACTGAAGATATACTTCCTCTTCATGTCCTGTATTTCGTTTCCATGTTCCCTGTATACGAGGGACGTAATATATAAAAGTCACTGAATGCTGATGGAAGTCAAAAATACCGAGAAATCGTAGACTCGAGAGCGCCGTAGTAAAAATACAAGGGATAAAGAATTAGGGGTGAAAAAAAGACAGGCGTTTTCTTCAGAGAATGTGAATTGACACAACCGGCGGCGAATGGTACACGTATAACGTATAACATATAATGGATAAGTGAAGGCAACTTTTATTCAGCTTAAAAACTCTACTCTTTTGTTTCATATGAGGTGTTTTTCTTCAGTTGAGTCTTATTTGAAAACGTAACCTTAAATTTCTACCAGCTCTGCGCTTTTACCCTCGTCATCTCCAAAGCTGACTCGGCTGTTTGTTTTTCCGGTGTATTTTCTCAATCTTTGGCTTCCGCCGACGCTTCTATTCGCTTGCTGCTCGGTGAAATATTTTACTTATAGTGAGACTATTTTGTAAAGCTCTGTAAAGAAGAAGAGTCTAGCAGAAATTAAAATTTTCGTAAGTAATTGAAACTGGATCGAGTTTTGAAGAAAAATTAAAATCCTTCCAACATGATTTTGTCTTTGATACCCTGAATATGTTCTGTGAATTTGATTTCAAACCCTTGAGTAGTTTTTGAAATAAAAGGGGTAACCATTTTTGAAAAAAATCTAATTTTGATGAAAAAAAAATTTTTTTTCTTTCAATAAATTAATATTAAAAATTTTTATTGGATTTTTTCCTTGTATCGACAAATAAAAAAGTAAAAGATTGAATCCCGTAGACTGTTTGAAATTTTTATTAGAACAAGCGAGCGAAATGAAAGATCGACGTGTGATCTTCGATGGAGTGAAATAGTTGATGAATTATCAAGTAGTTGTAAAGTTGTTGAGCGATTTAAAGTTTGTTTCTTAGCTCGGTACCAAGAAGAAAATGAACAAGTGAAGAAAATAGTCGGTGTGTATGTGTATAAAAAGTACAGAGAAAGGTCCGATTAAGCGTTGATCCTGGATGAAAAAGTGATACCAGAAGTTGAAGGCGGAGTAGCCGGTGTCCTCGGCGAATTTTGAAGGAGCTTTGAGATTTCAAAGTTAAGGAAAAATAACCATCAAGAAGAGAATACACCCGGGTAGTAAAACAAAAATCTAAAGTAAAAAAACGTAGACTAAGTCCGACGGGAAAAAGGTAAAGAAACTGGAGTTCTTTTGGGTGACGGGTGGACGTGGACGACTCTCGATGCCGTCAACTTTGCGGGATCGGAAGGAGTACTGAGTAATAAATAGAGAGCCAAAAGAAATCTCCTCCGTAACTGTATACATAGGAAGTTGAAGTTGAAAAAAAGTTTACCGGGAAATTCAACGGATAAAACTTTACGGGCAAAGTACGTGAATTTCGGAATAAAGAATTTAATTTGCTTCCTTACTTAACTTTTTTATTCAGAACGGCTGTTTAATTAGCTATTAATTGGGTAAGTAAATTAACCGTGAATTTCAAGCTTGGAGCAGAGCTTAAACTTTTGTTGGTAACAGTTTTTACCGGTATCCTCACTGTCATCTGGACGGGGTTGATCGCGATACGATAAGAACGCACCAAAACTAACCCAAGATGCTTCTTCCGCCAAACTATTTCACCAATCTAACTTTTGCGGGCGAGTACTTGTCGTTTTATCTTTCGTGTCTTTTCTCGCTTGCTGTCTGCCAACGCAAACACCCAATGACTATCTTTCGCAGACGACGCGATGAAACGACGCGGAATGAAAAAGACAAAGCGTTTCACCCTATTCTGCTATCAGATTTTGCTATCAAATAAACAGACGTTGGTTCGTGCTTATGCTTCGTGAGATTGCCAACCAGAATGAAGATTGAAGACAAAAAAAATTCTAACTGAGTTTAAAAGTGTCGAATCAGTCAATCAAAAATTCATCAGGACAGCTTTGGACAATAAACAAGCTTTGTTTTAGCTTTATGCCCTCGAGTCTTGAACAGTGTCATAACTTTTGGACCCTCGTCAGAAGTATATCACTTGCCGGTACACCAGATGCTGGATTAGCGTTGATAACCCGAGAAAAGATCCAGCAAAAAGTCTGAGAGCAAACAAATTGAAAGTTGTCAAAGTCATCGGGATGGATAATGCGCCAGTGGTTAACAATGGATGTTTAGTCGATCGTGGCATGAAGGGCGTTGAATGACTGGGTGACTGGTTGAATAATGGGCGAAATAGCTGAATGCTGGGCAAAAGAAATGTGTAGATAAAAGTAAAAGCCAAATAAAAAATTTAAGTAAATGGAAGTGAAGATAGCTTCTATTCTTGAGAATAAAAAGAAATAAATAGTCCATCTTCTTGCTGTTCGGTGCCTTTCAAGCTCACGGCTTCAGTGGCTTTATCATCGCATCACGTGCTCAATCTCACCCTCACTCGAGATATAAGTTTCATTTTATTCAAATTTCAAATGATATTTGTCGTTCTTACTTTTATACTACTTTTGAATGATACTAGGAAATTTTTGGATGAAATCAACGAGCTTGAGTCCGTAGTCCAGAGACTGGAATTGAAAAACTAGATAGATAAATCTAATAAATGAAATTATCTGGAGAATAAATTTGTGGTTTGTTTTTTATATTGTGGCGGTGGGAAGAGAATTAATCGAATTTGCCGTGGAAATTCACCGAGGATCCGTTTACTGTTTCTTAGTTATGAGACACGTTGGGCGCCAGGACGCTTAAGCTTTATTTTTCGTTCCTTATTCTCGGGTTCGGCTTTACCTTGGAGGTATTTATTTTTGTTAGCCAGACAGCAAGAGCCAGCGAGAAGAAAACGCAACCAAGAGATGAGCAAAATAAAAATAAAAATAAAAATATAAGAGAATAGAATAGAATATAAAAAAGGAAAAAAAGGTACAAAGGAAATTGAACTTTCTACTTAATCAACGGGATAATTTTATTAAGTGAGAAGTATCGCTCGGAGTATTTCACCCGGGCCTCTTTCTCTTTCTCTAGATCTAGTTCCAGTTCCAGTTCCCGGTACTTGGCGCCCAAGTTTATTCAGTTTCTGTGCATTATTAAAGCCCGGTTTTTTCTTGTTTTAATCCTCTCTCTGGCTCCATTCGTATGCATTTTTTTTAATGCAACCTTTAGCTGGAAAACTTGTGTACTTTGGTGATTAATATCAAACAATTTAACTCGTAATATTACGCGCATTGTTTTCTAGAAAGAAACTCGAATTAAAAAAAAAAAAAAACCGAAAAAAGTGTACATTTTTTACTGTGCTGCTGTTAAATGTTAAGCGAACGCGAACGCGAAAAGTACACGGATATTACTTAACTTTCTAAGATAATTGTTATCATTCGGGTATTACGGGACTAAAATGACTTTTCCGGGTATCATGGATAAAAACCCGACAATAATCCACCGTACCTCCGACTATTAAACCGGGAAAAAGATGGAAAATTAAAAAGAGAAGGATGAAGAGGGATACATTTTTACGGTCGTGATATACCACTCGGTCTTAACTTCCGTCTCGTAAACCTCAAGTACACGGCTAAAGCGCGATCTAAAACCCAGTCAAGAAAATACCGATACGGCTCGCACACCGCATGCCAAAGTGCTCTACAGTTGTAATTCACCAAAGTGCAAAGTACCCTATTCCGGTGAGGTTCTAAAAAGACTCTGCTAGGATATACCCGGAATATCACTTATCTTTTAAGTATCATACAATCATGAGCAATTACTCTTGTTTTATTTGTCGTTTAATATCTCTGCAGTTTTTTTTTCCTCGACAGTTTTAGATGGAACGAATAATTTATAGTTCCTTTTACTCTGCAAGCGAAAATATTTTTATTAAAACGCCATCTGTTGGTAATTTGCGGTATTACTTCTTATGGGTCGTTGAAATCGATTGATATCTTATAAAAAATATCATAAAACATGCTATGAAACACAGAAATATGTCAGGAAAAAATTGAGAAAGTAATTTTGTTTCTGCTAGCGAAAAGATTTTTATGCCAGACGTCATCTAGCGGAATTTTTTAGAACTAAATTCAAAAAAATCTAAGAAGGCTTAAAAATGATGTCATAAGCAGTAAAAATTTTTCTTTGATCCTAAATCACTAAAATTAATTAAAAATCAAGGTTGTAAAAAATTTGCCTACAAAGTTTTTCGAAAAATAATCTGATAAAAAAATAAATAGATTTGAAAACGATAAACCAGCGAGGTCGAGTGCTCAGAAAAGATAATTATAATTCACGAGGGCTCTCGGCGACATTGTCAAGACAGTTGGTGTGCATACGGATAAAGCTCGTCTCGTCAAAAGAGATCGGTTGTACCAAAGAAATTTAAAACATCGATATGAAGCTCCTCAAGAGTAACAGTCTGGGCGGAGGTATGATGTATAATGTCACGACATGCAACCCTCTCGACCCTTGAGAAATTAGATAGGCAACCCTTGTCATCCAGCAAGCGAGAGGTTAAGTCGTCGAGAAGATTAAAGGTAATCTTTTTTCTCTCTCTCACTTGCGAGTTTTGATGCCTGCAGAGACTCGGAAAAAGACTCACCCCCGAGAATTGAAACGATGCTTCTGGTGAAAAGCTCTCTTTAACTTAACCTTCCCATATTTTTTTATCTACGGTCCTCAGCGTGTTTTTCATAAGTACAACGAGCAGAGTTTGCGATCTATTGAAACGATACATTTTATCTTTTTTATTAAAATAAAAAACAGTCTACGTGAGTTTTGTAGTTTTTCAAAGGGTTGTTATATGTGAGATGTGAAAAAAAATTCCAAACAAAATCTTTAAAAGTTAAAGCTATTTTTTATCTTTTTTTCTTGACACTATCGATCTTAAACTTTTTTCGCGCGCTAAGAAATACTTTCATTGGCTTCATTTTTTTTTACGACGGTTGTTTGTTGCTTTAACTTTATTAACTTCAATTTAAAGTGCGAAAAGAATTACAAGTTTGTTGGCTGTTGTACACTCTTTAAAAAATTATATATCTATATGTATTAATTAATGTCTTTTATAGTTTTTATATTTTATTGTTTTAATTGAAGTTTATTCAATTTAAGGCGCGAAGAAAATGGCAATTGTTGTTTTTATTTTACAAGCACCCATTTTATCAGACTTGAGGGTATTTTGCTATTTATTGCCCTGTAAATTTAGTAACTTAATACAAAGTTAATAATACAGTCGATAGATTCGGTTGAATAGATTTAAGGTTGCAGTTTTATGTGCTGGAAAGTGTTGCAAGAAACGTACTGGGTACTACAGAGATACTGGATCGCGCAATCGGCTGGAAAATCCTGTTTTCGAGAGAATTAGATCCGGAGTGAAAATAAACAAAAGAATAATAATAAAATACGTACGTATGCTTTTTTTATTTTATTGCGCCCAAGTGATGTCACACCTCCCGAGGTAAATTCTCCGTGAAAGCTTCAAGAACCCACTGAAAGAAAAGTTTACGTTTTATTTTTATTTCTCGCAACACTCTATCGAAGAAAAATGAACCGAACCGAGAAAAACTCTCCACGCTGGAAAATACAAGTCAACTGCTTTTTTATTTTGTTATTAATTGCGTAAATTTCTTTTTATAGTTAACATTGTAATCAAATTGACGTCATTTCAATGAAATTTTATTTATTCTTACTCTGTAAACCGGATATCTCTTGAAATAATTCGTCAATTGACCTGGTTTTATTTTATTTTGATTCTCATTTGAGTAAGTTAAATACCTATTGAATATTATTATTCTATTTTAGGTTGTTTATTAATAGAAATTATTTTTTCTCTTGAAATCAACTTAATTTTTCTTCCTAATTTTTTTAATAATTTATTTTAAGATTTTCGAGAGTGGCTTTTTGTAAAATTAGCTTTTCTGTGTTATGAAAAAAAGAATAAAAAAATTTTTTTTGTCGTTATTAAAATTATAATAACTTATGTAAAAAATGTTGTATGTTAATAACAAAAACTCATTAAAACGTCAAATAAAAGAGCTTTGTCACTAAAAGACGTGAATATTATGATGAGCTATAAAAAAATTCTCAAAAAAAAAAAACTGAACGGAAGTAAGAATCCGTAGTGAGTGAGTTCACCAACGGAAGATAGAAAGGGTCTTGTGGCTTGTAGTTGGTAAAAAATCTAAAGAAAATAAAAGAAGTAAAAAATCAAATCATCTCCTGCAATTATACGATCGAGGAAACAATTTCAACCCTTGATTCTCTAGGGGTTCTGAAAGTACTTCCGTAGGGTTGCAGCCACTCTTTTTCCCTCGGAGCTTCTATTCGCATATTTGGCAAGCCACCGGCTTAATACCTCCGACATTCTCAACTGCCACCACTATAAAAACTAACACTGCTACAATCGGCTCTATGTAAGATGTTACAACATCGGAAATTTCAAAATATCTTTTATACCGTCTACGGTGGTTGTTTTCTCAAATCCCTCGCTCACTTTGAGAAATAACAATTCACTCCCTTCGCAACATTTTCATTCTTTATCTACAGAGACGAGCGTCCGACAAATAAATACAAACAATAAAATAAAAGTTTAAATAAACACCAAACACCGTCCCAAGAAAAGGGAAAAAAGCGCATCTCTATTATCTCCATCTCGAGGGAGAGTTGTTTAATTCCAGTCCATTGTTGTCATTTCTCTTCCAACGCTACTCTTTTATTTCTTCCTTCCTGTTGTCTTGGAAAAATATTTCCCATTTATTTATTATTATAATTAAACCATTTATTATCAAACGCGACTAATGGCCCGACATTCATTTTATGAGCCATTGTTTTCGTCACTTAAATTTAATTAATCATTTTTTTTTATTCTTATCACCGGTAAAATTGAATTTTTGGAATTTTTATTCGAAAGATTTTTAATTTAAAAAAAACCAAAGTTATAATTTTTATGATAACCTGCAAATTGTTCAACTAACGGATTGAAGACCTTGAAGAAAATTAAAATCAGACAATACGTTCAAAGACTGTTATTAAAAAAAGTTGACTTGAACCAATTCTAAAATTTTCCAGCGCTTATAACTTGAAAATCAATTATCTATATTATTAAGAAAATACGAAAATTTTTGGGTCCAGGATAGTCATATGATAAAATCGGTTTTTTTTAGTGAAATTTAGTGTCATTGCAAAGGTCTTGATTTCAATTTGTGCCTTTTTAAGATTTCATATCATTCTCACCGATAATCAATTTATTGTGGTGAATATTAAGGCTGTATCCGAAAATGCTCAATCTCTAGATACATAATTAAGGAATGACTTTGTATCTTGTGAACTATTGACATTTTTAAAGATATAAACTCATCCCAATGTTACACTCATCGAGACCTTTCATTTGAGTACCCACATGGATTTTTCATATATTTATATATTTTATATATATGTATATATGAAAAATATATGAAAATGAATGTGGATACTCAAATAAAAGCTCTTGATGAGTGTAACATCGGGATGAGCTTATATTTTTAAAAACGTCAATAATTAAGAAATAACTTTGTATCTTGTGAACTATTGACATTTTTAAAAATATAAGCTCTTCCTGCCATTACACTCATCGAGACCTTTCATTTGAGTACCCACATCAATTTTTCATATATTTATATGTTTTATATATATGTATATATGAAAAGTATATCAAAGTGCATGTGGGTACTTAAATGAAAGCTCTTGATGAGTGTAACATCGGGATGAGCTTATATTTTTAAAAATGTTGATAGTTAAGAAAGTACAATGCAATTTAACAAAAGTCATTATTTAAAAAGCAAAATTTTATTTATTTATAGTTTACAAGTTACTGCAGTCACATAGTGACAAACTAAGACTCTACTTTGCCCCTTAAATCCAAATAAAAAATGCCCACATGACACAATTTCCGTGTAAGCATTGAATTGTCGGGTATGCCCTCGAAATAATATAATTCCAGTGGTACAACACCCCCAGACAATCGTTAAGTCGACTCTAATTTCACGGTGTGTAAGTCAGGCTTGTGTGAATTGAATGGAAACACCAAGATCGTTTTTATTTCCCACGAGACGGCGCTGGCCGGCGAGCACGATCCCGGGTAACGAGGAAAGAGCTGAATCGAGAGCTCGGCGATAACTGAGAGCCGAGGACTGAGGAATGGAGGCTGAGAACGTCGTCTGGCCAATTGACGAGCTCGGATAATCATATTCGATTAGGATGATCCTCGCCTTGGGATTGTTGGGTCCTTTGTCCTGACAGCCACCCGAGGACTTGAAAGCCGAGTGATGAGCATCAGTCCACCGGGCGGAAAAGAGAAGACACGGGTGTAATACTCGAGGATTCTCTGGGAGGCTTTGCCTCAAGACACTCTGCTGCGGTTTCGAGGCTCGTTAGATCGCTATTCCTCTAGTCGCTAAATCTATTCTCATTCCGTCTAAATCACCTCTGTGTCTCGCGTTCCTTAACAATTCTCTTCCTTCTCGACTTATTCTTCTTCTTTTTCTTTATTCCGACCTCTTCAATCCTCTTAAACTGGAGCTTCGACAAACAAACCCATTATAAATTACCTAATTATAATCCAATGAGCCAACTCGTTAAGCCAAGACAAAGATGTCGAGGGAATGGAAATAATCAATCTTCAAAATTTATATTTTTCGCATCTTTTCATTTAATCCTCAGATTTATTGTTTGTATCTTTGCTTTTTATTTTTATACTATTTATTTTATCAAAACAAATTAAACTCTGGCTGATCAATAATATAATTTTGAACGATAAGATTATTGAACTTTAAAGAAAGATTTGTTTTATTAAAGCTCCAGAGCTCTGGATTGCATTAAAAAATTACTTAACTAGGGCACTATTAAATTTAACTTGGATCAATACTCAGTTAACTGAATTAAGTATTTATGTGGTTAATAAAACTATTATTTGAACTGATAAAATGCATCAGTTTTTGGAGCATTGATTATTTAGTCAATTTTAAAAATAAGTCTTCTCTTTACTCTGTCAGAAAATTTTCTAAAATTGTTTAAAGTAGCTTAAATTGTTCAATTTTGATATCAAGCTTCTTTATATTGTTTTATTTAGATAAATATGACGTCAAACGAAAATTCGCGAATTTCCGCAGCAAAAATTTTCAATGATAATTATTTTATAATGAATGAATTAGCAATCAAAACAGCGTAAATTACAAAAATTATTAGTACCAAAACCTAAACGATGATAAGTCCTCCGACTCTCTTAAATACTAACGAAATACAAGCCGTTCTCCAATAATTACACTAATGGAAACAGCTAGACACAAAAAAGCCAGCTCGAATTGCTAAAAAAAAAAAAACAAAAATTACCCAGTAAAAAACCTAAGTATCATCTCTCTGCTCGGTTGTTTTTTTTACAGCTTTTTCATTCATAGCTTATCTCCGGGCAGCAGAGCCTCATTTCGCGGTGTTCTCGCTAAACCCCAAAAATAAGACCAGAGAAGAGAAGTTTCACGAGAGCTCGCCACTGCTAAGGCATTAATTAATGAACCAGAGCAACATAAGAAGCCTGATATAAATTCGGCGATTTGCCAAAGCAAACATCCAACCCCTTCAATAACTCCCAACTAGCATCTGATTATTTAATCCGGATCTCCAAGTACAAATTATTGATCGTAACAAACTTCTTGCCCCCGGAGCAAGTTCTGGTTCTATTGGACTTGCAGTCGAGATTACCGACCGGCAAATAAATAATACAAGGCACAAGCGCTGTCTCAGGACTGCTGATAGAGACGGAGAAGGTATCGATCGAGGACGACGGCATCAGAAGTACAATCTCAGCATGTGAGACATCAACTGTCAAGCTTCGGTGAACCGTTCAGGCGTACATCACTTTGCTGGCCCTTCGGTTTGCTTCTCTGGTCACTGCTCGAGACTCTATGCTCTGGGGTCTTGGCCGGGGAGAGTTTGGCCAAGTGAAACAGTTAGTTCCCCTTACAGGTCCATGTGTAAATCCTTAACGCGTGTATGGACACTGGGCTAATGAGCCGGAACAAGCTGTTGCAAGGGACGTGCGTATTTAGTATTTAGTCGCGTTAAACCTATTGCCCATCGCTGCGATAACGATGCCTCCTTCTCCCTCCTCGATCTCCTCCATTAATATCTAGATGCTCGCGATCCTGATACTTCGTCCCTTTCCCTCCACAGTCATAGTCATTGTCTTTGTCTTCAGCTTTATCTCTCTCTGTTTTGCTCCTGGCAGCCCTGGACGCGGCTCTGATAGGGAGCGCTGAATATGGTATTCTCTGGTGCTCGGTACAATGGGTGGTATTGTTGAGGACTTAAATTCTCAGGCTGATTGCCCATTCCCGACGTCAATCAGTATCAAGCATATTCCCAGAATCAGCGGGAAGCCCTACCTACGACCTACTACAATAACGTTATAAAGCTCACCAGAAACTGCGCTCGATAACGACTTGCGGATAACGTCCACGTAATACTGCCCAGGACCATAGTCTGTAGATGGTACGCCACACTGGATAACAATGATCTACTAAGGGGTTTAGTGTTTGGATTTAACAGGTGACGATAATCGTTGATCGTTCGTCGTTTATATTCCAATCGCCAGTTTTGTCCCAATTTATCCTCGTGAATAATTACTTCGTGAGAGAGCATTTTTTTTATAATTTTCACCTTCATTGTGATTGTTGATGCTGTTATTGTTTAGTTATTAATTAACAGCGGTTACACGGTAATTTATTTCGGTTACCCGCTGACGATTTATGATCCTGCTGCTCAATAATTCAATCATGTGACAGATTAGCGTTATATTACTGAATTCAACGCGTCCTTTCGCGTTTATTTTAATTAATCATCCAGGGTTCTACTTACTGGTTATTAAAATAGTCATTTTGATGAGTCATTTTGTTAGAGTCATAATTACTGGAAAGTCACATCCAGAGATAAAAATGCTGGGAGTAATCCTGCTTGGTGGGAGTAAATTTATTTAATTAGCAGGCTAAATAGAGCCGCTGGGCACTGGTTATTTTTATTACGATGTTAATTGAGTTTATAAAAATAATAAGAAGCTTTTTGAAGGAAATATATAAGTTGATACAACTTTGAACTTTTTAAATTGACAAATAATCCGTGGAAAATTTTTTGATATGTCTTGGTAGGTTTTAATATGGCCATATCTAATTTTTGATTGGTTAGTTTTAAAAAATTCCAACAGATGGCGCATGATCGCAGAATTATCTCATTATTAGAGAGTTTAACTTTGTAGTATTTAGTTCTAAACCAAAAATTTTTTTTTCACTCTTTTAAGAAGCTTTTCCATTATTTTTGTATAAAAATTTTATTTTTCAATTCTCTAATGGTCTTATAACCATGTCAGAAAATAACTTTTTCAAAAGAACTCACAAGCATTAATTGCCGAGAGTAATCCAGCTCGTACATATGGTTATATTTATTCAAAGTGTAAAATAAAAGCTTAAGTAGATACTTTTCCTAATAGGATACCTGGATCCTGGCGCTGAATGCATAAGAATTTGCTTTAAGTATACGACGCGGATGTTTCTAGTGCTTACGAGACGCCTGCATACGTTACAACGCCTTCAATCCCTCTTACCATATTTCACTCAGTTTGCATTACCCTCTACACTCTTACTCACAACATGAAAATTACATTTCCAATTGTATATTTGCGGATACGTAAAAAAGCTCGACTCGTCCGTTTACATTTACACATACGACTTATAGCTTACGGCTTATTTTTTCTGGTTTACCTATTTCTCAATTTTCAAGACAGTGACTTTTCCTGGGCTTTCCTATCTTTAGTCTCGAATCTTGAAGCCGACGTGACGTGCCACGCCCAGGTGCTGCAGGGTTTAATTCACCTAGTTTCTAGTTCCCAATTCCTAGTCCTTCACATATCCAGGATCGGAACACCGCTGGCATAGCAGTTCCAGACACACAAGACTCCTTCTGAGAAAGCCACACCGTGATAACCTGCTGCGCTCAGTGACACTCAATTAGCTGTTGACAATAGACATTACAACACAATGGCACGCTGCCAAACTTTCTCTAAATGCTCATTTCTCATTAGCTCGATCGTCAGCTTCTCAACAGATCCAAACTTCGTTTATTTCATTAATCATAACTACTACCTTTGTTCCCTTGATTTTTGCTTCTTAAGCCAATCTAAAATTGTTATTATTATGATTATAATTATTTTTATCATTAACGTACTAATATTAAAACTGGGTCCAAAAAATCTACAAGTAAAAAAATGATCAATTTTTTATTTTTTTCTGATCTTATTGCACGCCTCGTAAGCGAAGCGTTGAGGTCATGCTCTACTCTCGATATTTCAAAAAAAGCAGTTTTCTCGAAATTGTAATTGATTTTTGTTATTTATATCGCACTTACAGGTTAATATAAGTACACTTATATCAAGTCAAATAATTTGTCATGCACATAAGATATATTTCAATAACAATTTTTTTGTTTAACATAATAAATAATAACATTAAACATAATCTTTTTATTAGTCGAAAAAATGATTGAACCGGAATAATTTTTTTTTTTATTATCTAAAGTAACACACTTATGATTTTCTCAATTAATATGAGCGTTCAATTCACTGTCGTTGAATTATTATTTATAAAAAACTAATATATGACTGTGGATTTTTTTGTATATTTATCTATACATTTTATTATAGTATTTTTTTCCTCACCTTAGAGTTATGGCGCCACTAAACCATAGCAGAGTTTTCTGTTTTTTATTTTGCTTTTTATCTTTTATTTTAATCAATTTTATTATGAAAAATGAGATTATGAGGCGTGCACTTTTGGATTTTCCAAACTTTTTTTTCTTTTAAACTTTAAAACTATCAAGCGAAAAATTTTAACGACATATTGCCTTAAAGAAAATTGAATGCTCTACAAAAAAGGTCTGATTGAAAATTTTCGCTAGATAAGCCGTTTTCATGTAACTGGGCTTTGAAAAGTCGTCAATATCAAGCAATATTAATCTGTATAACTTACGATTTGATTTTTTTAATTTTGGAATTTTTTTACTAATGAAGAAATAAAAAATTAGGGAAAGTTGATACATCTATTTGAAGTAAATTGAATGCCCTTTAAAAAAGGTTTCTCAACTTGTTTTGATAAATTGAATCCTTCAAACGTTATTCAATGTTTAAGTGAAATTTTTAATGAATTTTCCATGTTTTGCTTTCGATCCACTTTTTTCAGTTGATGGAATTTAAAAAAAAAAATAATTTTTATTAAACAATGTATAATTTTGGTGTTCTAATGTTTCCAAATTGCAATCAGATCCACAATCATGAAACACAATAATTGAACGATCTATGAAAATTAAATACAGAGTTTAGTTTCGTAATGATCAGCAGGCAGATTTGTTTCTCCAGGAATCTTCAAACCGTAACTCTCCTTTTGGTCCTTTGACGAGCCAAAAAGGGAGGAAGAGAGACACAAACACCGGTTCGTACTAATATAACCTGTAACATACATATGTGAGCACTGAATCGTGGCACGCGTATCCAAACAGCCGAACAACACAACACAGCCGATGAAGGTACACGTACAACATAATTGCATAGTCACGATTAATAATTAGACGTGCAATTGGGCGTCAACCTTTGGTACGCGTGATTCGATTTATCGGATTGCGAGACCCGGAATATGCTCGAGATAGAGCTGGAGATAGTTTGTAGAGTCGGGCCGGGTTCGCTCCGGTTAATATATCGATTCTATCGGCGTCGTCCCGTAAATGTCCAGCGGGACGTTCTTCTCTCTGTCTCTGTTTTGCTATCGTCTCTCTATCTTTCTCTCTGTTTGTATCTCTGTGTTTCTGTGTGCAGCTTCTCTCTGAGCTGGAGCTGCTGTAGATATCGGGTGCTCGGCTCTTATGCAGAGATCCAGAGATCCAGAGAGCCGCTGACCAGTCTCCGAGGGATCTCTGGCACTTTGAACACGCGGGGTACCTCTTGCTACGACACTACGAGTCACGAACACGCGCGAGACCAAACCAGCTTTGGGATGAGTGACGGCACGTTTGATTTGTGGATAACCTGTCGCTTCGATACCGCATCCACAAACACTTGCTGTTTTTAGTTGCGGGTTTCAAACAGTTCATTTTTTTTTTAATCTTTAGAAACATTTTATAATATCGTCAATTTTCAAAATTTATTACAAGACTTTCTACGAATTAAGAAGACTTGATCATTATTTTTCTAATTTTATTAAATGATTTTTAGCGCTTCAATCTACAGGATCTTTCTCAGAGGATATTAAATTTTCTAAAAAAACTCAAGTTCAGTTTTTCTGTCGGAAA
Organism: Cotesia glomerata; assembly: GCF_020080835.1. Lineage (NCBI taxonomy): Eukaryota > Metazoa > Arthropoda > Insecta > Hymenoptera > Braconidae > Cotesia > Cotesia glomerata. The sequence goes on from NC_058164.1 coordinate 5,460,220, forward strand.
ATGTAAAAAAAAAACAAGATTTTTTGGTCAAAATACGACTTTAGTGACAGGTACACTGATAGAAGGATTTATTAATTTTTAATAATTTGATTTATTTGAAGACAATTAATTAATTTATTAAATTTTAATAAATATTTTTTAACATTAAATAAATAATAATTATTAATAGTTAACAAATATTTATTAACAGTTAATAAATATTTTTTTGAGTGAATTTGTTTCACTTGCAATGTATGATATCAAGATTGCTTTAAATAAAAATCATCTTTATAAATTATTTACATTAATTATATGACATTATAATAACGTTTATTGTAAAATACCAAATTCTATCACAGTTCATAATTATCTTTTATATTTTTAAATATTAAAAAGGTTAATTTATTTAGTGAATTGAATTATTATCATGTATTTCAGCTATACGATTATAAAAAGTGTCAAAAAAAAATTGCTATTTTTGCTTTTTATTTTAAATAAATATTTGTTAACAGTTCACAAATATTCATTAACCATTAATAACTATTTATTAACAGTTAATAAATGTTTGCTAACTGTTAATAAATATTTATTAACATTTAATAAATCGTATTTAATAAATAATTTATTAACTGTTAATAAATATTTATTAAATCCTATGATGTTAAAAAAAATCATTTATTAACAGTTAATAAAGCTTATTAAATATAAACAAATCCTTCTATCAGTCTAACTACCAAAATATATGACTTGACCTCAATTAAGTATAAATACTCTTCAAATAATGTCTTATTATCTTAAAATTGCACCAAAATCTATTGCAGTAGCACTAAATGCCGCTGAGTAACAGAAAGTTCAAAAAGAAGTCCTAAATTTGATAAATACTTTGAATGAAATAATTTCATAATTAAAAAAATTAAAATTAAGGGTTGGAATTTTTTCTCAGCATATAAAATAATAATAATGGCCATAAAAAATTTTTTTCACAAAAAAGTATTATAAATTTCAATGATCCATTATTCATTTCACAAGAATTTATCTTGGTCTTGTTCTTAGCTCAGTAATATTTTTCAGCTGCCAATATTTGTCTGTTTCGCGTCACCGTTTTGATGCATTCCAGAGTAAGCTGCCAACCGGGATATTAAGATGAGAAAACAGTTTTTCTTGGCACGAGTTGGAGGTCACTCACTAGAGGCCCTCGTCTGCTTTCTCCTTTTCAGCATAGAGATAGAATGGAACGGGCTTTTTGGCCTTTTATCTTCGCGTCATCGTTCTTCACTCTGGCATTGTTTAGCCGGGTTTTTGCTCTTTTACATGCACTCTAGCAAAGTTAAAAAATACTTAAAAGCTCTCGTTGAATATTTACTCGACTATACTTAACTTAGCTCTACTCTAATGATCGTTACACTCGGCATCCTCCTTGTTTTTATCCTTATTCTTATTCTCGGTTCACTTTGCTGCACCGGATGGAGGGTAAAAAGTTCCACCTAACTTCGGTCAACCTTTACAGAATTCTCACGGGAGCGTCTGGATAAAGATCGATAGTCCTTTAGCTTGGTTAAATTTCTAAGCTCAACTCTATCCTGGACCTTAACGCGCCGGCTAAGTCCATCGATGAATCAAATTCTCAGAGGATGCTTTAAAGCCACAAATCCTCGTTGGTAGCCTCCGCAACTTATACTTATACCTCTCTGCTGATAAAAAATAAAATAAACCCCTATCCGGCGATATGAGATAAGAGGAAGTAACCAAAACAACAAAAAGTATAAATATTAAGGAAGAGAAAGTGCCCGATGGTCGTATCCGATCAGAAAACAAACCAACAAACTGAAAGAAAAAGAAAAAAGCGGCTAGCTAGATACATTTCTCGGTAGTTGGAAGCAGAGAAAGGGCATAAAACAAAGAAAGTAGGTTTCAGTGGTCAACGGATCCACAAACATATCTGTATAAACTTGTTGGTCACGGAAAAACAACCGGATAATGAATATATGTTGACTTGGTACACATACAACGTGCAATCCACCGCAAACTTGAAAAAATAAGAATGTTATTGGTTTATCTCGTTCCGGAAGATATGAAAGCTCTCTCCAGTTTCACTCTAGTTTTACTTGACCACTTCCAATATCCAGAGTTATCCGCAAGCCCGATGCCTCCCAGCTACTCCCGGCTTCCCGTAATGCTATTATTGTTGTTATTATTTTCCTATCGTCGGTCTTCTGTGCTATTAAATCACATAAAACACAACTACCGTTTGAGTTGCTGTGATTTTGGCCAGACATCGACAAAAAGCTTCGACCTCCAAGCTTCTTAACGAACCATTAAGTCGGAATTCAGATTAACTAGTTTTGACGTTGTGGCTGAGAAATAATAACATTGAGAGTGTTTTTAGTTAATACTACACAGAAAATAGAATTTAATTGAACCAAGAAAATTTTAACTTCCCGAGTTGAAAAAATTAACTTAAATGAACTTAACTGCTATACTAAAACAATTGATTTAAGCTCATGTAAGTTCATTTTTTCGACTCGGGTTAGTCTATAAGTATTCTATTGAGTCAAGTAAATTTATTCGAAAGTCCAGAATTTTTTATTTCTGTTCAGCTGAATTCAATAAATTTTTTTTTTTCAATTATTATCAAAAAATTTGGATTGAAAAAATAAATATTTCGTTTAAAAACAAATGTATTTGTCGATCAAACTAAAAATATTTTAATTAAAAATTACAGGACTTTAATTTATACACTGATAGAAGGATTTATTTGTATTAAAAAATATTTGTTAATAGTTAACAAATCATTTATTAAAGACCACTTTTTAGTATTAAACACGTATTTCTTAGTATTTAAAATGATTTGTTTGTATTTAATAAATCTGATATTCATTTATCAAATATTAATAAATTTTTTTAAATACTAAGAAATATTTATTAAGGATTAAAAAGTGGTCACTAATAAATGATTTGTTAAATATTAACAAATATTTTTAACTATAAACAAATCCTTCTATCAGTGTAACGTTCTTCTCTGCTTTGAATTAAAAAATAACTACTTTATTAAATTATTTGAAATGTTTAAATCAAAATATAGATATCTTTTCTTTTTGTAATTTACCAAACTATGATTAAACTTTTTACAAAAAGTAGTAAAGCTCCAACAATTTAAACTCATCCAATTTAGCATCCAAAAAAAAGTGCATCCCCAAAAAAGTATCCTCCACTGGTGAATAAATAACCGAACGCAACAAAGCACTGAACATAAATATGTAAATATAAAAACACAGTCCCTCTCAGTCTGAACTAAACCGAGAAAATCCCCAATACCGTCTCAATTATCCTCGTCCATTGTCATTAACGTGAAACTCCTCGATAGTTTTGTGAAAGCCAATTTGGGTTGATTGCCGCTAATAATACTTATCCGAACTTTTTTCGCGTGCCTTCCCACCGGCATTTGCCGTACAGTATTTCTTCTTCCAGTTTCCAGCAGGCCATCGCTGCATTGTTTTTTACAGTGATTGCGCCATTGAAGCAAATCGTGGGAATTAGCGTAGGACTGGCGGCTAGGCAGTGAAAACTGAATTGGAGTTGTGGGTAAACGAGGTCGCCATCACCCCCAGGTATTCCTTGGTGGCTGGAACATTACATTTACCTCGACGTCTCCAGCATAGAAGCAGAAGCATAAGCATAAGCATTGCTCCATATCTAGTTCTCGTTCTTGGATTTTCTCTTTTCTCTTAACGTGAAATCGTAGGATCTCAATTTGCGGAGAAGCTTGCAGAGCGTTTTACTAAATAAAATATTACTTAGAGACCGTTGTATAGAGAAGTGCATGCATCGCTGAAAACTGGCCGCGGCTTTCTCAACTTCCTTCTCCTTTTCTCCTCGCTCCCTTTCAATCTCTTATCTGGAACCTTTTCCATCCGAGCGATCTTTTTCTATCTTTGGCTCACTCGCTCGCTCTTTATGCTCACTCCCAAGCAGAGAGCTTTTACATAACCCTCCAGACCTCGCTTTATACGTTATACCTCATCGCTCCCTTTACTTCATGGCATCAAACTCTGGCAATAACCTTTATAATCAAGAGTTTTCCCTTAAAGTACGCGTATGTGAGCCCAATATCCCACACTACCTCCCCAATATCTCAATTTCTGTCGTTCTATATCTCTACGAGCTTATTTATTTTTCTTACTCTTGTACAGTTTTTGTGGAGCAAACTACAGCTAGAATTTTAAATTGCCAATATTTTATCTCCGGAACCGAAAATAAACAGACAAACAATATAAAAAGAAGGATAATGGAATAAACTTTAGATTTTTTAGTTCTTTTCCATTAGGATTGTCCAACTACCAAAGTGCACTTTCTTCTCTCTTATACGGAAAACTAAGTTACGAGAGGAGTAGTCATTCGACAGGAGCCTAGCTCGCCAAATTGTTTTAGAACTCTCGATCTTCATCGAAAAAAAAGTTTACTTCTGATAAATAGAAAAAAAAAAAAAACGCGAAAATTTTACGAAAAAACTACTTCATCGTTTGCTTGCTCTTCTTTTTACATTGTTTCCGTGTGAAGAGTTTTTTAAAGCTACAAATGAGTCGCTAAAGTGCTTGATGGGCCTCAAATGTTTTAAGGTTCTCTCCATTTTCGGCATTTCAATGCACTCGCTGTTCCTTTTACGGCTGAGCTTTTTTTCAATAAAAAAAAAAATTTTTGAGAAGAAAAAAAATTAATTAAAGCTAAGTGCGCCCTCGAGAAACATACTTCAATAATTTTTGTTTTCAAAGCAGAATTATCGTAACAAGTAGCTTTCTTTACGTTTAATTTGTTGTTATTATTCACAAATTCATTTTTCCGGGGCGTTCTTCGGGAAAGTTACCTCGGGACCATTGAACCCTTAAATGAATATTGCCATGATAATTATTTGTTTCAAGGATTGAATAAAAAATTCAAATGAGTTTCCGGAAGGCAAGTCAAAAAAGTTAAGCTTATATATAGATATATATTTTTATATATGTATAGAGAGATCTGAGCCAAAGGAGTCAAGTTGTGGTGGATGAGGGAAGAGCGCGGAGTTTCAAGCTGATCCATTTTCTATGGCCGAGAGTGCCCGCTACCGAGGGTATACCAGAGGAAAACTTTGATCTCGCGTTATTACGGTCTCGAGGAGTTTCAACCTACAGCTCTCTTTCGTAATCGAATATTGCTGCAAATGAAAGCGATTTCTTTTTCCCGTAATAATAATAAAAAAAATAAAAAAAAAAAAAATATGGATGAAAAATCTAAAAAGAATAAAAAGCTTAAATAAACAAATTAAAAAACAAACAAGTGCGCTGACAAAATAAAAATACATTTCAACGAATGGATTTAATAATCTCAAAGAAAGTTTAAGTGGGCGCCAGAAAAAACTCATAATAAAAGTTCAGATCTTCATTTAATTAAACGAATTTGTACGACTCTTTTTAATTCATTATACCTCTTGTGTCTTCAATACAGACGTAAATATATTTATTATTATTATTAAAAACATCACCCCACCTTAGTCTTATTATTTATCATTATTACAACGCTGCTATCATTTTGTCCTTCACAGAGCCGCTCACCCGTTCAGTCTCAATGGCTCCGATGCACAAAAACCGCTCGATATAATCCAGTACATATATTTACAGTGTAGTATGTTTGCTTAATTAGACGGTAATCCATTGCCGTCAGTGTTCGCGGGATATCGTGACAATTTAGCACGATTGCAGGGCAGGAAAAAAGAAAATAGCAGAAAAAGAGCCAACAATTGTCCTCTCTTTTGGCTAACAAGTGGGCGCCATAAATAAAACCGAGTCATGACTAGTTTCGCGCATGCCTTCCCAAGTGACAACTCGCTGTTTTTAAGCCGAGTTAATTTCTTTTCGTTGGGCAATTACATCGCAATTATAATTGTAAACGGAGTTAAATCTACGGAACACGTAAATCGTTAAATAGACTCAGTCGTTACTCAGTTTAAATATGTCGAAGCAATGAAAATGTTGGAGCGAAATGAGGGGTAACTATATCATGAGACGTAAGCGAGCTCGTATTTCATCAATAGCTGGTAGACACATTATTAAATCCGGTAATAGATGTACCTGGTAATTTAAGTACCACTAGGTTCTCTAATTCTCCTTACAATTTCTGCATTATCGAATTGAAGCAATGATAAAGATAAAAGAGACGAATCTGCTAAAGCAAATATTTTTAATTTAAAATTTCCGTGACAATGGATTAAGAGTAAGTAAATTCACTAATAATTTTGTTGTTCAACTCACGATTACTCGGGTTTCCCCCGAGTTTATCGTAAAACTTCTCGGTGTATTCTTAAAGATTAATTAAAATGGCGTTCGCTGTCTTAAGAGACGTCGTTAGAAGACAGAGGGAACGGATGATAATAATAGACGGAAATAAAATAAAGAAAGAAGATAAACTGCTCAATAATGAACCGATCGTTTAAAACAAAGAAAACACTTTAGGTGAAAATACGAAAGGAACTTTATAATTATTCCAGTTCGTCTTATCCCGGATGTTTTTGTTTTAATTTTAATATGCATCTCCATCTTAATCTGAATAAATAAGGTTGTTTAGTGGAGCACAACAATGCCGGGAGACATTTAGCATAATGTTTCGATTGTCATCTGGAAATTCGATTTACCCAACAGTGACAATAAAAGGTGAAAAAAAATTTACGACTGTACGGAAATCGTTTTCCTGGGACACACAAAAGCAAGTGACTATTATTTCGCGTCATATATACGAGAATGTTATCCAATATCCCCGAAGGTGTGCTGTAAAACGAGCTACTTTTATAAGATATCAAAACTATAACATCAATGAACACACAATCTAATGTCCTGCTCCTTCCGCTACACGCTATCTACATCGAAGCATTCTGCATCGGGTGGATGTGAATGTGGGTCTGGACCATCAGCGCTGGTAACTTGTGTTATTGCCGTGAGATACTACCGAATGCATTGCCGATGTCTTGATCACATTGACTCGAGCTTCAGAACTCCGAGGGCCCTTGATAGTTTGCTCAAGATCAAGTATCGAGTATCGCTATTGAAATGGTATCCTGCGAAGCCAATCGTGCTTTATCAATGAAATACTCCTCAAGTAATTGGTATTTACTTTGAATCAAGTCCTGTAATACACTACATTTCGAGCCACTCGTGACAATTAGCCGCTAAGACTAGCTTCCTGTTATCGATATCGATATCTTTGATGCCAGGGACCTGATTAGTGTCAATTAGAACGTATTGGATACAATTTTTAATTTAATTTTTTTCTTAAACTATGATTGTTCTTCTTGAATTTCACCAGTTATTGTTCAAATATTGAAATCATGAAGGAAAGTATCCAAATTTTGATCTTTAATGTTAATTATAAGTCCTAAAAAAAATTTCTTATATATTTGTACATCATTTTTTGATCAAAAGTAGTTTTTAAAATTTATAAGCTTTCTAGTTTAATAAAAAAACGCCATTTTTCCAAAAATTGTGTGATTTTGAAAAATCAACAAAATGCAAGGATAAACTTAATTTGAAGGAATACACCTGACTTGCGTTGACCTCTTTTGCATTAGAATCCAAAAGTAGTATCTCTTTTCCTACATGACAAGTGTACTCAAAAGTAGCTCAAATCTACATCTATATATATATATATTTAGATGCAGAAAAAGTTCCATTGAAATTCATTCATCCAGTAGCTCTTTTTATGCATTGAGCCACTCACTCTTGGCAATACTATATACAAATGCTTCTGAAATATATAATAAAAAGCGTAGAACTTTCCTTCTCAGCATCTTCTCCTTCATGTTCCCTTGCTACGGATTTCTTTCTTCTTAACTCCCAACCAGAAATTCAACGGATTCGTATTGCGTCCCTAAAAGATATAAACCCGAGAATCCGTCAAATTTTACATTATAAGAATAGTGAATAATACTCGGGCGAGCATAAACGTTAAATATTGGACATTTCAAACGAAAATGCTGGGGTTTTGATATTCCCCAGACAGCAAGAGAGTTTTGATGATGTCAGCGGTGATAATAATGGGTATTTAAAAGTTAAATGGATTAGTTTGAATTAAAAGGAGATTTCCATACCGGTTACTAGCAAGTGCCAATAACGATGATTAACGTCCTGGACATGAGCTGGATAGCGATGCATAAATTCGGAAAAGTCTCTCTCTTTTCCGTCCCCTTTCCAGGGTCTGCAAGGGGTTGGATCGTGAGACTGCAGCCACGACTACCGAGTAGTCTAGCAGAGACTGTAAGTAGAGTAGCTGGAAGCCCTGTGGCTCCAGGTCTTGGATCGATAGCCCATTCGTATGGTAATGTAAGCAACTACCGGACCCGTCCTCGTTCTCTGTCTTCAGAAGCGCTCACTTACCAAAGAGGTGCATCGTCCAGATCTACGTAAGAACGTAAAAGACCAGGACGCAAACTACCACCATTCCTGCGAGTATGTGCACTGAAAACCTTTCACCCTCCCGTTGGAGCCCATATCCGTGACAGAGATGCCAAACCGCTTCAGGAAACAGAATCATATGATCTATGGGATGAAACACTGGGGTATTGCTTTCCTACAGGCAGATTCACGTTGGAATCGCGGGGTAAGGTGATAATTTACCCAGCCTAACGGATAAATCAACTATAATTCGCTGAAGAGAAACCGGAGCTTGTGGTTTCCCACCTCCGGATGGACAGGAGACAGTTGACCGGGGATTCTTGTTACATTCAGTCATTCCAAATTGATGGATTATCACCGTAGTCTACTGGATAATTCCTGGGGTGGATATGCGTCTGTGTAAAGGGAAAGAGGGAGGGGCGGAGCTACTCCACAGGGAACTTACACATTGACAACGGACATTGATGGAACAGGGTCTAAACTCGAGGCCAGGTACAGACAGAGCGTAAGGAATTATTAAACCCGAATATTATCAATACGCTAAACTACGGCTGATAAATTAGTAACAATGCTTCTGATATAATGGAGACTTGGACTTGGATGTTGGAAGATTTCCTGGGAACTTTGGCGGAACAATTGGCGCAGCTGTATCTCAGTCGAAGTTGTTGCTGATCGGAAGAGAACTTCGGAAGAAAACCCGCTCACTGGATCTGTTGTAGGATTCAGATGTTGGGCGAAGCTTCTGTGGAGTTTAGGGCGAATTAAATGATGGTTAGGTTGATGCTTAGGAACCTCGGGAACCTCGGGAAAGGGAAGGCAAATTCATAATTCATAATAAGCGGGTTTTGTCATCATTGATGTTGAAACCTATTAGACCGTAACTATGAAATGAAGTTATCGTATAGTAAAGTGCAGGCTAATACTGTTAACGTACACAAAGCATCAGCGCCGGAGTATCCGTCCGCCGGTAATAGTAGTAAGTTTTTGCTGGTGAAAAGGTTGTTGTTACTTTCACTTTGTTGCTGATTCACATTGACAAGCTTTGTCATTTTGTCCTATCTGTGACAGCAGAACAAAGAAACAAACAAACTCGATTCCCTTCCAATTACGGCAAACTCTTTTACTAACAATCGAAACTATTTCGACGAGGTTGTTATTGTCATAACTCCAGGGAAGTTTATTGCTCTTTGTTACTGTTTGCTGGCTAGGTGGCGTGCTTATTTATTCGCAAAAGATTTATTTGGAGAAAAATAATGATTTCTTTTCTTATGAAATTAATTTAAAGAACAGTTTGCAATTAGTATCAGTCATATTCTGAGAAAGCGACAGTGTAATGTGTGCTGAGTGTAGCGCAGAATGGTATTTTAGTATAATTCGCAAGACACCCAACAATCCCCAGCAATTTGAGTGGGAAATCTGATTACGCGGCACACGCCCGCTTGTAAACTGGATCCGTAAAATTAATTATCAGAGCTCTGTTTCTGAGCAAGACGCCATTGAATGAGACTAGATTTGGTAATATGTATGTAAGTATATATATTCCAAGAAACAAACCTTCAAGATAGAGAGGATGAAAGCACGCGGGTGGATGTTACAAGAAGAGTTTTCGGCGCTGTGATGAGCCGAGGGTAGATGCCACCCTGTCAGGTTTAGTGATGAGCTCGTCTAGCTCGTCTATCTCTACTCACGAGTACCACGGAACTGCTGGTGTGGTATAAGTATAAGGTGGGTTGTGGGTTGTGGATAGAAGAGCTAAGTCTCTGGAAATTATACCCCGAGATACGGGCTGAATCTAATGTCTTACCGTTTTCACCAGGACAGCTCAGCGCCAACGCTGGGTTTTAACAACCGGCTTCAGCCTAACGATGCAAATACGCGGGTAGACATCAACCCCGTTGAATCGACGATGACACGTTTGGTAGTCTCTAGACTGAGATGCAATGAACCAGATTATTATCCAACTTTAGTTTCTGGAACAAAAAAATTCTTAAATGGGCTAACTGAAAAATTGCTTGTTGAAGTTTGGAATTTAAATTGTGGACTAGATATTGAAGATACGGAAAAATTGGAAGAGCTTTTTTTGTAAAAAATTAAATTTTCTACAATAAAAAGTTTTTATTAACTTTTTTCTATCTTATTTTTGAACCAAAATTTGAATTTTAAAAAATTAATCGTAGTTTCCTTAGCAATAAAATATCCATCTGGTAAAAATAAAAAGAAACTGCTCTTACACCGAAGGGCTACATAATTTATTACACTTTTCAGTCCTCCAAGCGCCTTTTAGATGCAATACCCCTAATGCTTTTTCTGCGCGGTATTCACTGCCCGGAATATCGTGTTGTCTCGCGATCAAATGATAACCCCGTTGTAAAACGAAACTCCTCGTGGTATACATAACGACAACGCCGCTTGCGGATAAGAATCGCTTGCCACTTTTGCCGTAGGAGAAAACGGTAATTATTATTGCCAGCCGCGTATATTCATACCTTGTTTGAATTTCGAGTTCAATAGACTACACAAAATTTAAGAAATAAAATAAAAAACCAAACCAGAACAAAAAGATTGTTTTTTGCTTTTGCTAATTTTTCACCAATCGATCTCTTATTCTCGGAAAGAAATTGGGACAACGGTTATTACATTAAAAGCCACTTAAACTCATGCTTACTTTAAATGCATTGATAATTAATGTAAGTTTAAAATTGATCTTCCCTCTTAGCGATTAATAATACCTATCTCTATTCTTGGTTCATATAAAAAAGTGAATAAAAGTCCGAGTATAGTGGGACAGATTGAAATGCAGCGTACTGAGGTCACAAATTTCGACGAGTATTTACCTAAAGCTATTTTAAAATAATATAAAAGTAAGCAGGTCAATATAATAAAATTTTAAAGCTCCTTTTCCATTTTATATTCACCGTCTGTGCAGTATTCGGTTATTTCAACTTACAGATCAGACATTATTCAAGCTCGCAAGAGTGCTTCCAAGAGCATCCTTTGCCTTTACATTTCGCTGCTTATTTATACACATAGACATAGACACAAGACATATAGATTTCCTGATATACGAGAAAGTGCCGAGGAAGGAGAAGGGAAGGGTTGAGTTGTCTATAACATAAAAGCGTAAGACGTTGAGCCAAACAGAACGTAACTTAGAGCAGCAGACAGATCTGTAAAAATTTATAAAAAAAACAGTGGATCCAGTGGAGTAGGATGAGCTGCTTGGAAATCAGAACCAAGAGAATAAATCAACATTCCTTTGTCAGAAGTTGCTCTGCTTTCTACTCTCTAGCAATATTTACTCCTCAAACTCCTTCTGGAGCTCTCGCCGTCTCTTTTACTCGAACTGAAACTCCCAGTCTTGATATTCCTATTCCCCTGGTCTTGTTCTTATTGTACTTGCGCTCAAACGAACTATCTCGGCTCTTAGTTTATGGATATGAGTTTTCATCCGAGAGACATCATTTCATTGTGCATCTATTTATGCGTGGAATCCGGCCCACCGATCAACATGACATATCCGGTTCAGGAAAACTCTAAAGACTAATTCAACATGAAACGGACTTGTCTTCTTGGATATAGTTATAGGTCGAGGCGAAGGTATAAATGTGAATTTCTTACTCCTGCTACGGTTCCTCGAACATCGATAACAGGAAATAGCGAAGAGTAGCAAGACAAACATGACGTAGATGAAATTATACGACTCGACGATTGTACATTTGATGCTTGCTCACCCGTCAGCTTTTTTAGATTAATATTGGAAAAGTGTGTCTTGCTTTTAGAGCTTACTTTCAATCTTTTTTTTTTTTTTTTGGTGTAAAAATGGTGATAACTATTGATTTTTTTATATATATGTCTAATTAATCAAATCAGAAAAATTTTGTACCATAAAATGGGGTTTTATAGTTAAAATTAGTGTCATTAAACAGATTTTGATCCTAATTGGTGTCTTTTGATGGTTTTAAATATTTTTTGAGTGATATTTAATCTATTATATGAAATTTTTGAAAGTTTGTTCTGATAAATTTGATTAAATTAGTTTCAAAAGCATCCAACTGATGTATAATACGTAAAAAAACATAAAAAATAACTGCAGATTGCTCGTATTAAATTATTAAAACAATAATTTTTGTATAAAATTAATAATAATGCTTTATGAAGACTAAAAATAGCGACGACGATAATAAACATAGTTTAATAACCCAATTACCATAAAATGCAGGCAGCACTTAGCGACAATTGTGAAAGAAAAATCAAAATTTCATTTATAAATACGGGTGTAAATGTTGAAGGGTAAAATAAAGCAAATAGTTTTTGATCCCCGGGGCTTTCCACGGTCCACCGGGTTAATTTTTAATCCCGGGGAAGGCCGAGAGTCGATTGGAACTTTCTCGGCAACATTAACTGGCAATTGTCAGCGCTGGCAGCTAGTAGACTGGTCCAGAGTTCAGAGAACAGGGAACAGACCACCCTATCCTGTTCATTGTATCGTTGTCCGGGTTTCAGTTACGAGTTTGGGAATTTAATACCTCGATGCAATTTCCCGAGTATGGACACCGACATCTCCGGCGTGTTCTATGTGATGTGTAGGTGTTAATGAAATTTTTGAATCGGTCTTTTCTATTATTACCATTCCTCATATTTACATACTTTAAGCTTAAGCTTTCTCTTTCATTTTATTTTATATTGTGATAAAAATTCAAATTATTATCCGGACAATTTTTTATTATTTATTGGATTAGATTTTCCACCTGAGCAGGCATTCGATAATGCGAAAATTAATCTCCCGGGTAGAGCCCCAGGCGAAAAATAAAAAAACCATAAAAGTTTATGATATTTGGAGGATGCAATCCCAAAGTTTGGGTTTTTATGTACGAGCCGAACCTCACTCGAGGTGTGTATTTTCCGGGAGGAGGTGTCAGAGGAATGCGGTGATCAAAAGGCCGAACTAAACAGGAATGTCAAGAATGTCGGCATCATCATCTGAGCCCTGAGATGGATAAAAGTTCGGAGGGTCGTAGGGGACTTGAGGAATGTCGGCTAATGTCTGGCCGCCCACAAGGGACCACCCGAAAACAGAAAAATGGATAAGGGAGAAAATAGAAGAGGAATAAAACGTATGGTCGTAGTGAGTGCCCGAATGGAAATAAAGGGACCGGGAATCGTTATGTTGGCATCAACTAAAACTCACATCCTTGATCGTTATGTTCTGGGTAGAAGGAGAGGATGAAGTAGAAGTTAAAGGTGTAGGTGTAGGGATATACTGAATAGAAGGGAGCTTCTATTACAGAGAATATCGAATAATCGATATGTGGAAAAATGTAAGCCGAGCAGTCATCTGCGAGAATCGAATTCCGAGGGAAATGCCCGAAATCAACATTGCACGCCAAAGCTCATCCCTGAGCTTCAAAGGACTACCAGGGGAGGGAGGCACCCCTTCAGTCAAGGGCTCGCGATTCGATCGCGCTCGAGTGCATGCGACAGCGGGCCTCAAGCCAGAGTTCTTTGCTCAGAGCAGAATGGAATGGAATATAATAGAATATGAATTAAAAAAAAAAAAAAGAGGATTGTTTAAAGTGTCGGATTCGATCCTTTTTATTATTCATGATTCATGATTATGATGATGATGTGATGGGAAAAAATGAAAATGTAAGAAGAACTTAGTGGAGTATTATGGAGAGCTGTGCACCCAACCGTTCCATATTTAAATAATAATAATAATGGCGAAAGTGTAAAAGCTGGCTTTGTATCAAAGAGTCACCTTTCACATATCGAAGTCGGGCTTTTAAAACTCCCACGCTGATGATTGAATTCTAAGGTGACTGATTTTCTTTTTTGAAACGCTCTGACCCGACAATTTTTATTTTTATATTTTAATATACTCATGCACTTGAAGTAATGACTTGCTTCGTGGGTGGAGATATTTCTTGGGAAATAATTATTAAGTATTTTTCAAATATTTGATAAATTGATTTTGTTGAAAATTAATATGGAAAAAATATTTTTATTTTGGAAATCTATTTTATATTTTAATTTTTTTGAAATATTTAGTAAAATAAATTTAGCCCAAAAGTTTCTAATCTTTAGCTAAAAAAATAAATTTAATTAAAAAATCTAATCTTGGTGTTAAAAAAATTTATTTGGTTCAAAAATTTTTCTAATTGATCCTAAATCTAATATTTATATTCTTTTTAAACAAATTAATTTTTTTTTAATCTGATAAATTTATTTCAGTTCTTCAAACAAGTTTTATTTATTTAACTATTGCTAATTCTCGTTTTTTTGTCTTCAAATTTTTCCTGTCCATATCGGTGTCACTGTATGGCGCTTTTAATTTTTTGTCCGTACACAAGTTATCAATTTATTCATAAATACTGAACTACATATGTGAAAACAAAAACAGAACGAATGAAATCAAAATAACCAACGTCCATTAGCAAACGTATGCGTTTGTGTTAGTATTTACGGGAGTATGAGTCGTACCCTATTGTTTGTTTATACATATGTCGATATATATATGTATATGTAAATAAATGAGTGATACATATATTTATTATTATACATATCTATATGAAATCGTAGCAGCAAACATTGTAGCGTATTCACCTCGACTGCGGTATTTTGGATCAATTAACTAATGGACTAATGGGTTTATGGGTGAGGAATTAACAGACACACGAATGCATTGTGCCCAGTTTTACCCCTCTTTAGAATATATATATATATATATAACATTTACTATACATATTTTCCATCATAAAGTGCTTAAATGTTTATTCTACGCTTCAAATCACAGGAACAATAATTTTCCATGTGGTAAATAACGATAAATTTATCTGAAAGACTTTTTAAGCGTTTTATTTTTCTCAAAGAAGAAATAAAATTTATATAAATAAATACTTGGGTTTAATTTGTCTTGGCAATTCTCTGGGTTGCTTACAAATCATTACCTGCGTTTACACACGAGTTTCCTTCGTAAGGTAAACACGAAATTTAAAAGTTTGCCGGTTTATTTGTTAGATTTTTATTTTTTTTTTTAATTAAATCATTTTTTGTCAGTGAACTCTCAAGATACTTGTTTTTTAAATAATATTGATAATTATAATCATATTTATGGAGTAAGAGCTAAATTTGGAGACTACAAAGTTTGTAGAATGACAAACAGACGCGCAAATATTGGCTGTAGAGGCAAAAAGATTTTTCATCAAAGAGCTGCGTGCTGAAATTTATCCCTTAATGTAAATGAATTGGATATATTGGTTACTACTTGAAATACTCGTGTAAATGTTTGCTTCAGGCTTTAATTAGTTTATTTTCCCGATCGATACATGTAATATCATTCGCCCGAAATAACATTTTGCTGTTTGTTTTATTATGTTGACAGCGTCGGTTTTTATTTTTAAATAAAGGTGAAAAATTTTTATTTTTGTTCCAACTGTAACAATTTTTTTTTTTGTTTCATAATATTAGTATTTAATTTTTTATTTGATGTCTGAGAGCTTTCAATTAAGCAATTTTCTCGACGGTCGAATTTAGTTATTTAATTTTTTTTATTAACGAAAAATTTTTTATTTTTAATTTTGAAGTAATTTAATTTTAAATTTATTAAGAATATTAAAAATAATAATGTCAATATCAATTTCATTTGATTTAATTTTAATAATGAAATTTTTATTTAATTAATTTGTAAAAATTCTGAAATATTTTTAGTTTAGTGAGTTTAATTTATTTTTATTCATTTAACAGAAACTTTTCTATTTCAATTAATTATTAATTATTAGTATTTTAATTCTTGATTCATTATGAATATTAAAAACAGTAATGTCAATTTTAATTTATTAAAAAATTTAATTATATTAATGAAATTCTTTTTTTTAATATATTTCATTGGATTTTATTATTTATAAAAAAATTTCACCGTCAAAATAATTAATTTTTTGTTAAATTTTTAAATAGCTAGAATTTTTATAAAAAAATTTAATTAATAAACTTAAAAATTTTTTATTTTATATACCAATATATCATGAATTAATATAACCCAACTAATTTTTCGCTTAATTTTCAAGTATTCAATAAAAAAATAAACAATGAAAAATTTCTCTCCCTTTTTTTCTTAACTTAGAAATTTTTCCGTGTGAAATTTCATTCCTTGAAAAATAATTTCTGTCATTTTTTAATTAAGTACTGTTTTTATGACAAATAATGTAAATTACCCAGGAGAAATTTATTTTATAAATGACCCAGCGATAAAACGTCAGAGTTAATTTAATTATTTATGAAATTATTATTATTAAAAAAAAAGAATATTAAATAATAGAACAGAAAAAAAAATTTTTTCATCATGATAATTTTAATGAAAAACATAAAAGGTCACGATATTACTAAACTGCATATATATATTTCAATTCATAAAAATATAAAAGAAAGTAATTGAAAAGTATGAAACATTATTATAGAGAATTTTTTTTTCTGCACAGTAGGGAAGTTATTAAATAAAGGCTCAGTGCTTTAAATTGTAAAGGGTACTTTTTTCTTTTGACAAAATGTACATGTATAAAATAAAATAAAAATGGTTTGTAAAATAAAAGCAAGAGCTGAGAAAATTAATATTCTTAGCGTGATGGCAAAACTTAAGAAAAAATATAATAGGAATAGTAATGACTGAAAAAATTACAATATTCGGAGCACGTCGGAGTCATAAATGTTGGGAGAAGATCTGAAATTTACTCTGAAATATCAATAGAACTATGTATTCGTCGGTTTGCGTATATATATAAGATATAGTTATCTTTGAGGATGAGGAAAGGTAAGTAAGTGTATGTATGTATGTATGTAAGAAGATATATGAATGTAAGACTTAGGCGGAAGTCAAACAATCGTGTCCTTCATACTTGCGGATAAAGTCCCCTCGGATGAGTTTCTCGCGTGACACATCTGCATCCCTCGAGAAGTTTTTAGATCCTCTTCACGGTAAAGTGCGTATCGTAGACGTGACTTCCGACCCAAGAATATTCTCATGCAAACACACATACCGGTCTATTGAATATGAGGAACCGAGTTCCGAACAAAGTTGTAAATCATTGCCCGAATTAAATTATTATTCTGTTCTGTAAATTGCTATTAACTCTCAGCTCACTCCGAATTCGTACGAGTTTACAATCCGTTCACGGAATATTCATTGCGGCACTTTGACGAATAGTCTATAGTTATTTTTTTCGTAAAAATTATTCTTTTTTATTAATTTATGATAACTTTAAAATATTGAAATTTATCATGAAAAAATTTTTAATGTGGCCTGATATAAATTATTTAAATTAAGGCATATAAAAAAATTTTTTTAACAAAATAATAATCATTCATGATTAAAGAATTTTTGGCAATTACAGTGTTTGTGTGGAAAGCTTCAAAAAGCCCAATTGTCAGTACAAAATGTTAGTGTCTAGATATCGTTAAGAAAAATGTCACAGCCAGGACGAAAGACGTGAGAATAAAGAAAGAATGAAAAGAAAAAAAAAAGTAAAAAGAGATCTTGAGGTCGCTACATGTGGAGATATGGACAATAACTGTATTGTCAAAGTTTTTGTATGGAGCTTTTGACGCTGAGTTTGCTTTAGGCAACTTGAATAGCGGGATCTTGGGATATGCTGGCTATTTCTATTGTTGAGTTGTTATTCGGTGATGTAATTGGCATCAAATCATCGGTGTAACAGAAAAGTTACTAAACAATAATAAATTCCGGCGTTTTTGGGGATAAGTTTTAAAACAAAATTAGTTTTATTTTTAAAAAATTATAACATTTTTTTTTAACTAATATTTTATAATAAATTCTTTCAACAGAGAAATAATTTTTATAATTAATTTAACGTTAAACTTTATTATTAAACCTCCGAAGACTGACCCCGAGAAAGTTTGTTACTGGTAAATAAAGTAAATGTGTTATTTAATTGAAATCTCTTGTATTAAATGTATAAAATGCAGTAAGTCGTTGCAGAAGCATTTAAAATAATAAATATTTCCACAGGGGGTCACGTACCAGCAGTAGTATCCTGCATAATATGGTCAGACTGAAACCCGAGACCGGGACACTAGTTTTCTGTCCTTCATCTGCAGAGTACTTACTCCTTTGGGAATAATACACACACATATATATATATACCCAGTAATCCTCGGTGGCGTTTTTCGAGAATAATAAAAACGAACAAAAAGTTTAAAACTTTCTGCCCCGAATGCTAATAGAAAAATAAACGGATGAAAAGTTTTCTTCCGATGGACTAAATCTTCTGGGCGCAGACCGTACACTTTAATTTTTATCTTCTTTCTTCCCCTTCTTTTTATTTTTATCATTTATTTTTTATTTTACCTCCTGTTTTTATGTTTCTATTTTTATAAACATCCTGAAAAGGCTTTTCCATTTCCGGACCGTGAAAAATGGTAGATTTATGCCAAGAGTTAATACAATCGTGAATAATTGTGTTTCTGTTTATTATCTGTTGCAGCGGACAACGTCCCAGTGGGGTTCCCAGTTATCACTCAGTCCCCCACAACCAAAGTTGTCGAGATGGGGCACAACGCAGTGCTATCTTGCACAGCCATCGGCTCGCCACCTCCTATAATTTCCTGGATTCGCGATATGGTCCCTATCAACACGTCAAATCATCGATATTCTGTCCTAGACTCTGGTAAGTTTCACATTTTATGATTTATTTCAACTATTCTGTTGTAATATAATTTCGGGTATTAAATTGTAAAAAATACCTATCGTAGCACAAAAAAGTCACTAAAAGCCTTCTCTTGTTGATAGTTCAATAAAAAAATTTTTCTTCCAAATAGTATCTATAAAAATTCCACGTCAAAGTATTCGTAAAATTTTAATATCACAAGCATGAATCGGGAAAAGTACTATCACCTCGAAAACTCATTTTTCATGGTATTAAAAAAAATTTTTTTCTCTTGTCCCTTTGTTTAATTATCCAAAAAGTAGAATATAGGAAAAAATTTTGAAAAAAATGACACTTTAATTTCTATCCTTCCCGGAAAAATGACTAAAATTCAAATGGCTGTAGTTTACTCAAAAAAATTAATTTTTGGAAACTTTTTCCTTAAATCTACTTTCTTTTATATCTAAAAAGATGATAGTGAAAAAAATTCCGATAAAAATTTCAAAAAACAAACTTTTCAAGCATAAAAACAAAATTTTTTTTTCTAATTTTAAAGAGTGTTTTTTATAAGAAAAAAATAAAATTATGAAATAAATTTAAATAAAAATAAAACAACCTATTCTGTCTTTACACAGACGGCTAGATGGATATCCAACCACTGTAATTTGATAAAATTTAATATCTTAAAGTGCATAACAGAGCAGAAGCGGCGAACAATAAAAGTGTCTGAACGCGATTCGAAAAAATGATCTGTACATAAATAATTTTTTTGCTTATTACATTTACTGGGAGCGTAAGTCACTGTCACGAGGCGAACGTGAACGGCGATGATCGAGTGGTCACGCGATACGGGACGTACAACATCCAACATATCTATCTTGTTTAACGCAATTCATGTCTCACCACCCACTTCACATACTCTCTATAACTGCCTCCTGTTAAACTACCAAGTAAAGTGTCCTCTACACTCTTTGCATTAACTATATCAAGTGTTCTCCATCAGCATATGATAATAAAAAAAAATATAAATATTGTACATGTGTACTGACGATGTTATCAAAAGTGGTTGTAAAAATATTCATACTAGTTTTTCTATATGAAAATGCTCCTCGATTTTAATCAAGGATTGACATTCATCAAAGGACCGAATTGTAAACTAAAACGTCCTTAAATTGTTCGAATAATCGAGTCTGTTGAATATCTGCCGCGGTTGATTGAACAATCAAGTGGCTCGGTTGGTACTTAGAGCGCCAGCGAGGCAACTAATTGGATATAATGTAAGAGTTTACTTCTCCAAAAGTCCGTAACCATACTTGTAGTCGATGGTCCGTAAGATAATTATCAGAACAAACTAATTAAACATATTTATAGATCGGTTTTATTTATTTAGCGAAAGGAAATTAAACAGTTTAGTTTTTTTGATAATGTTTACAGAGCAAGTGAGCTCATTCTCGTTTATTTTAATTGTCTGGTTTATATGAAACAACAGATTTTGCACTTAAATCCCATTTATTCAACAGTGAAATGCTAATTCCCTAGGTATTTTCCTAACTAATAAATATTCATCGGCTTTGCTATCCAATTCGTAATTTATTTACGATCTTCTGCTGTTTCATTATTGGTATTTGACTATTGGTAAATCATACTACCGTAATTATGCAATCCTATCCCAGTAATCATACACAAGTAGTACCTATATCAAGGTTATTATTCGCTGAAACATAATAAAGGGTTTTATTTTCGACAGAAAGTCATTTATTGCAATTAAACTGTTAGCGGATTTATTTGGGTAGTTTTGAATGGAATTTCGAGGGATTTAAAGTTAAAATTGAGCTAATATAATTTAAAAGCACCAATTATTGATACTATTCGAAATTTAACGGGTATTTTAATATTTAACTAGCAACCTTGCAGTCACTATGTGACTGCTGTAACTTGTGATGTAACTTGTCAATAGTTCACAAAATACAAGGTCGTTTCTTAATTATGTTAAATTGCACTGTACTTTCTTAAATATTGACATTTTTAAAGATATAAGCTCATCCCGATGTTACACTCATCAAGAGCTTTCATTTGAGTACCCGTATCAATTTTTCATATATTTATATATATATTATATATATGTATATATGAAAAATATATCAAAATGCATGTGGGTACTCAAATGAAAGCTCTTGATGAGTGTATCATCGGGATGAGCTTATATCTTTAAAAATGTCAATAGTTCACAAAATACAAGGTCGTTTCTTAATTACGTTAAATTGCACTGTACTTTCTTAAATATTGACATTTTTAAAGATATAAGCTCATCCCGATATTACACTCATCAAGAGCTTTTATTTGAGTACTCACATGCATTTTTATATATTTTTCATATATACATATATATGATATATATAAATATAAGAAAAATTGATGTGGGTACTCAAATGAAAGGTCTCAAAGAGTGCAATGTCAGGATGAGCTTATATCTTTTAAAATATCAATAGTTCACAAGATACAAGGTCATTTCTTAATCATGTATCTAGAGATAGAGAATTTTTGAATGCAGCTTAAGTACTTATCATAATAAATTTACTATCGGTGAGAATGATATGAAACCTTGAAAAGGCACAAATTCAAGTCAAGACCTTTGCAATGACACTAAATTTCACTAAAAAAATCGATTTTATCATATGAATATCCTGGACACAAAATTTTTCTTACTCGCTTAATAATATAGATTAATTTTTTTTGAGTGTAAAAAATTTTTATTTCGTCAAAAAAAACAACTAAGTCGAAAGTTTAGAGGTTAGAGTTCCGGCATTTCAAGAAAAAATGAAGTAAGCAGTAAATCCCGAGTTACTAGCTCCAGTAATTTTTATCCTTCCCCAGGCAACTCGTAACGGACAGTAGCAATTTCTGAGTTTGTCGTAAAGAAATGCTTTGGTGGTCCACTCCACCGGAAATAAAACCCTATATTTGAGCCTGCGTTCGCCGAAAAGAATTACATCCCTGTAAAAAGATTCCCGAGGACATGCCCGGATATATGGCCCACGCAATTCAGATCGATCGGGTCAGGTCAAGTGGAATGAGAACAAGAACAAAGCTAAATTTTCTATCGAAAAAAATATGCAGCGAAATGAGAGTTGACGAGCTAAAACTAAGATCGCCAGCCGACTACTGATAACGCGAGTAAACTAAAACTAGTAAAAAAGGCACTAAAAAATTAAACTCACTATAATTCAGAGTTGGAGGCAATCTAGACGTCATAACTCGGGAGTAGTAAATGTTGAGCGCAATAGTTGACAAGCATCTCACGCAGCTCTAACTTCTTTCGCGTGTCTTCGACCTGACCCCCTTCGATATTCATACACACCCTCTGTTCTCTTTTCTTTTTTCTTTTTTCTTTCCTTCCCTCGTCTCTATGTCCCTTGTCCCATAAAATATCTAATGTAATGTATTACGAAAAAATAAAAAGTGAAAAATGGCGTCTGGCGTACGTGTGCTAGGGACGCAACAATGTGCATGAGAATAAAAGTGTAAAATATAACAGGTGTGCTCTTACTTCTTCATGCTGCACCCATCTTGAGTCTTCGCTTGAATATTTTCAGCCACCATCAAACGTAAGTTTCGTTAAAATTTTGAAAAACGTCTACGTCTGGCGCCTCAACATCTGCCTGAGCTCCATCTCCCCAAGGTCTATCTTTCACTCGTATACTTAGAAGCTCTTCTTTATTTTCTCTGGGGTGCTATCGTCCAAGAATAATAAATAAAATACATTTATTACACATTATATATTGGAGATGAATAAATATTTTTGCTTTTAGAATTTTTATTCATCTTTGTGCGAGCTTAATAATTTTTTTTACACTTATAAAAAATTTATTTTATTCAAAATAAATCAATTTGAAGAATTTTATCATTTTAAATTAATAAAAAAATTTTTTACTTAATAATATTTGTTAAAAAATACTAACAACCTTGCAGTCACTATGTGACTTCCGCGACTTGTGAACTATAAATAAATAAAATTTTCCTTTATTAAATAATGACTTTTATTGAATTGCACTATACTTTCTTAGATAATGACGTTTTTAAAGACATAAGCTCACCCGATGTTACACTCATCAAGAGCTTTGATTTGAGTACCCACATGTATTTTCATATATTTTTTATATATACATATATATAATATATATAAATATATGAAAAATTGATGTGGGTACTCAATTGAAAGGTCTCGATGAGTGTATCATCGAGATGAGATTATATCTTTAAAAATGTTAATAGTTCACAAGATACAAGGTCATTTCTTAACTATCGACATTTTTAAAAATATAAGCTCATCCCGAAGTTACACTCATCAAGAGCTTTCATTTGAATACCCACATGGATTTTGATATATTTTTCATATATACATATACATGTATGAAAAATTGATGTGGGTACTCAAATGAAAGGTCTCGATGAGTGTAATGTCGGGGTGAGCTTATATCTTTAAAAATATCATTAGTTGACAAGATAGCAATGTCAGTTCTTAACTATTGATATTTTCAAAGATATAGGCTCATCCCGATGTTAAGCTCATCAAGAGCTTTCATTTGAGTACCCACATGCATTTTGATATATATTTCATATATACATATATATATAATATATATAAATATATGAAAAATTGATGTGGATACTCAAATGAAAGGTCTCGATGAGTGTAATGTCGGGGTGAGCTTATATCTTTAAAAATATCATTAGTTGACAAGATAGCAATGTCAGTTCTTAACTATTGATATTTTCAAAGATATAAGCTCATCCCGATGTTAAGCTCATCAAGAGCTTTCATTTGAGTACCCACATGCATTTTGATATATATTTCATATATACATATATATATATATATATATATATATATATATATATATATATATATATATATATATATATATATATATATAATATATATAAATATATGAAAAATTGATGTGGATACTCAAATGAAAGGTCTCGATGAGTTCAATGTCGGGGTGAGCTTATATCTTTAAGAATGTCAATAGTTCACAATTTTTATATCAATAATTACACCCGACGTTTTATCAGAAACTTTCTTTTCTTTCCCGTCAAATTATATGTTTAATTCATAACTATATTTTATCCTTTGAAACCTTAGTGAGTAAACTTCAGGCACATTATTTAGCTACCGCCTGGCTTGAGCCTCCAGATTGTGGGTTCTGTCCTTCTGGAATGGCGTTCTGCACTATAACTAGACAAAAGGCGTATCAGGAGCGTGGAATGGAATGAGTGTATCAAGTAACCGACTTGGGTCTTCTTTCTATTCCCGGGTCAGGTCTTTGGTTTAGATGTAGTAAGAGTAAGAGTTACTCAAGTTCCCCCGTTGAGAAGAAGAGTATAACGTAGAGCGTACGTCGTGAGTCAAGCTTCTCTTCCCGGACTGGGACGGCGAGGGTGAAGCCGTCTAATGGTCTCTGAGAGCCTTGAAGGGAATAGAAGCTCGGTCTCGATGCGTCAGCCTGGAAGTTGAGGTGGGAACGGACAAGGGGTTGAAAGTACACCAGGGATACTAAAGTATACTCTATACTGTATACCAGAGGCGTAAAGAGTAAAAGAGAGAGCTTTTAAAGAGCCTTTTGCTCAGACGGCGGATCCTGCCCCAGGAATTCTAGGTCCCGCAGGTGCTCAACTATTCTCCTGGTTATTATCACGCTCGAACTCGGTATTGTTGTTCTCGAGTTAGGCTCTGCCGTATACGTAATGGACTCAAATTTTACGACTCCAGAACCTTTTATCACCAAACTGCTTCAACCGGGTGAAATATTATTTAATAATTGCAGTATATGATTATGGCGAGCTTGCGACCAGTGTTTTCATTTCACTGCCCGAGAATTAAGGATAAATTGTGCCCGACATTTTGTAATAAACGGTCACTTTTGTTACTTTTAAAAATTCAAAGCTTCTTTGATACTTTCAAGCACTAAAAACTTGGGATATGTGTAGCACTTAACACATTTATGCATAATAAATAGTTTGAAAAATTTTCTGTCTTGAATTAAACAGTCAAATTTTGTAATTAAAAAAATTCCCTCACTGATTTCAGGAAATTGAATTTTTCATAATAATTTTCTTGGTTAAAAATTTTGTCTTTAGAATCAAGTCAATTTTTTTATCAATGTGATATTTTTCATTAAAAAAAGTTTAATAAAAATAAATAGTTAATCTATAACATTAAGAGTATTAGAAAAATTTTGTGTCCAGAATAGTCATATGATAAACTCGGTTTTTTTAGTGAAATTTAGTGTCATTGCAAAGGTCTTGACTTAAATTTGTGCCTTTTCAAGGTTTCATATCATTCTCACCGATAGTCAATTTATTATGATAAGTATTTAGACTGCATTCGAAAATTCTCTATTTCTAGATACATAATTAAGAAATGACCTTTTATCTTGTAAACTATTGACATTTTTAAAAATATAAGCTCACTCCGATATTACACTCATCGAGACCTTTCATTTGAGTACCCACATCAATTTTTCATATATTTTATATATTTATATATATGAATATATGAAAAATATATAAAAATGCATGTGGGTACTCAAATGAAAGCTCTTGATGAGTGTAACTTCGGGATGAGCTTATATCTTTAAAAACGTCAATAGTTAAGAAAGTACAGTGCAATTTAACAGATATCTTGTGAATTATTGACATTTCTAAAGATATAAGCTCATCCTGATATTACACCCATCGAGACCTTTCATTTGAGTACCCACATCAATTTTTCATATATTAATATATATGTATATATGAAAAATATATGAAAATGCATGTGGGTACTCAAATGAAAGCTCTTGATGAGTGTAACATCGGAATGAGCTTATATCTTTAAAAACGTCAATATTTACGAAATTACAGTGCAATTTAACAAAAGTCATTATTAAATAAATCAAAATTTTATTTTTTTAAAGTTCACAAGTCACGGCAGTCACATAGTGACTGCAAGGTTGCTATAGTAAGCTTCATGTCAGTTTTGATACTTTTTAATACTAAATTATTTTTTATTTTTTGTAATACAATCTCAAAAATTAAAAATTTAATTGATTTTCTCATTTCGTAATTTGATTAAAAATTTTGGTATGAATTTTTTCAAAAATTATGATTAAATAAAAAAAAAATTCATACGACTCGTCATAGCAAAAATACAAGATAGAATTTAGTAGGACTTTTGAACAGTACTCGAGCTGCAGACGATGAAAAAGCAGTTTTCTTATCTCAAATACAAAGCTATCGAGGGGAATGAGAATGAATTTTTCTCGAGACTTGAGACATTATCAGCTATTTGTATCCGTAACCCGGATAGCTGCGAGAATTGTAATAGGAACTGAATCGCTGGCCAATGAATAATCCGATGCTTAAATCGTCAAGTCATTAGTTATGTCATTCTTGAGACGCACCGCAGTATTGTAATTTCAAAAATGTATTGTATAAGAGAGATGATAAAGAAGAGAGTCGGTGATAATCGATTTACGGCACATTTTTCATCGCTTTATAAAACTTTCCGAAAGCTCTGACAGAGAACTCACCCTCTAATATAAATCTATCCGTTGGGTTTTATTTAGGAGATCTTTATTGACATTTTCCCCCTTTCCCTTTCGGGCGCTGCGTTAGCATATTTTTTGTGTGTCATCAGTTTTATTTTCTCCCCCGATTAAATACAAAGAGAGATAAGTTCCTCAGGGCGCTAATGGACTGGGTTAATCCCTCGGTTTATTATTTTTTTATCAGCTGGATCTGATTACCCGTGTTTTATTTTTTTTTTTGTCTTTTCTTGGGGCGAGGACTGAGTTAGTATTACTAAAGATACATATTATTATCATGCGGCTATGCTGACAACACTTGTTGGAGCATTTGTTACCAGTTACAGAGACAGTCTCATTGTTTGTTGTCAAAAAAAAAAAAAAAAAAAAATTTTATTGAAGAAGAAATAAAGAAATGACAAAATGTTAATGATCTAATTGATAAATGTGATTATTTTTTTGATAAAAAAATTATTTAGTCTAAAAAAAAATTTTTTATTTAAAAAAAATAATTATCTTTAAATTTTCTTTGCATCAAGCAGAAAAATTTTTAAATCTTTGAATCAAGTAAATTTTAATGAAACTTAAAAAAAAATTTTATCTTGAAAAAAATCTGCAAAATTTTTTTTCCAAGTAAATGCAACAATAATATTTTTCTGAAATCAAATTTTTTTTTTTTTCAGTGTATAATTATTTTCTTAAACAATAATTAAATTAAATTTAGAATTTAAATGCTAATAGTTTAATGAGAGCTCTAGTTATATACATTATACTAAGCTAATGCTAATACGTAAATCTGATTTTGAATAATGCGCAATTGTGATTATAAATTCTATTAAGTTATTATCCAATAATCTCGAAATCGATGTTATGTTGCAGGTAGTATCATTTAATTATTAATCTCAATGCAGAGATTTCGATTGAATTGAGTTCAAGCTTAGCTTTAATTGAATCACAAAATTTATACGATTTTTTAAGAATAAAAAAATAATAAATAAAATATTAATTTTTATCTTTAATGGCTTATGAAAAAATATTATTTAAATGCAAAGATTGAATATTTTTCGAGCTGATGTATTTGTGAGTAATCCTGAGAACCGTGGATGAAAGAGTTGGGAAGGTAGGATGATTAGATTCAGCGGAAGGTTATACCTTTTGAAAATTTAGCAGGCATATATAGAAGCCCAAGTACATCGAGGTGCTTTTTATGCATAGTTTACTTGGCACTGCGACAAACGTACAAGTATTTTATGCACACAAACACTATCAACTGTATGAGGCATAAGTATGAGTACAAGTATTATTATTGTTATTATTATTATTATCATTATATATATTTGTGTATATATATGTAGAGAGAGAAGTGCATAAAAAAGTAAACATCGAAGAGAACACAGGATACATATACAGTATCGTACATAGAGTATCGAGGCGATGGAGTTTGTAATGTAATATGAAATGTTAGATGGAAAATATTATATGGAAGAGAAATATATGCGAATGGAAGAAAAGCAGAAAGAAGCCTAGAGGGTACTACATATTTCTTGTATATGTTTCGTGTTTACCGTCGTAATACTAAATATGAGAAAAGATATTTCAATATTGGTTTGCAAATATATGTACCTGTATCTGCGTTGGTATGTTTACGTGTTAATATATATGTATAAGATCTCCTGCCAGGAAAATGTGAAAATCTTACACTCCTGGTAGTGTGTATATAAATACGTAAATGTAGACATTTTCACGCGATAATATTTGGAGGAATGTTGCGAAAAATTCTTATCATCTGTCGATTATTGATTCCTCCTCGATAAATTCCTTTTTTATAAATGGATTTATTTATTTTGTAAAATGTTTACCCAACTAATAGTTACTGTTATTGTTATGCACTGTAAATATTACATTTTTTTCAATATCTTTTCAGATATTTGCTATGTTTTTTATTTTCCCCGCGACGTTTTTAAAATTTCAAGAGTTGAAGTGAAATTTCAATTAATAGCTCTGAGAAATTTTAAATTGAAATTTCGAGTTGAGTATTGGAGATACGGAAAAATAATAAGCTTTTCTGTAGAAAATTGAATCCTCTACAAAAAAGGTTCAGATATTTTTTCCCGTTTTTAAGGCGGAATCACAAGTTAAAGGTGGAGGTGTAATTTTCTTTAAAATAATCATAATATTTTTAATTTACAATACTTGCGAAATTATTAAAAATTTTGTACACTGAAAAAATAATTATTTTGATTCAAGAGAAAAATTTTTGAAACAAGAATATAATTTTGAAGAGGTTAATTTTGAATCAAGACGGAAAATTCTTAAATCAAGTGAAATTTCCTCAAATCAAGAATTTTTCTACTCAAATTAAGAACATTAAGTTCTTCAAAATTATAAACTTAATCCAAGAACATTTTTTTTTCTGTGTAGGAACTTTTGATAAGATGTCCTTGAGGTCTTGATAAATTTTTAAGCCAATTGATCAATTACTTCCAGAGATATCGTGATTATAAACTACAAAATCTGGTAGTAAAAAGTTAAGCACTGAATCATATGTGCGTTAAAATATCTCAAAAAAAAAAAATATAAAGAGAATAAAACCATCAAACCGATACCTAAAAGAGCAATAAAAACCGATGGAAAAAAAACGAGTCAATAAAAACATAACCGAGCTAACGGGTGTTCCTGATTGTCACTGTGGTTGTTAAAATTCACTAGAAAATTTCAAAACACGTGGACGTCGTTCGGAAAGTCCGTCTCATGATCGTGGGCATCCCCTATTCCCTTCGCTATTATGTACACCCTCCATGCATGTACGTGTCCATGTACAGTGTTCACTTACCATATCTAGAGTATGGAGTATATATATTACCAGCGCCGACCTCACGGGAAATTGTAGATGAGGCGCGATTATGTATTCCGATCACGGCGATACCGACCCACTTGGCCTCCCCCGTGATGGAGTGTTTTCTCCACTCCAACTACTATTTCTATACCTCCTCTGCCCTCCCTTTTTAAAAGCCGGCTCACAAGTTCAGGCAACCCGCGAACAGACCGTAAATGAACCGATGAATACAAACCGCGGATTAGCGACGCGCTTTTCTTGGTAATTAATTCAAATCTTGGATCCAGTATCACAAAAATAAAAAAATAAAAAATCTGTAAAGGCCGGGTTGTAATTCGTGGAAAAATAAAGCATCAGCAATCCAGGAAGATAAATGACCCTGGTATCTATTTTTGAGTGAAACTGTTTTCGTTTCTAGGTACGGTTAGGTCGTAAATAAATTCACAGTAGTCAGAGTGAAAGTAGTGATAGGATAAATCGATGAGAGATGTGTAAAATTCGATAGTACTGGTGATGTCTATTGAATGATTAATGAGTGGGATCAGGGTTGTTTTTGGTTGGAATGATGGTAGACAGGAGGCAGAGAGAAGAGGAGACGCAAAGGTTCGAGGGGATAAAGGGAAAGGGAGCCAGCAGGCGGTATTGCAGTGGGTGGGATGACGTTGGTTTAAATTGCGTGTTTTATCGACGGTGTAGCAGAGTATGTGGGCGTATTGCAGAGTGTCAGGCTTTAAAAACATTGCCGCTGGAGTTGGCTGTATACTTTGGTTAGCTGACTGGCTGCGTGGTTGCACCCCCAACCCTAACCGGGCAACTCCTCGTGTGTTTGTTTTAGGTTGAGTCTGTCTGTCGCTCGCCCGGCAAATAATTCAGCGGACATGGAATAAGGAAAGGGAAAGGAAGAGGCAAGTCCGTCTAAACTGAATTATATTAAAGGAGTGACGTGGACTGAGATAATCACACGCTTTCCAACAGCCAGTTCATCAGCTGGTTGAGCTATCGTGCTAAATGTTGATGGTTTAAGCACGAATACTCCTCCTTCACCTACCTTCTGCTCCTTATTCTTCCCTGTCCTTCTTATTCTGGAGGAGTTGTTGCATTCGCCGTCTTACTCCTTTTGCATTACGTGTTTTGGTATTATACATTGTACAATATACTTGATGCATTTTACTAGAACTCTATTAGCCCTGTAAAAGTGACTGGTATAAGCAACACTATTATTGAAGAGAATATTGCTATTGTTATTATAATTACAGTGGTTGGTTGTACCGAGGAGAGGAGGAAAGGGGTGCACTAGTCGCATTAACACTATTACTCTATTGTTTCTAGTAAAAGCTGCTTTCGACAAGCTTAATTTAAGCGCCACTACGTTGATTGACTTTTTAATTTAATTATTTTACAGGCGCTCTGCAAATTGAAGAATCTGAGGTCGATGATCAGGGCCAGTACGAATGTGTGGCTAATAATACTGTTGGTACTGAGTATTCTGAAGCTATTCAGCTTTACGTTAGAGGTAAGCTTTTTTTTTAAGAAAAAAATAGCTAATTATTGGATAGATGTCTTGGAAATATTAATAATGAAACTATTTATAGTGAGACGTTTACCACCGAGTTTTTCCATCCCACCTCCGTCTGTCAGCGAAGTGATGATGGGTGCTTCTTTGAACTTGACGTGCGTCGCGGTCGGTTCCCCGATGCCTTACGTTAAATGGCGCAAGGAACCTTCCACGGAAATGACGCCCGAAGATAAATTGCCGATTGGAAAAAACGTGCTGTATCTTACGGAAATAAAGGAGTCCGCAAATTACACCTGCATCGCTGCCAGTGATCTTGGTCTCATTGAAGCTTCTTCGATGGTTAAAGTTCAATGTAAGTCTTTTTTATTCACTTTACCTTCAATTTCTTTTGGTTTTAAACAGTGTAATTGATGTTTTTATATTAAAAGAAAGAAATGCTACAAAGTAAAAAATTTTGCATTATTGCGTCAAAAAATTTTGTGTTAAAAATTTTTATGTTAAATATTTAACAATTTTTTGTGTTGATTTAACAGAATAAATGTTAAATTTTAACACTAAGTTTTTTGGCGCAAATTTTTTTACTGTGTATTAAAAAGAATTTTAAAAATAATTATTGAGAGTATATTGTTTTTAATAATTAATTTTTTAGAAAAATTAAAAACAAAATTTTTTAAGGAAAATTATTGAGAATTTTTTTATCTGAAAAATTGATCGAAATAATTGAAACTTAATCCAATTAAAGCTAAATTTAAATTTTAAATTTTAAAATTTTAAATAATGCAGCTTTGCCAGGAGCACCCGAAAACGTCCAAGTATCCGAAATAACAGCAACATCCGTAAAATTAACCTGGTCATACAAAAGACCAGACGAATTGCAATACTACGTAATCCAGCACAAGCCGAAAAATGCGAACCAAGCTTTCGCAGAGACATCCGGAATTACGACAATGTATTACCACGTAAGAAGTCTCAGTCCGTACACAGACTACGAGTTGTACGTAATTGCTGTTAATGTGATTGGACGAGGTCCCCGGAGTCACCCCGTGTACGTCACCACCGGCGAAACGAGTCAGTATTTTACTTTAGTTTATTATCTGTTAATCATTAATCACTTTAACCTCCATTACATTTCAAGCCGTACCGCTACACGGTAAAATGGAATAACTATTCCAGTTGTAATTATTATTTCACCGATTAATTACTTTTTATATATATGCATATATATACAGTGAACCGCTATACAATACTATTGTAATTAATGCGATTGATTATCATCACTAACATGTAAAAAGTTCATTACTCATTTCAGTGATTCGTCTTAATCATTATTCATTTATTGCATGTCTGATTTTTCTCTGATTATTGATTAATCATAATATTCATTTTAAATTAAGTTAATTATTATTATTATTATTATTATTATTATTATTATTATTATTATTATTATTATTATTATTATTATTATTATCCTGAGCAACATTGTTTTGAGGGTTTACGTTTTTCTTTTCATGCGTCCCCC
The DNA here is from genome assembly GCF_020080835.1 of Cotesia glomerata. Lineage (NCBI taxonomy): Eukaryota > Metazoa > Arthropoda > Insecta > Hymenoptera > Braconidae > Cotesia > Cotesia glomerata. Next base: position 5,492,707 of record NC_058164.1, read on the forward strand.
ACGGACACTTTTGTCACATGTGTAAGTTACAAGGATTTATTTTATTTCACCCTGATTAGATAATTTTTGTTGTTTTTGCTCAGAAAGTTCAATTATTCTTAATTAATTCATATTTTTTAATTAATAAAAATCGGCTGCCTGATTTTAAAACACAGTAACTGACAATTTTAAGATTTTTAAAAATTTTTCTTATTCAAAAAAAAGTTTGCGCGGCAAATTGATAAAAAATTTGATTTATGAATAGAAAATACTTTAATATAAATATTTTTAAGAAAAATTACTTGAAATTAAGGTCTAAAAGTTATAAGAAATGCAGCAATATTGAAAAAAATCAGGTATAAAAATTTTTCAGTTACTGCGTTTTAAAATTGGGCAGCAGAAATATTTAAATAACTTAATTTTAGAAATTTTGGACAATAAATGAAGATGTTAAATTATAAGAATTGCAACTTAAACTAAGTTAAATTATAAGAGTTGCAATTCTTATAATTTAACATCTTTATTTACTGTCCAAAATTCCCAAGATTAAATTATTTAAATATTTTAAACATCGACAAGAACTTAAATATTAATAAAAATTTTATTTTTTCGTCTTTTAAATTAAATACTTGAGCAATTATGGCAAAAAATAGTCTGCAGTATGTACATTATTTTTTTTCACCAAAAAAATAGAACGAAAGTTCAAAAAATTAATTAATAATTTTTTTTTTATGTACATTTTCTGTATAGTGATCTAGTTTTAGTAAATCATGTTCATTTCATCAGACATGGAGAAAACATAGCCCATTGTTCATTGGCCGATCATTGTTCATTATCATTAGCCTTCATTAACCAACAAAATCTAATTAATAACCACCAGATTATTTTACTGATTTATTTATTCATTTTATTTAAATAAAATTAAAAAAAAAACGTGTTTTCTCCGTGTGTTGAGTCGAGACAGTATAAAAAAAATATATCAAAATCGAAATATATCAAATACTAAACCATAATTTTCTCTCTAGCGGAATCAACAAATGGAGGTTCCAGTAAGTTTAACAAAGTACTAAGAGTGCCAGTAGTAACACCGTATTTTCTCGACTTTTGTTTGAATTAAATAATAAAATAAAATAAAAATAATTTATTCTTTTTAATTATTTAAATTTGCTCGTATTCTAATGCAATTACGTAATTACGCACCAACCACACGTAGTTTTTTTTTTTTCATCACTAATCACCATAGATCGTTTGTGTCATCACTTAGCACAAGAATTCTCTGCACCTCTTTCGCTAGATATTTTCTGAGAAGTGCACTCACGCAATAGTGCGTGACTCGTATCGCTATTTACACATTCATCTATCAGATTCTGCATTATTATTATTATTATTATTATTATTATTATTATTATCTTTTAGATGAACTGTATTACTGATTTCAAGAGATAAAAGCTTATAATTTAATGAATGAGTCGGACAAATCTCCACTTTCATTAAATTTTTGCTCCCTCTTTTTCTAGGACCTGGTTCAGCTCCACGCAAAGTCCAGGTTCGACCGCTGAGCTCTAGTACTATGGTGATACAGTGGGACGAGCCAGAGACGCCCAACGGCCAAGTCACGGTAATTTTTTTTTTTTTTTTATTTGAATTAAAAATTAAAAAAAAAAAACTTTTAATAACAAAGTTGGGAATTTTTTTGAAGAGATTTTTTTATTAATAAGAAAAAAAATTTTTAAGTGCATCTAACCTTTTAAGTAAATGATTGAGGAATAAAATTGGTTGTTAATATTATTGTTATTATTGTTACTAAGTAAAAAGAAAATTTATCCGTAATTTGTCGGGGTTGTTATTGATGATGATGGCAGAGCTTAAGAGGGCAATAAATAACCGATTGCATTACAACAGGGCTATAAAGTGTACTATACGACGGACCCGAACCAGCCGATGGCTTCCTGGCAGTCCCGGGTCGTGGACAACAATCAGCTGACCACTGTATCGGATCTTACGCCCCACACAATGTACACGATCCGTGTGCAAGCGTTGACGAGCGTAGGTCCTGGTCCACTGAGCCAGCCAATACAAATAAAGACACAGCAAGGGGTGCCGAGTCAGCCGGAAAATCTTTCCGTTGTTGATGTCGGGGAAAACTCGGTCACGCTTCAGTGGAGCAAACCCGCTCATAGTGCTGAAAATATTCTCAGCTATGAGCTATACTGGAACGATACTTATGCTCAGGTACTTAACTTTTTTTATCACTACTCTGTTCGAATTCGGAGGGATTTTTATGATAAATAAATTATTGGAGTAAAAATTTATTGATAGAAATTAAAAAAAAATTTTTTTTTAAGTATTGGAATTTATTTTTTATATCGAATTAAAAAAAAATTCATACTCAAGAGAAATTTTTTTATAAATTTTACTTATTTTTTAAATTAATTTTTTTGAATCAAAAATTTTTCTCCTTAATTTAAATTAGCAACCTTGCAGTCACTTTGTGACTGCCATTACTTGTGTGTTATAAATAGATAAAATTTTGCTTTGTTAAATAATGACTTTTGTTAAATTGCACTGTACTTTTTTAATTATTGACGTTTTTAAAGATATAAGCTCATTCTGATGTTACACTCATCAAAAGCTTTCATTTGAGTACCCACATGCATTTTCATATATATTATATATATATACATATATATAATATATATAAATATATGAAAAATTGATGTGGGTACTCAAATGAAAGGTCTCGATGAGTGTAACATCGAGATGAGCTTATATCTTTAAAAATGTCAATACTTCACAAGATACAAGGTCATTTCTTAATTATTGACATTTTCAAAGATGTAAGCTTATCCCAATGTTACACTCATCAAGAGCTTTCATTTGAGTACCCACATGCATTTTGATATATTTTTCATATATTCATATATATATAAATATATAAAATATATGAAAAATTGATGTGGGTATTCAAAAGAAAGGTCTCGATGAGTGTAATGTCAGGGTGAGCTTATATTTTTAAAAATATCATTAGTTGACAAGATAGCAATGTCAGTTCTTAGTTATTGATATTTTTAAAAATATAAGCTCATCCTGATGTTACACTCATCAAGAGCTTTCATTTGAGTACCCACATGCATTTTCATATATATACATATATATAATATATATAAATATATGAAAAATTGATGTGGGTACTCAAATGAAAGGTCTCGATGAGTGTAACATCGGGATGAGCTTATATCTTTAAAAATGTCAATAGTTCACAAAATACAAGGTCATTTCTTAATTATGTATCTAGAGATAGAGCATTTTAATCTAAATGTAGCCTAAATATACACAAAATTTTGCTTATTTTATTAATAATATAGATAATTTTATATCCAATTTAAAAGAAATAAATTTCAAAAATAAAAGCGAAAACTTATCTTGAAACTTCAGGAAAAACACCACCGCAGAATCGGAGTTACGGAAAACTACACTCTAACCGGTCTGTACCCGAACACCCTGTACTACGTGTGGCTAGCGGCCCGGAGCCAGCGCGGGGAGGGTGCAACTACCGTCCCATACGAAGTTCGCACCAAACAGTACGGTAAGCAAATCCGATACCAAATACTCTCAAGCAGCGAGGAGTAGCCACACTTAACTTGTACCAACATTCTACTTAACCATCATCAGAGTACCCTCCACTATCTATACTATTATAGCGTACTATTCTAGCTCTTCGCGTCAATAACTATCTAACAATACTCTGATGATGCGGTAGCGAGTTGTGGCAGCAGGTAGGACTAGATTAAACTAAAAACCGACTTAGTTGACATTATCAACTCTAACAAATCGGTAGAAGCTCCCGCCAGTAAGCTAGTTACAAAAATATCTATTAAAGTCAATTACTAGTCTCCGCGGCCGCGAGTTTTATCAACCCGGTAAAGTTGGACTTTGAGGCGACAAGTGTGGGAGAGTGAGAATGGTTGCATGCATTGCAAAATATAATAATGCCATTTTTGGATGCTACTATTTAATTATTATTATTATTATACATATTTATTATCTATTATATTATTATTATTAAAGTATATACTATTATTATTATTATTATTATTATTATTATTATTATTATTATAAATTGCACTAAGCACTGCATCGATATATGTGTGCATTTTGAGCACCTCTATTTTCATTCTTGATAATCTATTATTTAAGTGAGTTCTTAAGTTTAGTTTACTCGTTTACTTCGATACATTTTTAATGTACTGAAAGTGCTCTTTTATATCTTAACGGAGCCTTAAGATACTCTTATATATTATATCCATAAATATATATATATATATATATTTTAATATATTTCTCAAGGTATACAATATATTGTACGTAATGATAAAATATTAATCAAGTAACTTTCGACTGTTTAAGGATTTTAGCCTTTGCTTACTAATCTGATAATAATAATAATTGTTATTATTATTATAATTATTAATATATTAAAAAATAATTTTTATTAGTTAAGATTTATTTTATTATGATTTTATTTTTGTTCGTGATGATTTTTCGTCCCACATTGCAATCCATTGTAAACAGTAAAATCGAAAAATAATTAATTTTTATAATAATTGAACCGCATTATTTATTTGATAAATAATCTGGCTCAATAATGTTAACTGATTGATGATTGATTGTTGTATCACGTATTACGTATCGGATACAGAAAGAGATAAAAAAGGTATGGATTGGCCGTATGTGGTACTTAATGTCTACACAATATTTTTGTTTTGTACTTTTTCCCTCCTACAAATGAGTGTTATACAGTACCCGGGGCTCCGCCTCGGAATATCACCGGCCACGCCATCAGCACGACCGCTATTAAAGTCTCATGGAAGCCGCCGCCGACCGAAAGCAGTAACGGACGGATCGCGTACTACAAGCTCCAGGTCGTCGAGACCGGGCGCTCTGATTCAGAGGCCAGGGTCATCAAGCTTAACAGCACCGAGTTTGTTCTGGACGAATTGAAAAAGTGGACCGCCTACAGAATTTGGGTTGTCGCGGGCACCAGCGTTGGTGACGGACCGCCGAGTTACCCTATCACTGTCAAAACTGATGAGGACGGTATGTATCTGTGATATTCAACGAAAAAAATTTATTCTTCTTCATATTATTAATGGTCATGGTGGTGGGCTGTTAAAGTTTACTCGTGGGACCAAAAACTCTATTAATTTTCGGTCAAAAATATTTTTTTGGTACAAAGTTAAAATTTTTAAGGTTTTAAAATTCTTTTTAATTTTAATTATTAAAAAAAGAAAGTAAAATTTTACTTTTAGAGATTAAATAAAGATTTTTTTACTAAAAAAATTTAATAATTAGATTCTTTGGTACCAGCGAGTAATAAATAAGGCAAAGTTGTAACCAAACGTTAACCAAAAATATAAAAGCCCGCCATATTGCTTTCGGACTTTGGTTTTGTAAATACGTCGCAATTTTTATAAATTTATTTATTAACTTCGGGGCGAAAAGTTAGAACCTAAATAGAAAAAAAAAGTTTGGATTTAAAAAAATTGAAAAAAAAAGTATTTTCAGAGGTCCTGTATTTTCCCAATACTCCAATAACCTTATATACACACACACTTTTTTTTTTTTTTTTTTTTTTTAATTAATTCTTTAAATTCAAAATAAATTGCGTGTACATACAGAAATATACACTCTTTCGGTTTATATATCCATCCAAACGTTGAAATACAAAACTTCGTATTGATGACATTTATTATTATGATTATTATTTTAGTTTTTTATTTCATTTCGTTTATTTATTTTGTTTCTTTTGGCCGCGCACACTGAAAATTCAACGAATGCTCGATTTTTCAATATTTTATTGATGAATTTAATTATTTTTTCGTGAAATTGGATAATTTTAAATTAATTAGTTTTTTTTATTATTATTATTTGATACGCAAAATCAATTATTGCACGTTATTTTATTCCTGAATTGAAAGTCGGGAGCGAAATAAGTCGGCCTGATATTTTGGCTGGATTTTATATTTTTGGAATGCTAACGCGTAATAATTAACAAAAAAAAAAAAAATAAAACTAAATAAATAATTAAAACCACGGGAACTAGGTAATTAAAAAAAGATACCTTGGTTCCTTGGATTAAAAAAAAAACTAAAATGCGGTGTACTTTATTTGTTTAATTTTTTTAAGTTGGAATGCTTGCGTTGTAATGAAACCACGAGGACGAGGTTAATCCGCGGATTTTATTTAATTATTTTAATTATTGTCATGATTATTATTTTTATAAAATTAATTTTTACAGCCTCGTCCCTATGGTATGCATCCAGATTTTTTTCCAGGTTCGAACCAGAGACCCACGGATTATTTTACAGATGCTGATTAACACATTTAATTACCATATATTTAATTACAATTAATCTTATTATGAATTATTAATTATAATCATTATTTTTGTCCGCCAAACGAGAGACAGACCTAGTTCTTAATAATTTTTCCAGGTGGCTCATAGAGCGTTTCTCTTTGTGTCGTGCCGTCGTCCTTTTTGTTATTTTTAATTATTATTATTATTTACATTATTTTGTTTGTTCATTTAAACCGTTAATTAAAATTAGAATTAACAACATAAATTAACAAAACAAATACCGTATTTACTTTTATTTAAACAACGCTAATGAATGCTCACGTGTTTTTTTTATCTTTTCCTAAAGCATTTGCAGGAGGATTTGCCCAGGTTATCATACAGCTACTACTTAAGACTTTTTAGTTTCTTTTTTCTATTTTTAAAAACACTTTCCGTTTTTTTTTTACACTCTTATTTATATTTAGTTATGAATTTTTCATATTTACCATATAAATATACATTATACAAACATCTACTCACTTAAAAATTTTACCTTTATTCCTTTTTTTTTAATAAAAAAATTAATAAAAAAAATTTTTGCAATATTTGCCAAATTTAATAAATAAAAAATTTCATTTTTTTATCTCAATTTTTTATCAAATTAAAACAGTTTTTATTAGAAAAAAAGGAATAAATCATCGAAAAAAATTCAGAACATAAAATGGCAATAACACAACAATAAAATGTGTCCTTTTAACACAAAATATTCATCCCACTACACAATTACTACGAATATAATTGAATATCCACCAAATAACACGGTCAATCACGAATCACAATTGACAAAATTCAATTCATTACACGTGAATGTGACTTTCATACTCAATTATTTATCTCTATCTATTTATTATTATTATTATTACTACAATAATTATTATTATTATTATTAAAATATTAATAACACATTTCTACATCTCTGATAAGGCTCTGCTGTCTTTAGTACCAAAAAAAAAAGATTTTAGTTTTATCGTTTGCACATGTTAGTGCATGCAATTAAGTTTGTTTTTATTCCTCCGGTCACCATCACTACCACCACGACCACTATCACGTCACCAGCACCCTTGACAGCCCTCAATCGAGCTCTCTCACGATAAAATAACAATTATTAATAATTAATAATTGATAATTAATAATTAACATAAACCTTCCGCTCGCGATACACTATCAGTATTAAAAGTTAATAATTAATAACAACAATTATTAACCATAATTATTATATGAACATAAACATTACGCCGAGTCTGCTCCCTTATTCGGTTAATTTTGTTCTATTATTTCACATTTAAATCAACATGTTTCGATAATCATCAATATCGCCAATTTATTGTTTTCATTAAAATCCAATGAATGGCATGCCGATGCATGGGAATTTTATTTCTCCCTTTTTCCAACCCAAAAACCCAATTCCGCATGTTCTTTCACACACACTTATTCTGGCAATCAACCAACCAAAATATCGAGCAACCCTTAAAAAAAAATAAAAATAAAAAGCCATCGGATGAATTCCCCAAATCCTCTTATCCAAACTCTCATTATTATTGAAATAAACTACCCGATATTTCCCGATGACTTATATCATATTTATTATTTCAATATCGATAAAAAAAAATCTAAATAAAAAGTCCCTTTTGGTAAATCTGAATCCAGTGCAGACTCGGCGCCGAGTGATTGGGCGCCAGGGAGAGAAAGAGAGAGGGAAAAAAGGAGGAAAGTAGAGGGTAATTGATAAAAAAAAAAAGATTAAAACTAAAATAAAGCACTGCTGGAAGCATCGTCTATTATATAGAAATATATACAAACATATGTATATGTACTCGCACTTTGTGAAGCACCAAATTAATACCGCAATATTGCGTATGCTCACTTCAATCACTGTTGGGCGCCGGGCGCCACTGCACAATTCAATGCCACATGTACAAGTAATATTCGTATGTATCATATAGAAATTCAATCTGCTGACCAATGAAAGCCATTCACTAACGGCCTGCACTTGAATAGTCGCCGCGAAAATTTTGTAATTATGCTCATGCTTTTTATCTTAATATTTATGAATTATTAATGATGCATTATTACGATTAATGCGTGTACGTGTGGCGATTAAGTTTCACGGTATTAGAGCACTATTTGACGTGTCGAGCACTACGCACCGAAAGCACCCTTTTTGAGCACCCTTATGTGTCAATGGTGACTTGACATCTCACTGAATATATCTTGGATGAGTATTTGCTTTTTTTTTTTTTTCACTTTTTTTTGTTTACTACAAGACTTGTTCGTGAGATGTTGAGTGTGTGAATGAGAGAGTGAGTGGAGACGAACAAGAATCTCAAATTACGTCGCTTACAGGTCGGAAGCTAGTTTTTTTTGTTAATTATATTTTTGATGCGAAATTGTGGGAAGTTAATAAAAAATTTTTTTTTTTCTACGAAAAAATAAAGATGCTTTTAAGCGGAGTTGGAACTAAATAGAGTAAAATAGGAGAAGAAAGATGGGTGAAGCTAAATTGAAGTTTTAGCGAGGCGAAAGTTACACCAGGGTGATTAGATAAGTTTTGAAGCAAGCTAAAGCACTGTTGATAAATTTTTCTAGGCTTTAATTTATTTTTATGAGAAAGATAAATTTTATATGATTTATTTTTCACCCTTACAATCTTTGAAGGGCGTTCTAGAATATTTTAAAATTTATTCTCAGTAATAATTCCCAAAATTTACATCAAAGAAGCATTGATTAATGAAAAAAACTTAGTTACTTACACGACCTGCAATGGGACGTGATAGATGACAAAGCGATAAGGGCAATATTAATTTATCAGGCGTTATATCTCTGCGAACTCGATAAAAATGATAAATGAAAAATAAAAAAAATTGGGGAGAAGTTATAGGAAAAAATGAATTTTTTATTTATTTGAATTTAAATTTGAATAAGTCTATTATCTAACCAAATAAAGAAATATACGTGATGTGATTACTATAGGTACATTTGAATACCAATACAATCGATTGTTAATGTGTAAAAATTTGGTAATTTAATTATCAAGCTATATGCCTGCTAAATCGGTCAATACTTGGTACTGAAAATTATGATAATTACTGAAGAGGATTTTTTACTGGTGAGCCGTTGTCCATGACAAGAGGACGTTGGATGGAACATTGTCAGACCATCCATTAATAATAATAATAAAAAAATTTATTTGTATTTTTTTTTTGTAATCACGAGCACCTTGTCGAGTTTTTTTTTCACTTCCATTGTAATAAAGACCACTTAAAGCTTATTATTAATTATTATAAATACTAAAGTTTATTAATTATATCATATATTAATTAATTAATTATATTATATACTATATATATATATCACAACAAATGTTAATTGGTTGGAATGTAATATTTTGTAATAAGGTCGTTTTTGGCATACACGCTCTATGCATGGGACACGACCGATTATTATTTCATCAGTGTCTGTAAGTTTATTATCAACATTCATACAAATGTTTAAATCGATCGTACGTATTGTCATTATTATATATTTATATATAAATGCCTATATATTTTTCACACACTTATATATCTTGTGCACTTATTATTATTTTTTTTTAATTATGATTATGATTATATATTTAATTATGGATATTTACCATAAAAGTGTTGGGCGATTGCGCATCTGTATTTATCCGTCTTGCGCGATAGAGTAATTTTTTATTTTTGTTACATATTATAACTGTATTATTACTATTATTATTATTATGATTATGAGGTACTGTAAGAGTTTGGCAGTTTTTAGTAGCTGCAATTTACCCCCGAGGGCTGCGGCTTCGGATTGTCGTTATTTATATACATATATTATATTATATTATATTGTTTATTATTATTTGTTGATCATGTCCTAAGGTACAGCATGGTCTGCCCGATTGTTTATTTAGTCGCAATTTTATTCAGTCGTGTATTGTAAATTATAATTAACATATTTATCATTATGATTATTAATATTATACATATATATGGGTTGTAGATGATGCTAGCCACCGCGATGTACAGACGCAAACTATTTTTTTTTAGAGACTGAGTGGAATCGAGTGAGAGAGGGTGCAATCCCTGTCAGAAAAAAATATAATAATAAAGAAAGTTATGGAATTAAAAATAATGAGAAAGGAAAATACGCGAAGTGGTCAAATAAAGAATGGAGCTCGCCCATTTTCCCGTCCTTAAATGTTTGAGTACTCAGTACTTGTTTATCGATTGATAAACTTTTGGTACTTACTCAGCCGCGAATGCCGTTGATACGAATTGCGGGTTTTGATTTACAGGCAAAATATGTGAATAAATTCGTGCAAAACATTTTTTATAAAAATTTTATTTTTACATTTGGAAGTTTTAAAAATTTTTTTGTTAAAAAAAAAAATTCTAAAAATTATTTCGACGGTTTAATTAGCAATTGATCTAACTCCTTATTTTTTAGAGAGTTATTTTTTAACATTTTGATGTGGCAATAGTCTAATTATAAATTATTTGAATAATCCAAGTCAAAATATTATACTTTTATTAAATATTAAATTATCTTTTAAAGTAATAATAAATTTTGAACTAATTGTTTTTTCGTAAAAATAGAAGATTTTCTGAAATTGAGTTAGACAATTTGCTAATTAGAACGTCGATTTGTCATTTTTTTTTTTAATAAAAAAAAATCCAAAAATTTGTATAAATTTAATAAAAAAAAAAAATTATGAATCTTTTAAATCGTATGCATAAAAATTTTTTAAATTTTGACTTTTAAAATAAAAAATAAAAAATCCTAATAATATTTTGTCCAAAAATCAAAACTTGTAAAAACCGTAAACACGTGCATTACTCGCGATTTTCGAGTCCTATCCTCTGTAAAAACTCCTTTTTTTTATTTCTGTAAGCATTATAGGTTTTCCTTTAATATATCCGTTATTATTTGATAGTAAAAAAAGATTTTTCTCTTCCAAAAAACTGTTTTTAGATCAAAACTAACGGATATATAAATACGAGCCTTTAGTTATTTTCATATATATATTATATATCTATTTGGAGTAGTGACTGTGCATGCATAAAAAAAAACTAAAAAATATTTGAAAAAAATCTAAATATTCTCACGTCTCCCGCCTCTCTGCGAGCATCCGCGTGAGAGAGGATCGAACAGACCGTCATTAATAATAATAATAAATAAAATGCTTTTTTTGTTTTTGATAAAATACCAATTGTCAGTTGTCATTATAATTATAACAATAATTTGTTGTGCCCGGTTGTCATTTTGTGTCCATGTGAGAATGGTTTAAGCTTAGGACTCATGCCGGATCTGAGCATGAATGATTAATTCATTAATGGACGAGGAACTAAACTGGATGTCCGGACCACGAGGATCCACTCTATTTTTTTTTTTTTATTTGCATGCGTATGAATGGCTCATTAATTAATTACTAAATCATTATAACATTTGTCGGAGTGTCTGTGATCATAAGTCGAGTAGATGCTACCCTTAATAACTCAACTAACCAAGTATATTCTAATAAATAACAAATATTAAAATAACTTAACCTTAAATAAAATTAAATTTTAATTAAACGTGAGGAAAATTGTTACAAATTGTTTATGAGTTTTTTTCCCACTTTTTTTGGCGACTATTATGGGGGCGCAGAGAATAAAAGTGAGTATCCATTCTACCATTGAAATTCATCGAAAATCTCTTAATAAATCATAAATACCTATTATTTATTATATTATCATAACATAATAATTAATAAATACCCGCCTAGCTACCACATAATTGATTAGTTTATTAATTAATTAATTAATTAATTAATGCATAAATTAATTAATTAGTTAGAGTAATTACCCTTTGTTTCGTTTCTGATTTTTTCGAGCGTAATTAAAAAATATGCGTCTCGCTAGGACAAACGAATTTTTCGCATACACCCAAATGAGAGAAAACCAACACCCACGGTCAGCCACTGTAACGCTCAAAGCTCGGGATTTTTATTTCGCTATTTACATACATAAATATATATTCCAGTTTTTTACTTTTTCGTTATTACCAAACTGTTTTTATTATTTTGGCTAGCCATCAAAGTTTATTGCCATAAGTTATATATGTTGTACAAACTTTTATATATATATGTATAAGTATATACATATATATAAATACAAATATTCAACCGCTATTTTTGATTTAATATTTATTACAAAGTTGAAAATTTTGAGATCAATTGCGGAATTTTATTTTGTGAGTTAATATTTATGCTTTTGAACAAATTAAATAATTTTTGAAGGCTTTAAAAATTATTTGGACGTATTTAAATTATTATAAAAATTATTTTAAATTTTTTGAACAAATTTTGATGTTTAAAAAAATTTTTTTACGATCATGAATGACTAAAAAAATTATTAATGATTTTGAATGAGTTAAAAAAAAATTTTGAATTAAAAAAAAACCCTCAAACTCTTCAACTTTGTACGATTATTATTATTTAACCCTATTTGTCGCCTTATTACTGCAATTTTTTTGCTAATTAACTATTATTTATAACCCATAAAAATAATTATTTACCAGACACTTTATTGAATATTTTATTTTAAGTAAATGCAGAATTCGTTTGTAGTAGCTGTGTTTTTAATTAATATTTAATAATTGCTCGCGACGTAGGTAGACAGTGGCATCGCTGAATTTTTTTTCCATTATTATTATTTCAAAACCGTTTATGATTTATGTAAATTAACGGTGCAATTATTTATTAATTATTAATCACGTCGGATACTGGACTGTCCATGACGGGCTTTGACTTTTTACAGGTTTATATTCGTAAATATACATACATATATATTTATACATATAAATCGAGTTTATTATTAATAAATTTATTGATAGAAAGCATGTAAAGTATATTACCATAGAACACGAGTTTACTTTCTGAACAGAACAGGATTAATTGAGCACAGACTTGTCATTGCACAGCTTTGCGATGTTATGACGCACACTATTATTTTGTTAATTATTAATTAATTAATTACTGTCCTGTAGATTTTAATAATTTATGTAATATATTTATTATTATATCATAACTATAACCATAATTATTATTATTATTAATATATTTAAATCTGATCATGGACTCTCCATTACTGCCGTCGGTGAGACTAAATGTCCATTCCATGTATATTTAATCTCTTATTGCTATTATTAATTATATTAATGTGTAATTAATAAATTACTTTTTTTTTTTTACTAGAGAAAAAATGTTTTTAAGAAAGTAAGAAAGAAAGAATGTTCCTTTTTTTCAAAATAATCACTTTTTTTAATAAATAAATTATTGGTATTCAAATGGGGGGTTAATTAGTGACAGGAGTTTATTATTATTACCATTATTATTGAATAATTTTTAATTTTAAGGGTGATTGGTAGTTTTTCTGTGCATACTTAATGAATGGTTACGGGTATTATTTTTATTTATTTATTTATTTTTTTTAACATTTCTAAAATTTACTAATTATTTTCTCATTTAAATATATCATTTATAATTAAATTAATTTATTTTATAATATGATTTTATAATTTATTTCAGATTCCGAGTTTTTGGTTCCAGATTATAGATTATAATTTATCATTTAATCTTATTAATTTATTATACGTTATAGCAATTTATTATTTATTTATTCATTTATTCATTTATTTATGACGTTGAGTGAATGGATGGAAGTGAATAAGCCTGTTTAGTTGTATAATTGGGTGTGTGTTAAAAACTGGTACCCAAACGGACACAAATTAATATTGAGTTGCGTTACAGTGCCAGGAAATCCCCAGGACGTCACAGCGACGGCTTTAAACTCAACGACTATCAGAGTAGAGTGGAAGCCGCCCCGAGTTAATGACCAAAATGGCGTCATCAGAGGTTATCATGTCCACATACAAGAGGTCGCTGAAGAGGTATCAATAATAATTATTTCTAAACTTAACCTTTGAATTTCTTCATCAAATCTTCTACTAATTTCTTTACTCAAATTTAATTTTAAAATTAAATTGGCAATCCTGGAGCCGCCATTTAATCTTGTAACGAACCAAAAATAATCCCACTCATAATTCCTACTAACAAATAAAATCTTAAAGGGCAAGGACTTGCTGAACGAGCCAATCCGTCAAGATGTCCACGAAGAAGGCGTCCATGCAATCAACGTGACCAATTTACAGCCAGACACTAAATATTACGTCCAAGTCGCGGCTCTAACGCGGAAGGGCGATGGGGATAGGTCGCTTCCTGTGCACGTCAGAACTCCTGGTGGTGTGCCAAATAGGCCGCAAGTCAACGTCAAGTACTTATGCGAATTAATTTTATATTAAATAACGCGACTTATAATTATTAATCATGAATCATTTATGAATAATGAGACTAATTAACGGTTTTTGGTAACTCTCAGGGTAATCAATCAGGATCCAATAGTCCTCGAGCTGGAGTGGGCCAAGCCGAGCGAGCCAGCTGGGCAATTAACGGGCTACCGCGTTAAATACGGAATTAAAAATCAGACGTTGAAGGAAGAGTTTATCAAAGACATCAATCAGGTTACTTTCAAAATCAAAGATGTCGGTAAGTTCTTCATCAATAGTATCGAATTTTATTGCACGCCTCATAAGCGAAGCGGATGAAGTTGTGCTCTACATTCGCCTTACAAAAATCAAGAGATTTCTTGAACTAAAGTTGTCTCTATTTATTTTCTATTGCACTTGTAGAACAATATTTACACATAAATGTCATGGAAAAACCCTAGTTTCAACACTTCTGATATTTTTAAAAGACATTTTGCTTTTTAAATAAATAAAAAAAAAACGATAAATGTCCGAAAACTTAACTGATCAAGTCCATTTTTTTTTATACGCTTCAGTATTATTTAAAACTAAGTCCTTTAAAAGATCATGGTCTAATTCAATGTAGTTTATTTATAATTAGCAATAAACTAAAAATTTACTAATCGTTTGTATATCTATATCTATGTAAATAAGGTTCGTTTACAATACATGCGCAGTTCCTTTCTTTTCTGGATAGACAATGGCGCGAAAGATTTAAAAGTATTTGTATTTTATTTTAATCAATTTTATTATGAAAAATGAGACTATGAGGCGTGCACTTTTGGATTTTCCAAAATTTTTTTATTTACCCTGAAAAGAATCAAAAATTTAACCATTGAATTTTCCAAATTTAAGAACGTGGCGTTCATTACGAATTCCGAATTGCCGGAGAGAACCAAAACGGAGTTGGCCAAGAAACAGTTCGCTATTACGAGAGTCCAGAGGGTGAGCCTTCAGGCCCACCAACAAACCTAACCTACTCCTTCCAGACTCAAGACACAGTTTGCGTGAAATGGAGCGAGCCTGCTCGTCGCCATCGGAACGGGCAAATAATTCGCTACGATGTTGAATTCCACAAAAAGAACGACCACAGCACTATTGAGGCGCGGAACACAACTCAAGAACGCGCTGTTTTTACAAATCTTGAAGAAGCTACGGAATATGTCTTCCACGTGCGCGCGCATACTGTTCGCGGTTCAGGGCCGTACTCTGAGAAAATCACGATAGTTACGGAGAAAGATATCGGCCGGGCGCCATTGAACGTCAAGGCTGTGGCAACTTCTGAGTCAAATGTCGAAGTCTGGTGGGAGCCAGTGCCGAATCGTGACAAAATTATCGGGTACAAAATTTTCTACACGATGACAGCGGTGGAGGATCTTGATCAGTGGAAGCAGAAGTTAATTGGCATGACCGAGTCCGCTGAGTTGGAAAATTTGGAACGCGACACTGCTTACGCGATTGCCGTCGCCGCGAGGTACAAAAACGACGTTCTGGGGCGTCTTAGTCAGAAAGTTACGGTTAAAGTCAAGCCTGAAGACGTTCCTCTGAATTTGCGTGCCTCTGACACTTCTACGCACTCTATGACACTCTCGTGGACTCCGCCAATAAGACTGAACCCCACGGGCTACCAAGTATCCTTCGACGCTGTGAAAGAGTTCGTGGACTCTCAAGGAATTACTCAAACCCAAATTGTGCCTCGCAGAACTATTCGCCTAGATGCCACTGCTACTACCACGACAATCGACGAACTCCAGCCGTTTACGACCTACAACGTCAACGTGAGCGCGGTTCCAGCTGACTCTTCGTACAAACCTCCGGCAAAAATCACTGTGACCACTCAAATGGCCGCGCCTAAGCCGATGGTCAAGCCTGATTTCTATGGCGTCGTTAAGAAAGAAGAGATTCACGTTATTTTACCTCAAGCTTCTGAAGAATACGGACCAATCGCTTATTATTATTTGATAGTAGTTCCTGAGGACAAGGCTACTGCTCATAAGCAGCCTGATGAATTTACAGAGGATGTTATTACGGGAAAAAACGCGAAACAAGACCCGGAAAACGCGCCATACATCGCGGCCAAATTCTCGCATAGAACTATTCCGTATACTTTTCAGCTCGGCAGCGGGGATGTTTACGAAGGCTTTGAAAACAAAAAGTTGGATCCTACCAAACGGTACAGGATTTTTGTACGGGCTATTGTTGATACTCCTAAAAAGGTAATTTTATTTTCAGTCATTGATATTTTTAAGGAAATAAGAAAAATTTTGTATTCTCAAATGAATCTAATTTTTCAGCATCTTTACACATCATCCCCCTTCTCGGAGTACTTATCCCTCGATATGCGAGAAGTACCACCCGGTGACCCACCAAGCCGACCAAATCCAGATATATCTCCCGACGGGAACCCAGAAGTCTCTGTAACCAACAGCGGCCAAGAACCGGGCATGGTTTGGGTGATTGGGCCAATCATAGCCGCTCTGATGGTCAGCATTTGCCTGGTTTTGCTTTTTGTAATAAGGAAGTAAGTATTAGCTTCATTAACACCTTCCATATTTAAATTAAAAAATTCTAAAAATAATAAAATTATTAACAATATTATTTATAAATTTTGGCATTCAACTAGACGCAGACAGCCTTGCAAAGCGCCAGATCAAGCAGCAGTAACACGCCCTCTGATGGCCGCGGATATAAGCTCGAACCACGCGCCCTCTGACCCGGTAGAAATGCGCCGGCTGAACTTCCAAACACCCGGCATGATGTCACACCCTCCAATTCCTATCAGCGAGCTCGGGAACCATATAGATCGCTTGAAAGCCAACGATAACCTAAAATTCAGCCAGGAATACGAGTCAATTGAACCGGGCCAGCAATTCACTTGGGACCACTCGAACATGGAGGTCAATACTTCCAAAAATCGTTACGCCAACGTCATCGCTTACGATCACTCTCGCGTTATTCTCCAAACAATCGACGGAATTCCCGGTTCTGACTATATAAACGCGAACTACTGCGACGGGTACCGAAAACAGAACGCCTATGTCGCCACTCAGGGGCCGCTCCAAGAAACTTTCGCGGATTTCTGGCGCATGTGCTGGGAACTGCGAACTAGCACCATTGTAATGATGACCAAGCTCGAGGAACGAACGCGTATAAAGTGTGACCAGTATTGGCCGACTCGCGGAGCCGAAACTTACGGACAAATGACCGTGACGATAAGCGACATCCAGGAACTGGCGACCTACTGCATCAGAACTTTCCAAGTCTGTCGTAACGGCTACACAGACAGAAGGGAGATAAAACAGCTCCAGTTCACCGCTTGGCCGGATCACGGAGTTCCGGAGCACCCAGCGCCGTTCTTACAGTTCCTCAGACGCGTTAAAACATTAAATGTACCTGATTCCGGGCCTCTGGTGGTCCATTGCAGCGCTGGGGTCGGCAGAACTGGATGCTTCATCGTTATAGACTCCATGTTGGAACGGATCAAGCATGAGAAAATGATCGACATCTACGGCCACGTCACTTGCTTGCGCGCGCAGCGGAATTACATGGTGCAAACTGAAGACCAGTATATATTTATCCACGACGCGTTGTTCGAGGCGGTGATCTGCGGCTTCACAGAAGTTCCAGCTCGGAACTTGCACTCGCACATACAAAAACTGATGCAAACTGAGTTGGACAACACCACGGGAATGGAGCTGGAGTTCAAGAAGCTCTCGAACATCAAAGCGGACTCTACGCGATTCATTTCTGCAAACTTGGCTTGTAACAAACACAAGAACAGGCTAGTCCATATTTTACCGTACGAGTGCACGCGGGTTTGTTTGCAGCCCCAGAGGAACATGGAAGGCTCGGATTATATCAACGCGAGCTTCATTGACGGATATCGGTACCGCGGTGCCTATATTGCGACCCAGGGGCCGCTGAATGAGACCACTGATGACTTCTGGAGGATGTTGTGGGAGCACAATTCGACGATTGTCGTTATGTTGACGAAACTCAAGGAAATTGGCAGGGAAAAGTGCCACCAGTATTGGCCCTCTGATAGGTCTATCAGGTATCAGTGTTTCGTTGTTGACCCGATTGCGGAGTATAATATGCCTCAGTATATTTTGAGGGAGTTTAAAGTCACTGATGCGAGAGATGGCGCTAGTCGCACTGTCCGGCAGTTCCAGTTCATCGATTGGCCGGAACAGGGTGTTCCTAAGTCAGGAGATGGGTTCATTGATTTTATTGGTCAGGTTCATAAGACCAAGGAACAGTTCGGGCAAGATGGACCTATCACCGTGCACTGTAGCGCTGGAGTGGGGAGAACTGGCGTCTTTATTACGCTTAGTATTGTTTTGGAGCGGATGCAGTATGAGGGCGTTGTTGACATCTTCCAGACGGTCAGAATACTGCGCACGCAACGTCCGGCTATGGTTCAAACTGAGGTAATTTTTTTAGAAAATTTGCAATTGGAGAAATACAAATCTCTCTTTTTAAAAATTAGTAATTGAAAAATTTTTTTTTATTTATTAATATATCTTCAATAAAAAAATTTAATCTATGTTATTAAGAAAATAAGAAAAATTTTGTGTTCAGGATAGTGATATGATAGTATCGGTTTTTTTAAGTGAAATTTAGTGTCATTGCAACGATCTTTTCAAGGTTTCATATCATTCTCACCGATTGTCAATTTATTACGATAAATATTTAGACTACATTCGAAAATTCTCTATCTCTAGATACATAATTAAGAAATGACCTTGTATCTTGAGAATTATTGACATTTTTAGAGATATAAGCTCATCCCGATGTTACACTCATCAAGAGCTTTCATTTGAGTACCCACATTAATTTTTCATATATTTATATATATATTACATATATGTATATATGAAAAATATATCAAAATGCATGTGGGTACTCAAATGAAAGCTCTTGATGAGTGTAACATCGGGATGAGCTTATATCTTTTAAAATGTCAATAATTAAGAAACGACCTTGTATTTTGTGAACTGTTGACATTTCTAAAGATATAAGCTCATCCCGATGATACACTCATCAAGACCTTTCATTTGAGTACCCACATGCATTTTGATATATTTTTCATATATACATATATATAATATATATAAATATATGAAAAATTGATGTGGGTACTCAAATGAAAGCTGTTGATGAGTGTAACATCGGGATGAGCTTATATCTTTAAGAACGTCAATAGTTAAGAAAGTACAGTGCAATTTAACAAAAGTCATTATTTAATTTAATAAAGCAAAATTTTATTTATATATAATTCACAAGTCACAGCAGTCACATAGTGACTGCAAGGTTGCTAGTTTCTATTTATTTATTAATATATCTTCTATAAAAAAATGAAATTTTCCATTAATTTAAATTGTAATTTTGTTTTTTTATAAAACAAAGTTAAAAAAATTATCAATTACTGTGTTTTAAAATTAGAGAGGAATATTTAAAAAAAAATTGATGATTAATAATGTTTATTTTTTAGGATCAATACCAATTTTGTTATCGTGCTAGCTTGGAGTACTTAGGATCATTCGACCACTATGCCAACTGACAAGAAGAAATCCGCGAGCCAAGAGAACCAACGAGAGACCGAGGAGAGCGTCACATAAGAAGTCGTGAGAGTACTGGTGAAAGAGCTAAGATACGACGTGTTTAGTTTGACTAACAGACTTTTAAACTAACAAAATAAATTTTTTATTAATTATTAGTACTCAATAATTAATAATTACCATTAATTAATATCAATAATATTAATAATAGGTAACGCTTGTAACGGTTGAGTCGATGCTCGTTGTGTTTGAAGCTCGTTGGATTTAGATTTTATAAAATAAAATAAAATATTACGCGAGAGATTCCGACATTGCTGTCATGATTGATGATGGGGTTTAGAGCACTTTGATGATTAAAAATGTACTTTAATATAAAGTATTCTCAATTAAACTCCCATTGTTTTATCATTTTATTATTTTAATTTTACGAACAAATCATCAGTATAGAGCAACAATAATTAATTAACTGATTACATCTCTAATAGATAAACACTCGTTCGATTAAAGGAACGAAGACTGCCATTTAGGCACGTGAAATCGGTGTTTGAATAATAATATTAATATTAATTGATTAAATAGACTAATTAATGAACAAACCGGTAACGCGTAATGTTTCTTTTGAAACAGAGCCTTAAAGAGTTTCGATGCGAACAAACAATTGTCCATAATATTAATTGAGAAGGAGCCCTCCGTCTAGATTTTTCTCAGTTAACAATTATCCTAGTGTAGCTATTGGATTAATTATAATTATAATTATTAATTATTAATTATCGATTATTGTAGATAATGAATGGGAGTTAAGTATTGAAATGTAATTAATGAAGGTAGTAGGCAATTAAATAATTGAGTCGAAACATATCGGTATAAAAATTCTTTTTCAGGTTTTTTAAAACAATTAATGCTCCTTTGTATTTATCATTCCTGAGTAATGGTAGACTGAAGTACTACTCAAAAAAAAAATAATTAAAGTTAATATCTAATCTTAATCCAAATATCGTGACCTTTTTACCGTGTTCTCTTTTTTAGAACAATTTGAAATTTATATTCAATAAATTTACAGTTTAAAATTACTGATAAATCTTTTGACCGTTTTTTCAAATCTATCTAGAAGTTAACACCGAATTTTTTTATTATAAATCTACCGAAAGGACCTTAGAGTTTAATAATTTTATTAAAGTATCAATCAATCGAGTTTATTTGGTCTCGAGAGTTTTAATAACTTTATTTATCGAATTTAGAATTTTTTTTAATGACAGTAAAGTTTTATCTACACAGAAAAAAAAATTTCTTGACTGGAGAATAAAATTCTTGGCTCAAGAAAATTTTCGGGTGCCTATTCTTGGTAGAAGTAATTTTTTCTTAATTTAAATTATCATAAATACTTGATACAATAAATTTTTATATTTGATCAAGATTTTTAGATACTTTGGGCAAGCAGCGCCACTTATTTCAGCTGAGAAAAAAATTTTCTCACCTTGAGAAAATTTTTCTCTTGAATATTTGATACCCATTTTATATTATTTTAGCGTGCAATTATACATATTGATTGAAAAAAAAATGATTCAATATTATTTGATATTCCTATTAGACACGTTAATCAACAAAAATATTAATAAAAATTAACTTTTATCTTTATATTTAATTTTTTGGAGCAAGAGAGAAATTTTCTCAAGACAAGAAAATTTACTTCTATCAAGAACTAAATTTATTGGAGCAAGAGGCTGAATTTTCTCAAAACGAAATTTTCTTGACTTATAGTATATTACATACCTAGGCCAGTAAAATAAGAAAAGTCTCAGATCACATGTAATTGTTGGCCGAGGCGAAGCCGAGGCTGACAAACATGTGATCTGAGGCTTTCTTATTTACTGGCCAAGGTGTGTATACTATTTTTCTGCTCGACGTAGCCGGAATGTGGCAACTTTGTTTAGCGCAGCGGCCAGAAAGTTGCCACTTTCCGGCCGGAGGGCAGAAAAATACATTTTCTTAAAGCAAGAAAATTAATTTTATTGGAATAAGTGAAATTTCTCGTCAAAAAAAAATTTTTTTTCGCTCAAGAAAATAATTAGAAAAAATATTTTCTTGGCTCAAATGCGTAACTATTAATTATTAATTGGTTATTAAAACTCTCGTTAACTAATAAAGTAATTTCTGCTCATAAAAAACTTAAAATTGCCATACTGCCAAAAAAAAATCGACAATGCTATTGCCAATATGCAACAAAACTTAATAAATAAATAAATAATTGGAATGATTAAAAATAACTACCGATAAATTTTAAGGGTAGTTAATAATTAATTGTTATACTTTAGTTTTAATAATTAATTATAAATAATAAATAATACTTATATTAATAAATAAATGAATAAATAAATATAAAAACGCCATTAGGTCACAAATAACGAACTGAATGAATGTTACGGTGCCTACATGTGGATTAAATTATTATTTTATTGTATGTAGTGAAATGAGCGACTGGACTTAAATATTAAAAATAATATTAATATTAAATATTAATATTATTATTAATATTTTTATTGATACTTATTAATTTATTTGGATAAGAGCACTGTATGTTAAATGCACGCAACGTTTCTTCCGTCCTTGGTAAATTACCGCCTGTACAAAGTTACTATTTTTTTTTTAATTGTAATTTTTTTTTTTTTTTCATTAAATGAAATCGGTAGTCAATTAAAATTAACATTAAAAAATATAGAAAAAAGGAATTAATATTTGAAAATATATAGAGATTAAATTTTTAGCCTGTACGGACAATAAACGAACAATTATTTATAACCTATTCAAAAATATTAATCGTATTGTTTACGATAGCAATTGAAGATGTTAATTAAACGTATCTAATGATAAATTTATTTTTTTTTTTAATTATCTAATGCGGGCAAGGATTGGAAGTTGCGATAAATGTGTACATAATGCACCGTCTGTCATGTTTAGTGTTAATAATGTATGTTAATAAGATAAAAATAATATATACATAGATTTATATATATAAATAAATATATAAATATAAATATAAATATAAATATATAAATAATAAATATATATTACGAACATTCTAAATAAATTGAAAGGAAGAAATAAAATGATGAAATAGGTTATGATTTTAATTGAACAAAGTTTACAAAGTATCCGGTTTAAAACAATTATATAATAATTGATGTAATGAAGATTAACAAACGCACTGTTCTATTTGATACCCGTAAAAGTTTAGCTTATTTAATAGATTTTTTATATTCCGTACCGTCATCTTTTTTATATATTTTTACGATAAAATTAACGTGAAATTATTTACAAGGTAATATTATATTGTCGTCTACGTAAATAAATTTTCGCCGGAATTTAAAATATTTAATGAAAAAAATGTAATGTAGATTTATTTATTAATCGATTAATATTACAATTGCGTATTTACGATTAGTCAAATTTTTAATTGTTAAATTTAAATCATCCGTGTACTTGTATTTGTGAATAACGCATTTAATATACATAACATATGTGTAAGTTTATTTAGTATATGTATAAGTCAATTTTCACGTACATCTAAAGCCAGAAAAATTTTTAATTTAATTTTTTTACTCACCTTATAATTGTGGAAAAATCACTTGATTTTTTTCTTCTTTGACAGCTGATTTATTTCACCAAACTTTGATCATTTTTTTTAAATTAAAATTCTATTTTTACTATTTAACAATTTTTTTTTTATTTTAACGGTAATTTACTTTTTTTTATTCACAAATAACAATTTCAAAGTGTCTTTTTTAATTTACCCTCACTTTTTCATGATATTGAAGATAACAGAACTTTTAAAAATGAAAATTAAGTTAGCCGATATTTAAAAATTTTTAGAATTTTTTTTTTATTGAAAAAATTATTATAAAAAAATAAAAAAAAAATTTCATTAGTAAAAAACTTGAAAAACTGAAAGTGCAATTTTTAAAAAATATTTTTTTGTTCTAATTTAATTATTGAAAAAAAAAATCAAAAAATTAAAAACGTCGGCTAACTTTAATATTATCTTTTAAAAAATTAAAAATGCAATTTTTTTTTAAATAATTTTTTGGAACAAATTTGTTTGCTAAATAAAATTAAAAATTGATCAAGTAATTGTTAATTTTAATGTGATAAAAATTAAAAAAATTGACAGCTATCAGCTAACTTCAATATCATCACTGTTTACCGTGAAAAATAACCCGCCGACAATGACACTTTTAAAATTAGAGGTTATGAAGCTAACAACAGCAGAAATTTAACAAAACACAAATACTACAATGATTTTAATTGCGTACTGTATAAATATCCGAATAACTGTTTTATTTTAACGCGCAAGGAATAATTAAACGGACACTTGACATGACGCGCACTATTTCCTCTGCCGAGTTTTGAATTGTCAACTACTTCGTTGTAGTAAACTACCGGAAACTTTTCCACTTCCGCTTTCGGCGCGATAATGTTATTAAATTTTGCAAGATTACAAATTTTCAATAAAATAATTGTAAATAAATTGCTGAAGTTTTTAAATTTATTTTTTAATTTTTATCTTAACGATATTCAATTATGAAAATTAATTTAAAAGATACTTGAGAATTTTTTCAACAAATAAATTGTGAATAAAAAAATAATAAAAAAAATTGACATGTAGAAAATTTTAAAAATTATAAAATTCAATTTTTTTTTAATTATTTTTTTATTAAACAAATTTAAAAAATGATCAAGTGACTGATAATTTCAATGTAATTATTTAATTTTATAATTTTATATAAAGTATCAGCAATTTAAATTAAATTGTAATTATTTTCTTAATTAATAATTAAATATTTTTGGCTTTAGGTGTGAAATGTCAATCAAGTTATTTAATTAAAAATGAACAATGGTGCATTGCGAAATTTCTGCGAGTCAGTGTCAAAGTTATCAGCGCCTCTGGCGGAAAAAAAGGGAAATATAAAAATTTTGAATTTAGATTTGGCGCGAAAAATTCAAATTTCAAAAAAATGCACCTAAAATATAAAAATTACTGCGAATTTTTTTATAAAAAAAATTTCATGTAATTTTTAATTATTTTAACTTTTAACCATTCCAATTAATGTATTTTTTTTACACTTTTATTTTTATTATAAATTAATTATAATTATTTTATATTTTATTATTATTGTATAATTTATAATATATTGAAAAAAAATTGTTAGTAATATATATTTACATTTAATTATTAAACAAAAATAATAATATAATTTTTCAGTTAAATTTTAAATAATATTCTGGCTATTCCATTTCTCAACGATATCTATTACAAATAAAATTCCAATTATATCATTATATTTTAAATAAAAAAAAAAATCCCTCAAACTTAATTTTTATTTTTATTTATAAAATTTTTAATTTAAAAATTTAATTGTAAAGTACTTACATAAAAAAAAATATGTTCCTTCAGGTAATGTCATAGTCTAACAAATAAATTGTTATTACATGGAATTATAAATACTAATAAATAAATAATAATAATTATTAAATGCAGCGTTAACCTTTACGGGTGATGTAAAAAGAAAAATTTGAATTATAAAATAAAGTTTAAATAAAATAATAAATAAATAAAATTGATGAATAAATTCTTGGGAATTAAAATAATAAAATAACGTTGAGATAATGGATAATTATTTTGTGATACTTTCTTGCCAGAAAAAAAAAAAAAAAACTAACAACAGGCTGAGACAAATATAATAAATAAATATTACTCATGGACAAAAAATACGAATGAAATTATTGTAATAGATGAATTTAATAATTGAGAATTAATTCTGAAGGAGAATACCATGTACATTATTGTATTGCCTTATGGCATAGAATAGAAACTAACAGTGTAATTATTTTTTATTGTTATTTTATTTATTATCCTTCCTTATTTTAAATATAATAATCATTATAACTTACAGTATTTTTTTGCAAGGTAGCAAGGTAGTAAATTTATTATTTATTATTTACAAATTAACTAATTTTTATCACTTAGTTTTTATATCAAGTGAAATGAGAAAATTATATGATGTTCGATGGTGATTGATTGGTCGCTGGAGGACTTTTGGTCATCATTGAAGACATTACCTGCAATATAATTTTTTATTTAAAAAAAAAAATACTATCGAAGAAGGTTTAAAATTAATTAAATGGGTAAAAGAGTCCTTACATTTTGTAAAACTTGTTTTTTGAAGTAATCTTTGGTCGCTGTGGAAATATCAGAATTTTTGCCCATTTTACATTTAACATATCCAAAGAGATTCGCGCCGTTTAGCATCGTAGCGATGCAAACAATTAATAGCCATTTTATTTTCAGGCCAAATAAAGCGACGATGAAAAATAAACACCAGAGTAATGGACAGATTATTAGAGAAAGCCAAAAAATTCTTGCTTCTGATGGGTTGATACGATTCTGTTGGCGACCCTGAAAATAGGGCACATCAAAGTTTCAAGTAATAAAATTAAAAAAAAAAATAATCGATTTATCTATTTTTTATATTTATCTATTATATCGTTAAAAATATCATCAGTGGACAAAATACAACGTCATTTTTTAATTATTGACAATTTTTAAGATATAAGCTCATACTAATGTTATGCTTATCGAGACCTTTCATTTGAGTACGCACACGATTTTTTTCATATATTTTATATATATGATATTTCTCATATTCGTAAAATATATAAAATATATGAAAAATGCATGTGGGTATTCAAATGAAAGGTCTCGATAAGTGTAACCTTAGGATGAGGTTATATCGTTAAAAATATCATCAATTGACAAAATACAACGTCATTTCTTAATTATTGACAATTTTTAAGATATAAGCTCATCCTGATGTTACACTCATCGAGACCTTTCATTTGAATACCCACATCAATTTTTCATATATTTTATATATTTCACAAATATGAGAAATATCATATATATAAAACATATCGAAAAAATCGTGTGGATATTCCAATGAAAGGTCTCGATGAGCGTAACATCAGGATGAGCTTATATCGTTAAAAATATCATCAGTAGACAAAATACAACATCATTTTTTAGTTATTGACATTTTTTAAGATATAAGCTCATCCTGATGTTACGCTCATTGAGACCTTTTATTTAAGTATACACACGATTTTTTTCATATATTTTATATATATGATATTTCTCATATTTTTAAAATATATAAAATATATGAAAAATGCATGTGGGTATTCAAATGAAAGGTCTCGATGAGCGTAACATCAGAATGAGCTTATATCGTTAAAAATATCATCAATTGACAAAATACAACGTCATTTCTTAATTATTGTCATTTTTAAAGATATAAGCTCATCCTGATATTACGCTTATCGAGACCTTTCATTTGAATACCCACATCAATTTTTCATATATTTTATATATTTCACAAATATGAGAAATATCATATATATAAAATATATGGAAAAAGTCGTGTGGGTACTCAAATGAAAGGTTTCGATGAGCGTAACATCAGGATGAGCTTATATCGTTAAAAATATCATCAGTAGACAAAATACAAAGTCATTCCTCAATTAATGACATTTTTTAAGATATAATAATTTTTTTTAAATAAAATAAAACAAAACAAAAAAATAGTTAAAACCTTTCGTGACTCGTAAACCCAATGACTTTTTCCATCATCATCAACATAATTCCACCACCTGAGCCCAACCATCAGTCTCCCAGTGATATTTTTGACAGTCCAAAAATCCATCGAGAGAAGCAAGACTACAACAACAAAACTAGCGATGAAACTATCAGAGAACCATGTGCAGAACATGTAGACGATTATCGCTGATACTCTAAACGCCAGATGAAAAAAAGTCACATATGGATGTCTATAAAATAAAAAAATCAATATAATCTTAAAATTAACCAAAAATAAATTACAATTATAAATGACAATAAAAATAGATTATATACTTCAATTTTCCACTTCGCACATCATCTTCCTCACCAAACGCCACTGTGTCGTCATCCATCAGTAATGGAACCTGCAATTAGTCATCAATTGTTAGTAAATAAATCCCAGAAGATGTTTATTACTTAAAGTAACAAAAAATTGATTTACTTTCGGCCTTCTGTCGCTAAAAATTAAATAATAAATAATCACTGACCTTTATTGACAGCAAAGTAACAAAAAAGTTAACGAGAATTGCTTTTGTATTATTTATAATCGGAAGTTTTGTAAAAATGATTTTTATTGCGGGTAATTGATTGTAAAAATTAAATAAAAAACTAAATAATAATTACCGTAGCAGATGCCATCATTGAGCAATCACGGCAACCCACACGTCAATGTTCCTGTTTACATCAGCTGTCATGTTGCTGCAAGTGCGCAAGTCAGTAAAAATAACCTGCGAGAAGGTAAACTGTCACTGAGTTTTAATGTCGACATAAAGATGTCAGTCTAAGCTTATTCTCATGAATAAATGTGTTTTTATTTTTGTTGTTACTATTGTTATTATTATGGAAAAAATAAATTCCGAACTGTAATAATTTAATTTTCACGGTTGACTAATAAAACGTGATTTATGAATGGAAGAAATGAAAGTAAAAAAATTGTACTTGTAAATTTATGTAACCACTTAGTAGTAATGACAATAATTTATGTTTTATCACTTTTATTATACTAATATGTATTTATTTATTTATTTTTATTTTCTGATTGTTATTAGCAAAAAATTTCAAGGTTATTTTTAAAAAGTTTAGATTAATTTATCAGAAGTATAAAACTAGATCCTTGGAATTAAGAAAGTTTGGATTTTTTTATGACTCATGTGAGTATTTTAATAATTTACATATTTTTAAATATTTAGGACGGTTTTTAAATTTAATAAATATTTCATTAAGTTATTTAGATTTTTTTTAAATAAAAAAATTAATTTTAAATCAACTGTTTTATAATTTTTTACATAATTTGTTGTAAAAATTTTTAAATTCACAATTTTAATATTAAAAAAAAATTTTTAAGTTTATTTTAAATGAAAATTAATTGAGCAGATATTTAATAATTTTTAGAACTTTTGTAACAAATAAATTATGGCAAAAAAAATTGACGTAAAAATTTAAAAAAATTAAAAATGCAATTTTTTTAAATTAATTTAATTGTCAAATAAAATCAAAAAATTGTCAAATCACAGCTAACTTTAATGTTTTGAAATTAAAATAAAAAATTAATAATAATAAAGTTAGCCGACGTTTTTAACTTTTTGTTTTTTTTTTCTCATTAAATTACAACTAAAAAATATTTTTGAAAATTTTGCACTTATAGTTTTTAAAATTTTTTTTTTTATTTTTCTGTGATAATTATTTCAATAAAAAAAAATTATTAAAATTTTTAGATGTCGGCTAGTTTAATTTAAAAAAAAAAAAATTAAAGAAGATTTATATAAAAGTATTTTAATTTTATTTTTAAACAAAAATCAACAATAATCAGCTACCTTCACTCATTAAAAATTCTACCAATTTAAATTTTGAGTTATCAGCTGTGATTGGTCGGCGCGATTCACCCCCATTTTGTCTGCGCAGAACCTCAAAGCGCGTCGCACATATTTACCAAATACACGTCTCAAGAACTATCTATGGTAATGAGATTGAGAACAGTAGAAGCATTTGAATGTTAATAATTGGGTATTAATACATCTTAAATATTTATTTAACAATTAAAATATACAACTGAAGCAACAATTAAGAGATTAGCCGTTTAAAAACAAGATATAGTTAAATTCAAAGTCCCAGGGTTCGAGACATTGACATTGATCGTCTGAAAAAACAAAAGCTGGTAATTGCGGTCTTTGTAAGTTTATCTTTAAATTACCTAAATAAACTATTAATAAAATTAAGACTCAAAAGAGAGCGAGTTGTTGACAAAATGTCATTTAGGTGATCAATTACTGTTCGCAAATTATTAAAAAAAAA
The DNA here is from genome assembly GCF_020080835.1 of Cotesia glomerata. Taxonomy (NCBI): domain Eukaryota; kingdom Metazoa; phylum Arthropoda; class Insecta; order Hymenoptera; family Braconidae; genus Cotesia; species Cotesia glomerata. The sequence goes on from NC_058164.1 coordinate 5,522,954, forward strand.
AAAAAGACGGCACACGTGTAAATAGTTATTTTATTAAATGAGTGAGTGTGGGGGTTATCCAGTATCGGTATCAGCAATAGTGACTGGTGACTAGTGTCAGTGTTGGTTGGTGCCGTAATTGTCGTCCATCTACCGCTTGGATGTGTGCGGAGATTATATATGTGTATATACTAAATATATACGACTTACATCATGTAAAGTTATGTCAATGTGAGAGAGTCTGCTCTGTGGTGGACGGAGATAAGTTGGGGGACTGCCGTTGGTGATGGTGATGGTGAGACAACTAAACCAGCTTAATGTAATTGTTGTGCCTAGCCGGGTTTTCAGTACTAGTATCACAACTAAACTGTTGCCCCAACAATATAATACCTACCTAGAGACTATTCAGTAATATAAAGACGCGCTGATGTCTTTTGTTTAAACATTTTTTGGTAGTTCATTTGGCTAACCAAGATGATCAAGGGTTACACGCCCATCACACAGGCCCTGCTGGGCACCTTGTTCACCTGGGGGCTTACTGCTGCCGGTGCTGCTGTTGTTGTCATCATACAAGGCAAACAGGTAATTTTAATATCTTTTTTTGTCATACTGAAATAGTCAGATCATTAATTTTTGGGTGATGAACTTAAAACAATACTAGTTAGTCGACGTTTTTAATTTTTTGTTTTTTTTCTTTTAATAATTTTTTCATTAAAAAAAAATTCTTAAAATTTTTAAATGTCGGCTAACTTAATTTTTATAAACTTGAATTAGGTTTTATAAATAGAAATTTTTAGGTAACTGGTTAAGTGATGAAAATTAATTTAGCCAACATTTAAAAATTTTTAGATTTTTTTTTTTTTTAATTGCAAAATAAAAAGAAATTTTCATTTTTGTAAAAAACTTAAAAAACTCCAAGTGCAATTTTTAAAAAATATTTTTTAACTCTAATTTAATAATTAAAAAAAATTTAAAACGTCGACTAACTTTAGTGTTATTTAAAATTAAAATAGCTGATATTTAAAAATTTTTATAATTTATTTTATTGAAAAATAATCTTTAAAAAATTTTTTTAAATTTTCACACAAAATATTTTAAAAATTAGACGTGAGTTTTTTAAAAATAGTTTTTGTTCTAATTTTTAATTGAAAAAAAATCAAAAATTTTTGAGTACCGGCTAACTTAATTTTCATGGTTGAGTTATTTTTTTTTTATAAAAATTTTTATTTATTATTTAAAAATTTTTCTCATTTTTTTTATAAAAAATTGTATATAAATTATGTTAGCCGACATTTAAAAATTTTTAGAATTTTTTTTATTAAAAAATCATCACAAGAAAAATTAAAAAAAATTTTCATTTGAAAAACTGTAAGTGCAATTTAAAAAAAATATTTTTTTGTTCGAATTTAATTGTTAAAAAAAATTAAAAAATTAAAAACGTCGGCTAACTTTAGTATTATAAAAATTGTTTTTAAAAAATTGCATTTCTTATTTTTATTAAAATTTCTAAGGTAAAACTTGCAATTTTATTTTAATTAATTAAAACAAATTAATAAATATATATTTTAAAATAATTGGTATTTTGAGAACATTTTATTTTTTTAATTAGAATAAAATTGCAAGTGTCTATCAACTAGGCCAGTGTCAATAACTGGGTCTTTTATTTTACATATTATCTTTTTTTGCTATAATTTATTTGTTACAAAAATTTATAAAATTATTAAATACCTGCTAAATTAATTTTTAATTATTTTAAAAATTTTTAGGTAAAATTTTGGTTTGTTAAAATGAATATTTTAATACAATGTTTTTATTAGCTGATTATTTGTCTTTAATAAATATTTTAGTGATAACTGTTGTGAGATTAACCGCACGAAAAAATATGTTATTGAAATCAACCGTAAACAAATAATTTTTGTTATTTTTATTTTGATTAAAGTATTTTTAGTAATTCTTAGCAAATGCTAATTTTATTTGAACAAATTTTAATTGCAAATTTAACAAATAACAAAATACTTTATTTATTAACAAAAATATAAAAGAATAGTGATAAATATTTATCGAAAGATTATAAGTATCTTTTTTTAATGGTTTTTTTTTTTGTTTAAAATTAATCAACCGTAAAAATTTATTAAAATTTTTTTTTTTATTAAAAATTATTAACTTATTACAATTAAAAATTTTTCAGAGAAAATTGCTGGACGTCAGCTTGGGATTCGCAGCAGGCGTGATGATAGCTGCGAGCTACTGGTCCCTGTTAGCGCCAGCGATAGAAATGGCAGAGGAGAGCAAGCTTTACGGTGAAAACGGTGAATTTGCATTTGTACCAGTCGCCGTTGGATTTTTGATAGGCGCAGCGTTTGTTTATGGAACCGATTTGTTGATATCCTCGCTGGGAATTCAGTCCCCAAATGTGCTATTAGCAATGCAGTCAGTGGGTACGAAACAAAGACGCAAAAACCTTCGGATGTATGATGAAAGAAAAGTTAAAAGTGACGAGGATTTAGACACTATTAATAATGTAATTAGTGGCGTACAAATAACCAGTGGCAATATTTATTATGAGTCCACCACTATCGATGGTATTGCTGATTTTTTTTTTGACTTTTTTTTCGTTGTTGTTTCTCAAGTATTATACAATCTACAAGGCACTGCAATGAAAAACAATAATTATTCTCCCGTAAACCAGCTCTAAGAGATCAGTACACCATTAGTTGCACTTTTTCGCTTGCATATTTTATTATTTTACTTATTATATTAACAATAATTATCTTACTAATAATATTAATATTAATTACTAACATTACTAAAAAAACATTTCTTCTTCTTTTGACTAACATTAACATCGCTTATTAATTTAGCATGAAATCTGAATACAGCCTGGTCAAAAAAATTTAATGATACTGAAATTAAAAGACACAATGATTTTTTTTAACAGATAAATTATGACGAAAAAAAATTTCCTTTTATAAAAATTATAAAAAACGTAGTGACTACCGTGATTTGTGATCTATATATAATTAAAATTTTTCATTATTAAATAATGAATTTTGTTAAATTTCACTGTATTTTTTTAACTATTGACGTTTTTAAAGATATAAGCTCATCTTGATATTACACTCATCAAGAGCTATCATTTGAGTACCCACATGCATTTTGATATATTTTTCATATATACATATATATAATATATATAAATATATGAAAAATTGATGTGGGTACTCAAATGAAAGGTCCTAATGAGTGTAACATCAGGATGAGCTTATATCTTCAAAAATATCAATATTTCACAAGATACAAGGTCATTTCTTAATTATTGACATTTTTAAAGATATAAGCTCATTCCGATGTTACACTCATCAAGAGCTTTCATTTGAGTACCCACATGCATTTTCATATATTTTTCATATATACATATTTATAATATATATAAATATATGAAAAATTGATGTGGGTACTCAAATGAAAGGTCTTAATGAGTGTAACATCGGGATGAGCTTATATCTCTAAAAATGTCAATAATTCTCAAGATACAAGGTCATTTCTTCATTATGTATCTAGAGATAGAGCATTTTCGAATGCAGCCTAAATACTTATCATAATAAATTGACTATCGGTGAGAATGATATGAAACCTTGAAAAGGCACAAATTTGTATCAAGACCTTTGCAATGACGCTAAATTTAAGATAGTTTATTTGTTAAATAGAATTAAAAAATGGTGGTGTCTGCTGATTTCAGCGTCATAATAAAATGCTCTATTAGTTTCCCAAATAAATTTTACTAATGATTTATTTAATAAAAAATATTAAGATTGTATTCAGCAAAATAAAAACTGATCTCATAGATCTTGTCTACAGGTCTCTAAATTAAAATTACTATTTAGTTAAGTATGTCACTGTTACAATTCAATCCTTGGTGTGTTGAACTATTTAACAAATTTGGTTTCCTTAAAGTGTGTATTTTACCATACATACATTAAACCACTAATAATTACTAAAATTGTTAATTACTATACAGGTTTTTACGAGCAAAACGCCCGCCGGAGAATACCTGAGTCAACTTCCCGGAGTTCTGAAATAACCGAGCAGTGCTCTGTCTACGAAGATCCTGGGATTGAAGCTAAAAACAACCAATGGAGACGCATTCTTCTGCTAGTCGTTGCTATTACAGTGCGTTGATTTTCCCATAAAATTTATTTAATTTCAATTTACTAATGAAATAATTTAATTTAAATTTAATAATTAAATAATTTAATTTAAATTAATTTATTTATCATCATCATTATTTAAATATTACAGGTACATAATATCCCAGAAGGACTTGCAGTAGGTGTTGGTTTCGGCGCGGTAGGCAGCAGTGCATCAGCGACGTTTGAAAATGCTCGGTGAGTTTTTAATTAAAAAAATTTTTTTTTCATTACTGATGACTAATAATTTTATTCCATTAATTGAGTTATTATAAAAAATTGATAACTGATAATGATAACACTATCAATACTTGAGTAGTTATCAATACGTAGAAAATATTTTTTATTTTTTAAAATATTTATTTTGAAAATATTCATTATCAATAACAATACACATAGAATTTTTTAAAGTTATAATTTTAAATTCGATTATTATAACAAATTAAATAGAAATATTTAAACTCGTAATTTAAATCATAATTTTTATTATTTGTCAATCCAAAAAAACTTCAAATAATTTTAAGTTCGGTGCATTTACTATCAGGTGCTTGCAAATTTCTAAAAAAAAAAAAAGATGAAATTAAATCTCTAATAATTAAAAACTTCTTAATTGTCAAGCTTATCAGAAAAAAAAATTAACTTGAATCAAGATAAAAATTCTTGAACCAAAAAACTAATTTTAAAAAGTTCCATTGTCTTTAATCAAGACAAAAAATTCTTGAATCAATTATAATTTATCTAATCCAACAAAAAATTTTTAGTTTAAGAATATTTCTTCTTGAAAATTATTTACTTGATTCAAGTTAATTTTTTTAATTGTGCAACTAGCACCTTACTCTCTTAAAATAAATTTAAAGGGTTACCACTAGTTGATCTTGAAGAATCCTCTTAACTTGTTCCATCCAGTAGATAAAACAGCTCGCGTCATGCCTTGAGAATCCCTTAGAGGTCGATAGTAACCCGGCAGAGCGATGACTGAAGCATCGGAGTGATAAAATCGTGGTAGGAGGTCCCCGTCCCCATGAATGAGTTCCATGGTGGTCGAAAGCAGCGGCGGTCGGCCGGAGGCTGAGTTTATTGGCACGGCTCGGGCGAGGGGACAGGGATCAGGGGCACGTGTGGCCCTGGAATCCAACGAGCCCTAGGCGCCGCGCATTCCATCCCCACCCTGGTTCTCATCATCATTGCCGATTGCCGCGTTGTTATGTATAGTACTGCTCCTATACTCTCCTCCAGAATACAAGCTGAGTCTGAGTCTGAGTTGGAGTATCGGATCGGAGCTTGGAGCTAAATATCGGAGGCTTAAGTCTGCTATATTGTACACCTATCTACAGTCCAATGCCAGGTCCTGAAGCAGCTTTTATGTCTCAGCCTGCTACGCTTTGTATGGCTCTTTCTCTGATGTGCTAGTGTGCCCTCTTCTACTCACCATCCAGCATCCAACATCCAGCTCCAACATCTACCATCTACCATTTTCAACTTCCATTCCATTCTTCTCCATTCTATATTCCTCTTAATCTTAACTTGTAGTTTGGCTATGTTTGCAGCAACCACCTTCTTCTTCTTCTTCTTGTTCGTTTCTACCATGCATTCTACACTATATAAAATATATTTAACAACTAACACAACACAAGTATCTTCGCTTCGCTTATTTTCTATTCCCTTTGATCAAATCGCTATCCGACATCGTATAAGCCTCTGTCGGTTTTAGACTCCGATTTAGCCTGGCCCACGGCCTAAATTCTCTTTCTCTCTTAACCGTTCCTTTGTTTAGAAAGTCTACTTATATATATATATGAATGTATATATTATATTACAGTTTATATATAATATATATGTAGATACTTGCTGTGGGTGAAGAAACATGTCTGCTAAACTACCACGATTTTTTTCGAGATAATATTTATATTTACAAATATTTTTGTGCTTCTTTTTTTTTTTTATCCGGGATGAATTTCCTCAAATTATCGCTCTGACTTCCGGCACTGAGAAAAAAAAAGTACTACTCTTAAGAAAATTTTCTTGTCACAAGAATATATCTTGATAATTTTCAAGAACATATTTTCTTGTCTCAAGAATTGATCGAATTATTTTTTGTTTAATTCAAGTGACTCTCTATTCGTTTGTTAATTTATCAAAATTAATGCCAATATTTTATTATTATGATAGATAGGGTAGAAGTACCGTTTTTGGCCACCTTAGCACCGTTTTTGGACAGTGAACATTTGAATTAATTTATAAAAAATTTTAATATTATAATCATATATTTGTTGAATTTCAAAAAATTTATATTAAAACAAATCGAGTTTGTAATGGTTTATTAATATAAATTCATTTCTATCGTTTATTTGAACAATAAATGGCCATAAACGGTACAGTGGCTACAAACGGTACTTCTACCCTATTGATATTTTTTTCTCAAAAAACCAAAATTTATTTTAAACAATTCTTGAGCCAAGAAATTTTTTTCTGGACAAAAATTTTTTTGTTCTCAGTGCATTTTCCTAAAATAACGCTGGAGATAAAATCTGTTACTTAATTTATTTCTTTTCTACACGGAAAGAAATTTTCTTTAAAAATTACTGTTAAATTCACTACAATTGTGGGACATAGTGCGGCTCTTTTATTTATTACAATTTTTTAAATAAAAATTAATTTATTTTATGGTAAACTTGTTAAAATTTTTCCCCAATTTGTTGAAAAAAAGCTAAAAATTATCTCACTTACCGACAAATTATCGTGCCATCTTTCTCATAATTACCATGAATTTATCGGTAATTTTCAAAGAAAATTTCTTTCTGTGCATATTTGTCTCATGTTGAAAGAAAAATTGCTTTTTTAAAAAATTTAGCTCGCTTATGGATGATTTTTGAAGTTTATTGAAGGAAAAATGAAATTTTAGACTCTTAAAAAGATGGAGGGCCCTCTAAAATGGCTCCGACTATAAAAATTACAGGTTAAGTCTGCTAATTTTAGCTCTAGATTGAAAAAGTCCTAAGAAGAAATAATAAATGATAAAACGTAAGAAATTTAATAATAAAATATTCTGAGGGAATAAATATGTACATATATAGAAGTACATAATATAATAGCGTGAAAAGGATGTGTTGTTACGTAGTAATCGTAACGACCGTCGTGGCCCTTTGGCGCCACATATTGAACCAGACCACCGCATATCTTGATGGTATAGTTCCTGGAAGCGGCCTTCCTTTCTGCTTTATTAGGGCGTACCGGAGGGCCACTTGAGTTGAGCTCAGCCCGGGTTCGTGTGTGTAAATACACATGTGAGAATGAATACACACACCAAAGCCCGAAGAAGCAATGCCATATACTCAAAAGCCCTCGTACTGATACTCACACATCCTCATATGTATAACACATGCTTACACAGATGTACGTACATTCGGAAGAATGTTACACACAACTAAGCGACTCGCAGCGAACAATTCATTCTTCGGCTTTCTTTAGTACCAATTCCTCTACACTGGTGCCAATTTATATTATCTCATATTTTACCTTTTACTGAATTCCATATTTAATTAAATTTTATTGAGAGACTTTAGACTGTAGACACTCAACACTTTTTATTATTGATTACCGATCAATTATTTTTATTCCAAACCAATTTTACATACTTGGATTATATTGAGTTAATTATATATTCAGGAATGCTTTGTAAAATTTAGAAAGCAGTACAAACTCAACCGCACTGTTCAACAGAATATATTTATATTCTAAATAGAATATTGTACATTATTTTGTTTACTTTTTTTTTTTTTTTTTTTTTAAATACGTGCCCAGTGTCTTTAAAACCGAAATTCTTCTTTATTTCGACAAAATTATTTCGGGTATTAGATTCTGATGTAAAGTTTCTTTTTTTAACCAACTCTTTTCAAGTAAACGGCTTCTTTTTTTTTTATTTTTGAAAATAATTGCAAATTTTTTCTTTACTTTAAATTTATATCACAAATAAAAAAAAAATAGTTGCAGAAAAAAATTTTTAGACTTAAATTCACAAAAATCAAACAATTTTTATAATTTTTCAAATAAATTATCAAAAAAAATCCAACATTGAAAAATTTTAAAAAAAACTATGAATGTTAATTTTTTAATATCAATTTATTAAAAAAAAAAAATTTCAAATTTATCAGATGGTTGCTGATTTTACTAAAATAAATATCGACGTTCTAATTAGCAAATTGTCTAACTCCATTTTAGAAAATCTTTCATTTGTGTGAAAAAACAATTAGTTAAAAATTTATTATCACTTTAAAAAACAATTTAATATCTTCTAGAAGTATAATATTTTGGTTTCGATCATTCAAATAATTTATAATTAGACTATTACTACATCAAAATGTTAAAAAATCACTTTCTAATTAGACCGTCGATATGACATTTTTCAAAAAGATTTTTTTGAGCTTATTAATCTGTAAAAAATGCAGAAAGGATCCATTTTAAAAACTAAAGCATTAAAATAGTGACAAAATGGCAGACAATTGTTAATATTTCGGATGGTTGGATGAAAACGTTTTAAGTAACGTTGATTAATCAGCTGTGTCCATAAACCTTCGCGTGCTTTCGTCAGCGTGAATTTAAATACACGTTAATTTTGTTCGGCTTATGTACACAGTAAATTCTTGTCAATAATTATCAATACATGTAGCGTACACAGGGCAGCCATTTACTCGGCGAATAAATTCTTTTTTGGTATAACATAATACTTGAATATATATCTTGAAGTTAAAATAAAAAGTCAAAACTTTATTACCGGTCATAAATTTTCTTTTGTGAAATCCCATTAAATATTCTTTCCCATGGTTTGTGTAGCTGATAGGGCCTAAAATTTCTAAAGTAAAAGTAAAAGGTCGGATGGATATTTTCGGACATGAACGACTTTTCGAAATATGTACATCATTTTAAACGTAAGCAATAAACGGAACAATAAAGTATGAAGAAGCTCCACTGAAGCAATTACGATGAGAGCCAATTAAAAAATTGATGATAATAATAATAATAATGATAAGATAAACGATTAAAAACAAATTTGTCGGATCAAAAGTATTAAAACGTTTAAAAAAGTCTAGTGTAGCGAAGTACAGTTAGCTCAACTCGTAATTAAATATACAATACAACAGACTAAGACCTAAAGTTAAAATGCGCCGCCTGAAGCTGTCGGCATTCCAACGCATTCAAATGACACACTTGGCGCTACAAAACTTTGTGGACCAATATACAATACAATACGACAAAATACAATTCAATACTATTACAATGTGTAGTCATAGTCCAAGTGGCGTGTTAGGCTATTAGGAATCTCTGGAATGAATGAAACGCGTTTCGTTAAGCTCGTCCATCTTTGTCTTTAATCTCTGTGTCTCACAGTGAGTCTTCTCCCCCTCACTCCCCCTCTTTCGACTCACTCCAAGCCCGATAATTAAGAAATATTTAAAAAGATATTTTAACCACTTCGGCCTTCCTGATAATATAATTATCTTATACTCTTTAGACATAAATTAAGACTGTCAACTATCACCCATTTATCTTTTATAAGTTTTATTAATGAAAATTATTCTCCAATATATTTTTTTCCCATTATATATCCAAAATTTACTCTCAAGTATTTTACTTAAAAATTTTAACATTTACTTTTTTTATCAGAACTTTTAATTCAATTATTTTAATTTAAATTAAACATTTTATATATATATATATATATATATATATATATATATATATATATTAGGGTGGCGCAAAAAAACCGATTTTTTTTTTGAGTCTCGAGTGAAAAAATGTCAGTTTTTGATGTTTTAAGAGCCCTCTCCAAAGAACAGCTCAAAAAAATATTTTTAAGAGGTCGCTCCAAATTTTTTTCAATTTCAAAAATCGAAATTTTTTTTTTTTTATTTTTTTTCTCGTCACTTCATAATTTTATAGACCAAAAAAAAAAATAAGTTCCTGAAAGTTTCAATTCAAAATTTAAATTTTGAAAGATCGCTCATAATTTTTTTTAAATTTCAGAGTCAAAAAATGCTAATTTAATTAAATAGTCACTAATAAATTAAAAAAAAAGTTATGAGCGACCTTTTAAAATTCATATTTTGAACTGAAACTTTCAGGAAAATCTTTTCTTTTGATCTATAAAATTATGACGTAAAGAGAACAAAAATTAAAAAGAAAAAAATCCGATTTTTGAAATTTAAAAAAATTTGGAGCGACCTCTTAAAAATTTTTTTTTACGCTGTCCTTTGGAGAGAGCTCTTAAAACATCAAAAACTAACATTTTTTCACTCGAAACTCAAAAATAAAAAATAGTCGGTTTTTTGCGCCATCCTAATATACATTCTCCATAAATTAATTGTTCAAAAATAATGAAAAATTATTTTTTAATAACAAATTAATTTTTTTTAAATTATACATCAAAAAAAATTTTTTTTAGTATTAAATTTAGAAAATATAAATTTAAAAAAAGTACCTAGCTTTACTTGGCAACATTGGTTGATGATACCGGTTATCATTCCCCCGTAAAACTTAAAATATTACCACTACTGTGAACTACTGATTTAAGTTTAACATTCTATCGTATACACATGTACAAAGTTACTTATAATAACTTACAACTTCTGCGAGTATGTAAGTATATGATGGTGTTTGTGTGAGCTATCATGTCAGCTGCTTCCGTCCCCCTCTTTCTTATTTTAAAAATTGTCTTCACCCACTCGACCCCAAACTTTTGGTACAAATGAGAAGCCCGTATCAATCGAAAAAAATAATTAATAATAAATAATTAAAAGTTGCGAGTATAATTTACTCGATAATAAGTGTACTTTCAAACCATATTTGTTGTAAGTTATGCACTGCCTACTTCCTCAGGTTAATATTTATTGATAAGCTGCTTTATGCTTAATATATTATAAATATAAATTATTTAATATTTATTGTCATTATTATGTATAATGTATCTCAACATACTTGAGACTTATTTCATTTTTTAATAACGTGGGATATCGACCTACGTTTTTTATTGTTGAGTAGGACGATAATCCAGAGATTTAGATTTTTATTGCTGGATGTTTGAAAGTTAGGTCAGGTGGGTGTTGCAGAAAATTTTACTTTTTATGGCATTTCGCGATGCGACAGTTGTTCCGATAAATCAGACCTTTTAAGGCGACATCAGAGCATCTGATGAAAAAATTTTACTTCGTTCACTTCATCTTTGAGAGAAGACTACATTTTATACTTTAATTCTTAGTGAGAAATAAGGACTCAATTTCTTGTGGACTATTTTTTGTTTCACTACATTTTATACATTTTATTTTACTACATTTTATATTCTTTATACTAAAAAAATTTATCTCAATTGAGAACAATTAATTTTACGATAATACTGAAAGTTACATTAGTTATTTACGTAGCCTAGATAATATTTTTTTCTAACCAAAGTGAAGTTTATTTACACAATCGTGAGAGAATAGATAGTTGTGTTTTTAAACAGAATCAGTTTTTGTTGAAAATCATTTTCAATAAAGCCTTTGTTCTTTTACCAAAATTTGTGTAGGTTATAAATTAAAAATAAGATATTTCCTTGTAAAATAAACAGAAAATACAGCCTCTGGAGATTTTTTCAATGAAGGACTTTCGGAATTAAAAAATCCGTTCAGCTTTACGATAAAAGGCTCTTGGGTCAACTATTGAAAATTTTTTCAAAAGAATTCTTCTACGAGATCGTAGTTCATTCTCAAATTCTAAAAGCTTTAAAATTATGTCTTTTGAAAATTTTCTGTCTAAGAATAGCTTACGCAACTCACAAATTTTTCTAGTACTCAAGTGATAATTAATGAATCTTTATATTGCTCCGGAAGTTCAGTTTTAAATTTTAACTTTAAATTACTTCTGACCTAAATTCCATTAAAGATAAAATTCTTTATCCGTAACACAGTTAGATTTTAATGAAAAATCTTTCATTTTCTCTAACACTTATCAATTTTTAAGCCTGATTTAAAAAAATAATCAAAAACATATGAAATTACTTATCCAAATTGGATTCTCTGAAAATTCGTGAAAGTTCTAAACTCCAACTACATTAGCGAAACTAAATTTTGAAGTTGTAAGTGAGTTATTGAACTTCTCGAGTATCCTATTTAACATTAGCATCTAAAATCTAAGCTCTTTGTCTATTATCATTCAAAAATAAAAATCTCTTCATAGAAGTAAAGGTACGTAGACGGGCAAATAGAATAGATCTATTTATAAAACAGTATCACGTCAAATGACGTCGATTGTCTGATACTTTATGACCTAACTGACAAGTTTAACTGGAGACAAACTACATCTTCTCTTCTCTTGTATGAATCTACAGTATATACACATTATATTATACACATTAACACAGGCTGGTGTAAAACCGCCTTATAAATAGCCGCCGACGTTTACCCTTCTAAAAGTGAACTTCCGGTATGTGAGTCTAAGTCGTGATTCTCCGATCCTATCCCTTTTTTACGATTCTTTCAACTGATATATTTTCCTTATAGTTTTTTTTTTTTTTTTTTTTTTTTTTTTCGGCCCTTTTAAGCGCACTCATTCACACCGCACATTTACATCTTTGAATGTACATCGGCGTGAAGATACATACATCTACATTTTTATTGTATCACATCATATAATACGTATTTATCGTTAAAATAGTTATCAGTTGGTCGATTATACAGAACGGGAACGAGAACGACAAGCGCAATATCCGGTCTGTTTAAAATGCGACCGAGTGGTGAAGTGTAGTACAGTGTTAAAGTGTATTGGTGTGCTGGTGATGATAAAAAGGTCTTTACATGGCCAACAAAGAAGGATAAGGACAAATACTAAACTCAAACTCAAACTTAACACTCGAGAACTCTATCTTATTAAAGAGTCAAAGTACGAAGAGTCAAACTCTGTTTATATTAGCGACTACTATACTCACGGTTATGAATGAATCGCGGCATCACCGGATAGGAGTTCGGCCCGAAAGATAACCTCGTGAGATAACGTATGATCATGTAATGTCATGAGTATGAGCAAATGTCACACCAGCTACAAGCTCTTGCTTTTAAAGATCTACAATTCTGGCTCCTTTTACTTATCAGTTTCAGGATGCGCATTGACTATTGCTAATAGTTGCTCACATTTCCCGTTGCTGGAAATGTGAATGTGTTCTGGTCTTTAATGTTCCATTCTTAGGTACTATTGCGCGATGAGAGATCCACCAGTGATCGTAGATATACACACAGGCACATTTGCTTGGCACTTATAACCAAGTCTCGACATTCTGCATTGCACCAAAGCACGCCTCTAGACATTCTTCATGCATTGAGAAGAACTCGAGGAGGTGGAGAAAAGCGTAAATGCACTCAAGAGTATTATGAACAACTGTGTGTGGTCATCTTTTGCATATTACATACGTACCAAGGATATCTATACAGTATGTTGTACTGTTATTCACTCTCATTATTATTTAAAGCCGATATCGGATAAATGTCGGGTTTGTTTTATGGGTTCTTGAATTTAGCGACGGATTCAAGGGGGAAAATCTTGGATAAATTTTAAAAGATTGAATTTTATTTTTTGAAAATATTATTTGTTGAAAGGTTTATTCTTATCCTTAAAACTATGAATAAATTAAAAAGTTTAGAAGCCCGCGGATTAATTTGATAGCAGTGGCTAAAAATTTCAAAACTTGCGGTAAAATTTATGAGAAAAAAAATAAGTGTAATAAAATAATAACAAAAAGCGGTAATCCTTAGGTTTTCTCAAGATGCCTCGAAACTCCTCTAGCTCTGGGATTCTGTCACTTGTCGGGTGCGTTTAAAACTCTCGGCACTCCAGAGATAATTACGAACGTGACTGAATTAATTAAAATTTGTCGACGAGTTTGGCAGATTCTCCAATACTTCCATCCTACCGGCTGACAAGTGTGTTACACTCATTAAAAACTTCCAAGTTCCTCACAATCCGTCTGTGAAACAAACTTTATCATTTTTGCTTCTACTCATCATAATAAAACAATTATTCTCTGATATAATGTTTTACGAGTACACACGTCTGTTATCTATCGTTGAAGCATCTTAGACTGCACGCAAGTGAAACAAAAGTTTTGTTTGTAATTTTAGTATAAATCAAATCGAATGTTTCCTCAGAATTGAAAGCAAGCAAAGAGCAATAGCTAATAATAACATAATAAAAATCCGGCGACAGGTTTTACAATCACTGGATTATTTTTTATTGCGCAACTTGGCAGTGCAACGACCGTACTCGCGTGTCCTTTCCAAGGAAACAGTGAGATTACATAAGATCGAGCGGTGAGTTTCATGAGTTCCGGCCTGATATTATGCCACCAGCAAGAAAGAAAATCATGAATGAACAACATTTAATAGGTTTATGCACTGTTAAATTCCGAGTCAAGTCGACTAAGCTAAAATCAGATCCAAAGTTTCCATACCCGCAAGACCAAGACAGCCGTGCCTTGTAATGTAACTGCTCGTATATATAAATATAATAGCAATCCCAGACGTAGACATCGACATGCTGCAGCAACCGAGAGGAAAAACCCGAGAGAGACCGAGCAACCAGGAAAATATCCACAAACCAAGTCGATAAGTGAAAGCACATTGCGTTGAAAAGAGATAAAATCCAGCAGATATAATACCAGCGGAGGTTCGCCTTTTATTTGTCGCTTTTTATTTAAAAAGTCTAAAGATGGAAAGGGAGTTGGAGTCAGAGTCGGAGTTGGGTTTCGAGATAGCGAGCCTCAACTAGGTGTGTGCATTCGAGTTGCTCAAAGTAAAATGCTCAAGGATATCTGGTACTGAGTCACACTGAGAACTATGCGGATTTTTCTCAGAATCTGGGTCTAAGATTTTCTTCTCTCCTCCTTGTCTCTCACGCCCGCCGCTCTTATCCAAGTTCATCCTTCCTTGCACTCGTACTCCAGTCTTTTTGCTTCAGCTTCCTTTATTCTTTACTCTTCCCTTTTTATCATTCTTCTCCACATTCGTGCACCAATATACACAGCACTTCTTATTCTAAGGCGAGACGAAAGCCGATAACGCCGTTCCTCTCACCCCCTGAGGTCTTTTCGAGGCATTTCCAACCATCACCTCTATTTTATTCCATACATTTCTGCTTATTTTGGTCCATCAAATTGCATAATGGTGCAATCAACTAATCAGGCATAGAGAGGTTGCTTATCGACGATAGTCGGCGTAAAAAGGGAATCAATTTTTTTTTTTTTTTTTGGTTGGGAATCAAAAACAAGGTTGAGCCAAAGGTTACAAGAGGAGCAAAAAAGGCTCGACTGGTGTTGTATCACGTAGATGAAGGTGGTACCCATGGCGAAGATGGCGCCGGACAAAGCTGCCGACGAGACCATCTCATTTAACTCTTATCCTCTGTCCGCCTTTTATTATATACCTTCGCCCTTCACTTCACAAAATTGCCATGTTTCTTATTATTTTGTTCTGGATGGAGTTAGTGCATGGTGGTGTCTTCATCTTGATTTTTCCCTTTCCCGGGGGATTATTACCGCCTATTCTCACTAAAACCCGGTACGCTATTTGTATTGCAGCACTTTGAATCGTGGTGATTCACGGTCCGCCCGCAGCCAAATCCAAATAGTTAAACCAAAGTTTAGTCTTGGATAAGTCAAAGTAATTTAATAGTAATAAAATAAAAATTTTAATTTGTATTATGTATTAAATTATACAGCCGAGGTTTCAAAGTACAGATGTGGTCTCATTATAGCCAATTCCATCTTCACTTGATGATATTAAAATATTGCTACATTATTATGTGAAAGTACTGAAGCAAAGACTCACTGTGTATATTAAAGCGGATGCTGTGTGTGTATACAATCCGTAAGTGTGTGTTGGTGTGTGAGTTGCCCAGTAGATACGCGAAGGAATGCAAAAGCTGATGAACAACCAAGACCTATACCTATACCTGTGTGTACGTTAATAAAAATATATTAGTATTAGTCTGCCTTTTGGTTGTGTGGCGTACCTTCTTCATCGAGAATGGAAAGAAGCGGCAAAGTTAGATTATAGAATGAAGAATCCGCGATAACTTCTCTCGAATGGCCGTGGCTTGGCTCGAAAATGTCAGGAAAGAGAAGGGAATCGATAAGCCGAGAGCAATGTCCCGAGGAATGCAGCATCGTGGAGGGACTTTGTAGTGCTCTTGCTCTTGCTCCTGCTTCTGCTGCTGTTGCTGCTGCTGCTACTTTTGCTACCAATGTGAGAAGTTCTAACCTGTTAGGCTTATAACTACACAATCCACAATGTCATTTCAAATAAGTCTGATTAGATTCCTCCTTACTAATTTTTATTTTGGGTAACTTGTTACAAAATCATTGCTCAAATTTCGTCCCGGATCCGTTTATCCAAGATCCAACCACCAATCCTAATGATAGGTTACCAAGATCGATGAAGTCAAAGTTGAAGTTGAGGCTGGGAATCAACCATTGTTTATTCAGCTTCTGATATAAAGGTATTATTCCTCGAAGCATGATTACCACGATAAACATCTTCAGCCCGTGCGCTTTATAATCATTCAGCCAGAGAGCCGTTCTCGGAGAGAACTTCTGAGAACTGGACCCGTGAGACGTTCTCTAAGTTAGTGACATTCCACGCCGATACTTTTCTCGTCTCGTATTTCGCGCTTCTCCCCTCTTTTACCGCCTTCTAACTCTTATTAACTCTGCATCATTTTTATCGTCTGCTTCAACTTCGCCCGGTTTTTTTTTTCACTTTATTGCTTTTACTCGGACAAATCTGATTGTGTTTGCAAAATGTTGCCAATAAAGTTTCCATGTAAATGCTTCACAATGTCAGTTAACAACCTTAAATGGCTTCAACTTCAGGATTCGAATCTCGATAAGTTAAATTAATTGGAGTTGGTTGGAATTTTAACTGTATACGAAGTTGAAAAAGTATTTATTTAACTGGATTCCTGACGTTCGAAGAATCTGAAAATTAGTTTGTGTATCAAATTGTATAATAGCAATCAGTGCACGTTGTTGGTAAAATCTTTGAATGATTGACTGACAGATGACGAGAAGCAGATGATAACTTTGAAAGCTAACTGGTTTCAATATGATGAACATGGTGACGTTGAAGCGGCAGATGAAGATAAAGATGAAGATGTAAAAACTGAAGAAGTCTTTGAAGATACTGAAGATATTAAATAAGACAAACCTTTAATGGATCGCGAAAAGACGATCATGTGATTGCAGCAGCCAGTAAGCTTATCAAAACCGATGCCTGGAATGTGTCTGACATTACGCATGCGCGACGTGTATCTTACTTGGAACAGGCTAACAGACATACAAACGGGCCAAAGCCGTTATGTCTCTTTATGCCGAACTGAGCCAAGTCTATACAGCCGCTGAAAGGCTGAAAGAGTTTAGTCTGGGTGAATATAACATACCCAGAGAGAAAAGTACTCAATAACAACCGTATTTTAAATCTTTCCGTTCCATAAACCATGGAATGAAGAAAAACGATCTAGCCCAGATTATTTCCCGGCAAAATATGCCACATCCAGACTGTTGGTGTATATCTTTACTGTCAGTCGGCAAGGTCGTCTTGTGACCTCAATGGTTACAGCAGCCTCTAAAATCCATCGGTGGAAAGTTTATTTGGATATCATCATCATCATCATCATCATCACCATCACCATCATTGGTGAGTGTGGCTAGCTGGTTGGTGAAGCTGTTGGCAGCGCTCTGGTGGCTGGACTCGTACTCGGGGCCTCTTTTGCGCAATGCCTCAAGATGAAGAAGACGAAGAAGAAAAGGAAAAGGGCCGAGTGGGAGAAGGGGGCCTGAAGAACAGCACTTCGCACAAGCGGCCAGAAGAGGTGAGGTAGTCGGCAGCAGCCATGCGGGGTGCGCAGGCGGACGAGCTGAAAAGGAGCCGGGTGGGGGTAAGGAATGCATGGGAACGAGGCGCAAGCGGGCCGACCGCGATTTGCCCGTCCCGCATTCCACCAACGCCGTGGCGAGCAACTTCGAGTCTCGGGGCCACCGGCCATGGAAACCTCAGCTTTATATCTCCGTATATTTATATAGGTATACAAGATCAACCCCGTGCCGCTTGTATATACCCAGGATGTGAAATGGATGAAATATCCGTGCATGGAGAGCGAAAACCTCGTCCTCTTCGCGGGAGACCAGCCATCGCTACAATCGGGACAGTTTCTTGGATGTATTTTGCACGATTCCATCAGCCATTTCATTTATTAATTTTTTTAATCATCATCATCATCATCAGCATAAACCTTTCGCTCTTTTATTACACATTTTTCGCTATTAAATTACTCGGCAAACAGCTCCGGTGGATTATCAATGCAACTGAGTTAATGGAAAGTTGATACCAATCCAGTACATCAGTTTAAAAATAAATTAGAACAGACGAGAGAAAGAAAAACTATTTTTTACTATCAAAGGATCGAAAAAACGGGACATTTTAACGGTCTGTTACCCATATCTACCTACTCGTACTACAATTCGTTGTTTGATGTTTCGCCCATGCCAGCTTAGTAAGTACCAGAAGATTCAAACGATGAGTATTTGCTCAAGAGTCTGTACGTTTTTTTTGTAAGGAAGACCCTGGACAAGCAGAATAAGAAAGGTGGTTGAAAATATCTAAATAAAATAACAAAAATGTTAATGAAAATAAAGCTAAAAGGGGTACAGGTAAAACGAGTGAGTCTTTAGTATGGTATGAGTTACTATGTAGACGAAATTACGTGGGCAACCAGTTTGGAATTTAAGTTCTTCTTGTTTGTTGGGGTTTTTGGCTGTTGCAGTTTATTTTCATTAGTAATCAAGAGAGATCTTTCAGACTGCACGACGCCCCGAATCGATTGACTACCAATTGGAACAACCGATTTCTGATGCCGTAGCTTTGGTTATTCATCTATACTAATAGATATTTTATCTTAATTTATGTTGTGAGTAAATAGCTGGTCAGTAAACGGAAGCATGAGTTGCATTGAGTCAGGAAGCGACAGTAATTTGTTTGTTTGTTTGTTTTTATTAGCTTAGCTTTGTAGTTTAGGTGGATTTTTTATTTTATGAATGAACTTCCTTGTTGAGTTTGGAGCGTTACTTGGCTCGCCGCAGAAGGCATTGTGGATATAGATGGATAGATATGGGTAAAAAATCCCGGTGGATCTGTCACTGACCGCAGCTGATACTTTCGAAATAGTTTGTGGTGTAGCGGAT
This sequence comes from Cotesia glomerata, assembly GCF_020080835.1. Taxonomy (NCBI): domain Eukaryota; kingdom Metazoa; phylum Arthropoda; class Insecta; order Hymenoptera; family Braconidae; genus Cotesia; species Cotesia glomerata. The sequence continues at coordinate 5,542,376 of NC_058164.1, forward strand.
CATTTAATACCAAAGAGACAAAGTAAGCGATTGGGTCATCGAATCGACAGTATCCTGCTCCTTATTCCTTATACCTGGAGGTATATGACCGCCTAAAGACCAAGGAATTATTCCGAAGAACGGGCCTCAAGGAAGAGTCAAGAGTATCAAGGCACTACCGTGTCAGTCCGAACTAACCTAAGGACAAATTAATAAAAGCTGATGAGTTTTGAGAAACACGATATCCTGGATCCTCGGTAGAAGTATATTTTCGTTTACGGTAGTCAATTTATCTATAAATTCGCTAATTTATTACCCAAGAGGAGACCCGGGTATCCGTTGACGCTTTTTTTGTCAATGGCGTATCGGCTATTTCGTAGTCGGGAATGATTTATCTGCGATTTTCTCACCAGATAACTAAATAAAAATAAGTTTTAAGAAGAATGAGATGGTAGTTGTAAGGAGAATCATGTAGACGAAACCCAAGTTAAGGGAAAGAGGTCAAACTCTCGACGGTCAAGATGAATGTTTGGTTTTTAAAATATATATGTATATATAAGATTTCGATTAGTCGTGAGAATATCTTTGCAGAAATTCCATTACCAAGAGTATAGTTTACCTGTGCTTTCTCCCGGATACTGTGCATCAACATCTATATATTTTTGCTTATTAATATATATTTATAATTATTGATTCATAGAAACGCTCTGTGGAAGTAAGCTTGTAATTAATACTAGCGATCTGCAATCGCTATTTGACGTGAGAATTTAGAATTGTGAATATAACTAGATTAATGAGTTTTTGATATTTTTGATCACAATTTTTAGAGTTTGGGTATCTTTAGAATAACTTAAAAAAATAATATTGCTATGATTGGATGTATTACCAGTTATTTAATGAAAATGGCGATAAAAACAATTAATAAAACCAATAAATTGTTTAAAACTGCTCCAAATTTAATTGAGAAAATATTTTTCTGTACGAAAAAAAATGGATGTATCAATAAATTTTAGCTAGCGTCAAATTCAAATTCAATTATTGGTTGAAATAAAATTTTTATTGAAGCCAAAAAATTTGTTTTCTGCACCCTAGAATAGATTTTTTCTTCATAATAATTTTTAAAGCCCATTCATAAAAAAAATGTACCGAGCTGGGTCGTATTTCCTGTCTTCCGATAATCTTTTAAATACACAGTTAGGATGTTAAATAAAACACCTGCAAAATTCCTCCACGACCTAGTGGAAAAAGTTATTCTGAGAATTGGAATGACCTCGCCCGACAAGACTCGTCTCTCGACTCTCGTCTGGTGATGATGCTGGTTATAGTTAATGGTAACTGTACCCCAGCATGTGTGTGCTAGGAGCACATTAGTTCCTAGATAATGTTGAGAACGAAACTCTAGAGAGTCACCGATAGAAGAAAAAGTGGACTGGATGATGGTGGATGGTCTTATCAACCGGTAGTATGGAAGCTGGAGACTCTGCCTGGAGGCTCTGCATCGGGATCCGGATCAGGATGATTATCGAGCTTACTCAACTCAGATTGTCACGCATGGCATCTTACAGGACAGAATACAGAGCACAAAGCACACACACACGCTCGTTTCAGCTATTTGATTATTAGCTCCAGGTCGTAAGAGTCTTTTTGTTGATGTACATAGACCGAAACTGGCCTTAGGTCATATCAGATGTCCGGTAATCGTAAATCCTCTCGATACGCTGCTATATAAGACCAATGACACTGGCTGACATTTATTATGCTAGTTGTCTCGGAGATTGAAATGGGAACGCGTTTAACTTGTTAGCGGTGGTCATCGTGGGTGGATCGCCTGAGAAACTAACCGCAACAGAATAATCTACAAGAAAAGGTTTTTTTTTTATTATTTATACAGTATTTCTTATGTATACTCCTGTGGAATGTGATCTCGTTGAGTCATTCATTCACCCAGCCAACTTTTACAGCCTTTAGTTGATAAATCATCTCACCAGATCCAGAGGAAACAGATTTTCTGTTTTCTTACACTTTATCTGATTACGACTGAGATTTATCGTGAAACAATTAAGATTCGCTTGGATGCCTTCTGGAATCGTCAATTTTGTTCAAGTAGACACTTGTGATACTTAAAATTGAAATTTAGAACCAATCTAGGATATTTAGTTGAGAAAAAATAAAACTTTTTGGTCTAAGAAAATCATTTTGAAGAATTAGATCATTTTTTAGTCAAAGAGAATTATTAAAATACAACGGAAAATTCTTCAAAAAAAATTTATTTCCATTGAGGAAATAAGGCAAAAATTTATTGTTCAGCCGGATAATAATAAAATCAGTAGACTAATTAGAGCTGATGAATACATATGGACTATCAACACCTGAATGCCTAAAATAACAGAACTTTTTTGCAAAGAATTTAATCCAACCTGAACCCAGGACTTAATAACTCAGTTAAGCAACATTGATGAGTCATCAAGGGAAATTTCCCAGTGCCAGCGAAAAGTGAGGCAAATAGAGTCCGTCTTGTTTGCACATGTAACTGGCGTGCTCAGTAATTCGCAATAAGACATTCCTCAGTAGAGCCAGAGTGCAATAAATGGTGGACCTAAGTCGAGAGAACGGTCGAGTACGTACATACACATTCATATACATACGATCGGTTCATTCACCTGCTTGCTGATCTTCACTTCTCTTTTCCCCTGGTCACAGCGCATGTTCCTCACCTTTAACCAGGGCTCCCCTTCCCCTTTACCCCTCAAACTTTGTCTTCCATGCCTTCTCACTTGGCTCCGTTCTTAGTTCTTAGTTCTTACCTCAGCTCTTTCCACCATGATCCATGATCCTACCCATTACATTGCCTATAAATCACCCCACCGATCCTAAGATATACAATCCAACATAACACTTGCGATCATCATCCAGCACAGCAGTCCTATTCCCCTTCTATCCTATTCTATTTCAAGTCTCTGAAAAATTTATCCAGTTTATCCAACACAGCTCATTATTCGAATCGTCGACAATGAAATAGCTTCTGCTTATGGTTTACTGATAAATGAATCTTTTCATTTTAACTTTATTCATTTTTAAATCTAAATTTACTCTCAAAAAAATTTTCATATGTTACCATATCAGGCTATGTGCATGTCGGTAATCAAATTTTTGATTAAAAATTTGTTTAGTAGATGGTTAAGCCAAAAATCAATGTTAGACAAGCCTCTTAAGGTAGTACTACCGGTTTTAAAATTGACGTTCAGAATCTAATGAAATTTGGCATATTGGTACTTTATAATATCATAATTAAGCAGTTAAATTTTTAGAAGCCTGGCGAGTCCTGCAAAAAAGATATTAATATTTACATATTTTTGCCTTTACCATTAATCCTTATGGAAAATCACAGACTTTATTTTATTTCACAAAAGTAGACGTTCAGATTCGTATAAAAATTAAGACAACAAGAGAAAATAACATCTAGAACATATTTAATAATAATCAGTATGGTTTCCGAGAATATGAGAATATTTACTAATAAAAAACATTTAAAATTTATCTCTGTCTCTCTTTCTGCAACGTGATTTAGTAAAAGGAAATCTACTAGATTAATTAAATAAAGTTAGGTTTTGGGATTTGACTCTTGTGGTAACAGTAGTACTATTTTAAGAGAATCGAAAAAAAATTTTTATTTTAGAACTTAAATACCTTAGAAATTAACTCTCTGGTTAGGAGACGATTTGACGACCATGCGCCACCTGTTGAGAATTTTCAAAACTAATTTTGAAAAATTATATATGACTATATTAGGTTATATATGGGCATATTAAGTCATATATGTCCATATTAAATGAAATCAAGCCAAATTTAAATATATGGCCAATATATTTTTATTTCTCAGCAATTTTTATATCAAACCATATTTAGCCCAAACATGTAAGACAAGAAATTTTCTGATGAAACCACATAAGGTTATATATGAGCATATCAAAAAAATTTTTCATAGTTCCGGAAATCGAAAAAATAAAAAAAATTCTACCAATAATCGTAAAACAAAAAAATAACAATAATAACGGGATATCATAAGCTAATTGGCAGTAACTTTTGACGAGGCATTGAACTGGTAGAATTATGAAAATGTGTAAGTAAAGTAAAGGTACAACGTTTAACGCTTAAAACTAGGATGAAGATGAAGATGAAGATGAAAATAAGCGGTTGTGGTGGGATTTAGAACGGCATAATCGAGTTCGCGGTGGTATCGGCATTCCGGAGATTCCACGACAGCCGACAGCGTACTTGTTTATACTTTATGCCGGAGAAGCATAAGCAGAAATGCATTTCACTGGCAGACTGAACAAGGACGAGTCGCCGCCCGTGTGGATTTTATGCATTGTACCTACCCATAAAATTAGAGGCAACATATATCAATAGGGAGTTCCCTGGAAGCATCTAAGTCAGCAAGTCTATCCGCGGAATCTTAAATCCGTACCGGACGATGCTGATGGTCCTTACCTTCAAGCATCGACAGCATTGCCGGGTTCTGAAGATTGAAGAGCGATGCTTGATGGTTGCCTGGAATCTCACCAGTAGCACTGGCCCCGGTAGCCAAGGCCTCGTCACCGTTTACCGTAATCCATCTTCATCTCTTCTCGGGCTCGGGTGATGCTGCTTATGCTTACCAACACCACCAGTCACTACTGCAGGTGACTAAGTCCCTCAAGGATCCTGTTTGCCGGAGGAATTCGCTCCATCTTCAAATTAAGCTACTATGCTTCATGATAAAAGTTCAAGTACACTGGAGAAAAGAAACTTTTTAATTTGGAATTTTATTTTCAAGAGATTCATCCTTTTGAATCAAGCAAGATTAATTATTTTTTAATCAATTAAAATTAAATTTAAATGAAAACATCTTTCATTTCAAGAATTTTTCTGCTTTGTAAATTATTTTTTCGACTGAAGAAATTAGTCTAAAATTTTTTTAACTTAATTTTGCAAAAATCAATAATTCTGATATATATTTTTTAATTTTTGATGAAAATTCAAGGCTAAGATTTTCATATTTTCTTCAATAAATAGTACTAGCAACTTTGCAGTCACTATACATATGACTACCGTGACTTGTGAACTATGGATAAATAAAATTGTGTTTTATCAAATAATGACTTTTGTTAAATTGCACTGTACTTTCTTAAATATTGACGTTTTAAAAGAAATAAGCTCATCCTGATGTTACACTCTTTAAGAGCTTTCATTTGAGTACCCACATGCATTTTCATATATTTTTCATATATACATATATATATAATATATATAAATATATGAAAAATTGATGTGGGTACTCAACTGAAAGGTATCGATAAGTGTAACATCAGGATGAGCTTATATCTTTAAAAATGTCGATATTTCACAAGATAAAAGGTCATTTTTTATCAAAATTTTTCTTATTATCTTAATAATATAGATTATAAAATAAAAAAATTTTTTTTCTTTACTAAATAAATATTTTACGTTAATATTTATCAAAAAACTTACTTAAAAAAATTTTTGATTGATCAATAAAATATAAATAATGCATAATTTTTTTTATTTGCGTTCCAGAAACCTCGCGATAGGAATAGGCATACAAAATTTTCCAGAAGGCCTGGCAGTATCATTACCTCTGCAAGCCGCAGGATTCAGTACCCTCAAGAGCTTCTGGTACGGACAGCTATCAGGGATGGTCGAGCCGATCGCAGGAGTCCTGGGGGCCGCCTGTGTGTCCCTCGCGAGCCCAGTTCTTCCTTATGCGCTGGCATTTGCCGCGGGCGCGATGATTTATGTCGTCGTCGACGACATCATCCCGGAAGCTCATCAGAGGTATGTGATAAACTTATATACATATATCTACATCTATCCACTAAGTTAGTAGCATGTGTCACGGTTGTAAATGCTCATCAAAAATTGATATGCATCACCATGTACTTGATTATATCAACTCCCTACAGCATGTATCTCTTTGTACTTGTGCTCATACTCATAACTATTCCTTAGTGTACCCCATAACCCATAACAATTCACATGCCCGCTGTGATAGCAATCATGGGTAAATATCCACAGGTGCCAAGACTATCTAAAAACTTTTTAACAATACGTTAGACAATTATCAATCCCGTATCATTTTTTATTCTTTTATCTAGTCCCGCTTTTATTGTTGTGATTGTGAAAATTTTATCTCTTTGTGGTTTTATCATCCATGTGTTCTCTCTTATTTATTTTATTCATCACATTTTTAATATTTACGCAAACGAATCTCAATTACGCGTGTGTCGCTTAGACAAAAAGTCATTTTTTGATCCTAAACCCAATCAAACTTACACAAAAAAAAAATATTAAGGACGTTCCTAGACAAGAAAAAGACACCAATAGGTAATATTTGATAATAAGCTTTTTTTCTTATATTAAGCTTTATAGAAAAAAAATTTTTTTATAATGCAATTATTGAAATAAAATTCCAAAAAATTCTAATTATTTAATATTCAAATTATATTTATTTAAAAAATTTAAAGTTCATATAAAATTTATGTTCAAATTAAGGACGTTCCTAGACAAGAAAAAGACATCAATAGGTTATGGGTATCGGTTTCTTTCTCACGCACTAGTGCTGCCTCTCTTTACTTATTTCCACTCACGTAAAATATCAAAAGTCACTAACTTCAAAGATTTTTTATAAAAAAATCAATACCGCTCGTTTATGTTATTTTTGATAAAAAATACTTGTTATATTTTCAATTATTGATTCTCAGTTTTTTAAAACAATCCTAAGAAAAGTACGATTGATATTTAATAAAACTTTCGCTTTAACCTTGACTATTTAAAAAAATTCCTGCATATAAAGGATACTTATTACTCAAAATTTCAAAAAAATTCTAAGAAAACAATTTTTTCTCAGAATGTCCTTAATTAGATTTAAGAGAAAAATTTTTGGACTAAAAAGAATTATTTTTAAAAAGCTTCATCTTGATTTAAAAAAAAAATCTTGAACTTAAAATTTTTTTAGCTTAAGTAAAAAATCTAATTATTTTTTCTTAATATACTTTCTCTAAATTTTTATCAATTTAAAATACAAATTTTTTTCTTAAAAGTCAAATTTACTAAATATCTTAAAACAAGATATTTTTTTTCAACGCACGAATAAAAGTCATCGTTTTAAATTAAATATAAAAATAATCCCAAACTAGAAAGTAGACTAGCGGTGTTTTTCCCACCGACACAAAAAGCCTTTTCACTTTGATTTAACAAATAAACCAGACAAATAATAACACACTGTTAAGTACGGCAACAGTATATACAAATATATCTATACACTGTACAGTACAGAGACCCTTTTTTATTAAAAACCCGGTGGGACCGGGTGCTTGGCTGCGGACCCACCGGCAATAGGTCAAAATGTAAACTATATTCCATCCATCCGACCCAATGAGGAGATTGAATGAAATGAATTGAAACGAGATTTTGGAAAAGTATCTCACGGAAATTAGGAACAATTATTCCCACGTAAAAAAATGAGACAAGTAGGTAAGGTAGTTGGCAGTACATTATATTATGGAATTCCAATTAGAATCACACGAATCTCAAGCTACTCAGCAACCACTTGAACTGCATAGTCAATCAGGTTGCAGTGGATAGGAGGAATAACCAGCAACACACTTACACTCCGAAAGCTGTTTTCTTGTGGGATTCACCACGATTATTAGGGAATATAATAGCCTGTGACGTCATACGTCCTCTACTCGTGCATACACACAAACAAATAATCTAAATATAAATATAGTTAGCGTTAGCGGGCAAGACGTGGCGAATTTCTTTCCCAGGACCCGCTAGATGTGCATTGTCATTGTAATTGGCTTCTTTTGTATTTCGCGTGCGATCTAACCTTCTCTATAGATGTGTAGATGTACTACACTACATACTTACACTCGGACCTGCTCCGCTCATTCCTCCATTCGTTCGTTTATTCGCTCATTCCCTCGCACACAATCATTCCCTCTTTTACTCCGCATTTATATTTTATAAATTTTGTCGGTCTCACTCTCTATTATTCACTGCACGGGTATATGACGATCTAGACAAGTCCTGAGACACCGAGTCGGCGCTTGCTCCCGAGGGTATAAAAATCTAGGCGAGAAACAATCTCGGCTTCTGGGGAAAAATTATCTTTTATTTAGAAATCAAGGATATAAGGGCTTAGTTTTTTAATTTCAGGGATTAATTATTATTATGATTATGATCACAATCAACGGGACTTACACTTACTTACCAAGTACATTTGCTAGACTGAAAAAAAAAATTAACTTAAATCAAGAGAAAAATTCTTGAACCAAGAGAATAATTTTGAAGAGTATTATTGTCTTTAATCAAGACGAAGAATTCTTGAATCAAGTAAAATTAATTTAAACCAAGAAAAATTTTTTAGTTTAAGAATTTTTCTACTTAAATCAAGATAATGAAATTTTTCAAAAATATTTTCTTGATTCAAGATAATTTTTTTTTCAGTCAATTCTTCGTTTAGTTTGCTGTAAATAGTTTAGCAAAAAAACAAAATTTATCATTTTTTTTTTTAATATTTAAAAATTGACAAAGATTAACATTGAATTTTTTTATTTTGAAAATTGTCAAAATTTTTTTGAAAAAATATCAACAAATTTTTTTTTTATTTTGAAAAAATAGCAAACACTTAAATATTTTTTTAATGATAATCTAGATTAAAATTGACAATATTAAATATTTCTTCAAAATTTTTTTAAATCAAATTTTATCTAAAAATCAAACTCACAAATAACCAAAACACCAACAATTAATTCAACTAATTTTCTTAACTTGCACTACTTAAAACAAAAACCCGAATTAGTTCCTCCCTTCTCTGACAACGAATCGGATTAATATTAATAATAACCTCGCCGGTCGTCATACAAATAAAGGTGTAAATTAGTGAACAGCAGAGCGCGAAAAAGAAGGTGATATTTAGCAGATATGATGATTGATGTGGCAGAACGCCCATGATGTGGTTAAAACAGACACCGAGCCGCGGCGTTTTACAACGGTCACTTACAATTTACGGACTGTGTGGTAATTTACAAAATCAACAACCCGTGACAAGTGGTATGCCGACACAATTGCCGATTCTCGCTAAAACCGAGCTTTATTTCATCGTTATTTCATTAGCCAGCAATATTATTTTCAACTTGTGCTTTCATTTAAAAAATTTTCATTTAAATCCTTCATTTTACAAATCCAAATTCTGAAAAATAAAATTGAGATTCGATTTTTGAGCCAACACTAATTCCCACTCATTCATCTCACAATAAAATCATTATATTAACAACTAAAATATTAAAAAAAAAATAAAATCACCACAAATCACGCCCAGTCCTCGTCCTCGACCTGCAAGCCCCAAAATAATAATCAAAACTTATTATTAATGGGTAATTTTAAATAATTTGCAGTGGAAACGGCACGTTGGCCAGCTGGGGCGCCATGGTTGGCTTCCTAATCATGATGTCTCTTGACGTAGGACTTGGTTAATTGTTTTAAAATTGTTCTTCACCAATCTGGAGACAGTATTTTATTTTTTTCTACTAGATCTAATCAATAAAACAAATAAAAATAATTAAAAATACAATTATCTTATAATGAATATAATTATAATTGTAATTATAATTATAATTATAAATGAGGAGTTTTTGCTCAACCGATCGACGACTGAGTGGACGTTGATTAAGAGCCAAAGCATCAGTCAATAAAATAAATAAAAAAGGGTTAAATATTTACTAATGAGCCTTCACGTAATATAACTGATCTACGTGTAGCTCGAATAAATTTAGTTAATTAGTTCTCGGTGTGTTATATGTGTTATACATTTATATTAAACTTTTAAAATAGTTATTATTTAACCCCGTGAATTCGATAACTCAAACTATCTTGACAACTTTCTAAACAGCCATTAATAATGATCCCCGAGATTGATTATTATGTTAAATGTGTACTTGTACATATGTGCAGTTTATAATTACAAACTTATGAATTTATATATTTAATTACCGACGTTAATTGGCTGATGTTGTTATCGCCGTTTTTTGAGTTATTTTTTCCTATCTAAGCTCGAGAATAATTAATTTCAAGCCGCTGTGGTTTTATTTTGATAAAAGTGTCAGCACATATTTCATTTAAACAATTACGTATTAAATTAAATAATTTTTTTTCTGAGTGTATAATTTTGCGCATCTTGTAAATAATTGAAAATGTATGTTTATATTTATATTTTCATACTTGATGTATTTTTGGAGTTATTACTGAAGGATTGTTAGATAATTAATTGATAGAGGAATTGAAATTAATTAATTAATTAATTAATTTTTTAAAAATTTAATCAAAAAGACCAGGGCTCAAATTACATTTAAAATTATTTTTTTTTTTTTTAATTAAATTTTTAGACAGATTTTTTAAATAAAATTAAAAATTCCTCGGTCAAATTATTTCAAATGGTGCATTAAACTAGCATTAAGAATTAAATTAATGAAAGGCTCTAATAGATCAAATAAAATTAAAAAAAAAAGGTGCAGGGCACAGAAATAAAGAATATAGCAACTAATAAATAAAGTGTAAAAATAGAGATGATCTTCTGTACCATACTAGGGATTTGGAGTCCCTGCTCGTGTCTTTGTTCAGAAAACCCTCAGATTATAGTTTTCCCGTTTTAGGTATCTAGGGTTTTCTCGGAAGACTATAAATATAAATATCTTCGTATTTTTAATTTTTTCCAGGCGAGGTTTGTAATGTATAGATAATTTCACTATTTAATTGTAAGCATCAATATAAGTAAGTAAAAAAAGTAACTAGGTAATACTCTTTTTGAATAAATAATTGTTGGTGTTACGAAAGTGTCTTGATTGTTATCAGACGATGTAATTTCGTAATGTTTATACATGATACCTTTGATTTTTAAATAAAGTAATTTAATTTTAATATTAACTCATTTTTTTTTTTTAATTATTTACTGTGATAATTGATTAAACTGAATTTTTTCAGGGAGTAAAAAAAATTTAGTGTCCATTTTTTCTTACAAAAAAAATTCTCAACAAAATTATTAATTTTCTTTTTAAATAATTTTTTTTTAAGTTTGCAAAATTTCAAGGAAAAAATTTAATGTTCATTTTTTCTTACAAAAAAAATTCCTAACAAAATTATTAATTTTTTTTTTTTAAATAATTGTTTTTAAGTTTACAAAATTTCAAGGAAAAAATTTAGTGTCCATTTTTTCTTACAAAAAAAAATTCTTAAAAAAATTATTAATTTTTTCAAATAATTTTTTTTAAGTTTGCAAAATTTAAAGGAAAAAATTTCCCAAATAAATTTTTCTAATATTACTAAATTACCCAAATAAATTTTTCCAATATTAATAAATTGCCCAAATAAATTTTTTCAATATTACAAATTTTCACGGACAAAATTGCCCCAATAAATTTTAACAAAGCCCGCTTTTTCTTCCCAGCAAAAATTCTAATTCCAAACTAAATACAAAGTAGTATTCGTAAAATTTCCCTGTATTTAATTATATATAGGCAACAAAAATGCCAAAAATGTTAAATTCTGTAAGTACCTAGCACATAGAAGTAACTAAACTCAAAAAGAGAAAGGTCAACAGATAAATCCCGAGCAAATGTAACAAAGCGCTTAGCCCTCAGGCCATAGGGGCGAGGGTTCGAACGTCAGCTGTACAACTAGGGTGGGGTGTATCGGAATTGAGTCGTGGTGTGCTGTTTTATGCACCAAACGCCAAGTAGCAGCAGTCTTTCAATGCACTTGGACTCGTTCGCTCTTCTATCACTCGTGTTCGTGTCTTACATGTACAAAACATGCAATGTGCAGTATTATATACATAATATGTTACTCCATTAAATAATAACTTCATTTATTAATCATTTTTATTACCGCTAAGTACTGTGTCGGGCCTCCTAAAACTCCGTGCATTTATTTATTTATTTATTTATTTATTTATTTATTGCAAATTCTAGTTATTTACAGTGATTTTGAGTTAGTAGTAGTATTTTACTATTTCTGAGTTGAATGAAAATCTATAGTGTACCAGATACACCAGCACTGCAGGTAAATTACATTAATAATAATAAATTATAATGTATAAGTTATTTCAGCATTAATAGTTTTGTCTTTTGTGATTAAACATGTCACGATTTTTTAATTTTTTCAATTGCGTCTACAATTTTATTTATATATAAATATAAATATATATGTACAGCGTTTATTATTTATCATACACATGTATGTCATATTAATGATGAGGAAATAATTTTATGGGAATTCCCGGCGTTAAATTATTTATTACGTCATTTTATTTATTGTCATTGTTATTATTATTATTATAGGTAATTGTAATTGTCTTATGTCACAGTGCATCGACTTCTAAACGATTATTTTTAGACGGAATTTAATTAGTACGATTTTAGTTTGCATAAGAATTAATCAATGATTTAAAAATGTGATAAATATTTTGGATTTAATTATTTATGATTTTTTTTATAGAGAAAATTTTCTTTATTTATTTTTTTTTTTTTTTTTTTTAATATTCTTATAAGATAATTTTTTCAAATGAAAAAAAAAAAAAAATTGAACCAACGAACTGAAAGAACTTAACAGTGAAGCGAAAACCGGAAGTCGTAGGAAGCGGTCAATTGCGCGCGTTCGCTGTCCACTGACGCGAAAGGAAGAGAATACGGGTATGATTTTATAAAAAAAATATTGAGGGGAAGACGGATACTGTACCGTTTCAAGAGACTAGAAGAAAATGGTCATAATGAACGAGAAAAATAAAAAAAAAAGAAAATACTTTTTTTTTTAATTCAAATATCGTTTATAATATATATTTAATTTAATATTTATCATATATAAATATTAATACGTGATATAAAGTTTAGTATCGTGGGAAATATTTTTCGTTAAAAATTTTTCGGAAAATATTTAATAGATAAATTTATTCATTGGATTAGAGATTTTTTTTTAAAACAAAAAAATATTATTGAGTAAATTTATAAACATTTTGAATTTATCAAACATGGTTTCGTCATTTTGTGGCCTTCTAATTATTATTATTATTGATTTTTTTTAACTTATTATTATAAGACATCCTTCCCCTTAGTGCAAATAAATATAGACAGTAGCGCATTCCTTGGAGGCATTGATCGTTCGACTCGATTGAACGCAAAGCGAAAAAAAGAATGATAAAACGGCGATATTATTATCGTAAATCATAAATAATAAAAATAATGTAAACAAAGTCAAAGTTCTTTTTATCATTCATTAAAAACGTTTTTATTGAATTCAATCGAGTATTTATATTAAATTAATATAAATTATTAGCATTATCCTCGAGTAAGATTCAAGTATAAATTGAATATTAATTTATAGATCACAAGAGAAAAAAAAATTTATTTAATTACCATGATTACTTATTTTCATTGTTTTTAATTAATGTATGCAATTAATATTACTTGATAATTAATAAATAATAATTTTATTACACACTCAGTAATTTATCTCACAGAATAATTTTATGAGTCTGTTGAGATGTTATTATTTTATTTTTATAATCTATAATTTATATTCAATTAAATATTTTCATAATTATTAAGTAGAAAAATAAATAAATTTCGAAAATGTGAAACGTCTAATATCACAGCAAGAAACCTCTTTGAAACTAAAAATCGATTCCTCGTGATTAAACTTTCCGTAACCCCTTAAATCCGCCAGCAAACTCGAATCAATGAACCCCAACTACTCCAGGGCCGTACTCGTAACTCACAACCGGCATAAAACTACTATATAAAACGCCAACATCTCACATCTGACGTATCTTAAATTTCTACCCACATCTCGCGAATTCTAATGCAGTGTCTGTCTGACACAGACTCAAATATTAAACCAATACAAAACTCGATCTCTATATTCTGTCTATCTATCTCCATACTATTCACATTCATCCACACACTTTCATTAATACCTAAGAACTATCGTGGTCTTATAATACTGAAATAGCCGCAGCGGAACAGCACCGGAAGCGAACGAGTTCCGCCCAGGGCTCCTGGGTCACCGTCCTTTCAAATCTAAGACTCATATTTTTTAAATTCTTCCTTACATACATGTTAATATACATTTATGTTTCTCATTTGAATATTGCTTGGTATTCATTTTTTATTCTGAAAAAAAAAAAAAAAAATCAATAATTATACTATTATTTTTAATAATAATTATAGCTTTAAAATTAATAATAATCTTGAATTAAAATTTTTTATTATTATTAATATTATTTATTAAAGAGCATTATTATTGTAAGCCAACTAAAGATCTTATTTATTTATTTTTTTAATAAGTAAAATCACCGATCTTAGGAATAATATTTCACAAATATTATTATTATTTTACAGAAAATTTCAAGTCAATAATAATAATAATAATAATAATAATAATAATAATAATAATAATAAATTTTAGTTCAATATTAATGATATTAAAGATAGCCGATTTTTTTGATTTTTTTTTTAATTTATTAAATTACAACTAAAAAATATTTTTAAAAAATTGCACTTATAGTTCTTCAAGCTTTTTACAAATGAAAATTTTTTTTTATTAGTTTGTAATAATTTTTTCAATGAAAAAAAAATTATAAAAATTTTTAGATGTCGGCTAACTTAATTTTCATCAATATTATTATTATTAATTTTCAAGTTATAATTATTATTAAAAATAATACCATAATTATTGATTTTTTTTTTTCAAAATAAAAAATGAATAAAAAGCAATTTTATAGAAAATTTAAAGTCAATAATAATAATAAAAAGCTAACTAATGACAAAACTATAAATATCTCATAAATTAAACCTATTAAAAAATTTATCTCCCAAATATTTTATTATTAAAAAAAAAAAAAAGTATTCAAATGTAAAATAAAAAAAAAAAATAAATTTTTGGTTACGAATAGAGGCGAGTACGCGCAATCGGTAGTTTAAATTTTATGAATGAAACTACAACTTCATGAGACATGTGCGCGCGCACGTACTCATGTGGCGATGTATAATGTGGTACATTATGCACAGGCAAGAGGGAGAAACTTCGCGGGTGAATGAGACAGCGAGAGTAGGAGCAGATATACTGTACAGTCAGTCGGTCGTTGCTCGTTTTTCACTCACACATGTCCAATATAATAAAACACACACACACAATAATATAACTTAACTTTGTTCTTATATATCTATCTACACACATAAAACACATGTAGATGGAGAATTTAGCATGTGTGGAAGTAGAGGACGGGAAGGAAGTGGTTCGCACGGCAAGTATTGTCCCTTCCTAATGTGGCTCGTTAATGCGGAAGCGCTAACACATAACAGTCAATATTTATACGGCGGATGCTGCATTAGAGGAAGTGATATATATCCTTCTCTATCTACTCTTTACTCTTTGCAGCTACTATCTACACTTAACTTTTATTTACAGTTTACCCTGTACTAATATAAAATCGTAATGATGCATCGTGCATTATTCATTATTGTTATTCATATTAATATTTTAATTATCGGGCTTTCATTGCTGTCCTTAACTAGATAATTGCGCATTTAACTTTAAATATTAATTTAAACTTTTAATGAGCAAAAAATGAATATAAAATAATTATTTTTTATTTTAATCCGACGCGAAAGAACCAGACGCGATTGAATTCTGGGTTAGAGTATGCTAGTCACACTCGACATTAGAAGCCTGAGTGCTAAATGCTCTATTTCTATATCCATTTTCTATTTTCATTAGCGAGCGTCGCCTGCAAGACTATTTTATTCGTCTGCGATATTTCGAGCCGTCAGGGTGGCTGCCACGCTCTCTGATCTTCCTTCAGCACACTCTCACCCTATTTCATATTATATATTCGTATTCGCGTCTGCTATTTATTTTACGGTAGCTCATTTATTGGTCAAACCTCTTGGACACTTACAAAATGTACGAATTCTATAAATATGCCAATATTTATTATTTTATTTTCCGCGATTCTCTATTTTAAATTCTAAATTAATTATGCATTCAACAATTGACGCTTAAAAAATTCAAACTCAATTGAATTTCCCAGAAAAATTTCTCCTTTGAACCTACACTATTTTATAGAGCGTCAATTGAACCAAGCAACTGCCTTAAAGCTTCAAATAAATTTTTATTAACCTTATTTTATTGAATTGATCTGAAAATTTAACCGCTATTTTTTGTTATAAATTTATATTCAAAATTTAAGACTTAATTATTTTTTTCTACTTGCAAAAATTCGAATTTATTTTATTTCAAAGCTTAAAATAAAATAATTTTATTGGTGAATTGATTTTTCATTAATTAAGCTAAAATTTAGCGGAATTACTTAATTTAATTAAATTTTCGGAATTTTAAAATCGAGAAGGAACATGTGTAGCTTAATTGAATTTACCGATAACGGGAGATCGTATCGGGAATGGAATTTTATGAATTTGGAAAGTTATCAAGTGTTTTGAAAGGAGTATATGTTTACAAGTATGCAATTAAGTGTACAATAGCTGATATGCATTACATTCTTGGTATAGAAGCTATGACGCGTAGTAGTACTTGGACTTGTATTAACTGAATAGTCAACTGTTACGATATAATACGAGCTCGATGTATAATAGAGTATATCGATGGAATTTTTACGCCTTAATAAATTCTCCTGACAATATATTTATTCTAATTTACTTCAATTATAGTTTGTTTCATATTATATATTGTAATTATTATTGTTACAACTTATAACTTGTAAAAAAGTATTTTTTAAAAATTTTAACAGTTAAAAATTTTTAATACACTTTGAGAATAATTTTTCAATCAAAAAATTAATTAAAAAGAATTTTTAAAATTTTTAAATTTAAATAATAATAATTTAAAAATAAATAATAAATTAACCAAAAGATCAAGAGACATTAAAAGCGTCAGACATTTTGGCCTAAATAATTCATAGAAATTTATTCCGAGTCGTCTGCTATTTTGTATTATATTCGTGTACTATATCTTATATTCTATTTTATATATTTATTTAGCATTTACAAATTCTAAATACGGGCGTATTCCTTATTTCTCATTTCGTATTTCGTATATTTTGCCTGCGAATCAATGAATTCTGTCACTCACTTCCCAAAATCAAACTACTGTTAAGCTCAATATAAATAAATTTATTCACCGATATACATCTTATGATTTTCAAACCGAGGTCAAGGGAACGTCCTTTAAATTCGCATCTATAATTTTCGACCTACCCTCTTACAATGTTAAACAGAAAAAAAGGTTCACTTGAGCCAAAAAAATATTTTTCTTCTTAATTATTTTCTTGAGTGAAAAAACAATTATTTTTTGACACAAGAAATTTCACTTAGTCCAACAAAATTAATTCTCTTGCTTTAAGAAATACGTATCTTGATCCAAGAAAATTTATTTAAGTCAAGAAAATTTTCTTGTTTTGTGAAAATTCAGCCTCTTGCTCCAAAAAATTTAGTTCTTGACAGAATTAAATTTTCTTGTCTTGAGAAAATTTCTTGCTCCAAAAAATTAAATGTAAAGATAAAAGTAAATTTTCATTATTATTTTTATTGATTAACATGTCAAATAGGAAGATCAAATAATATTGAATCATTTTTTTTCATTTAATATGTATAATTGCACACTAAAATAATATAAAATGGGTATCAAATATTCAAGAAAAAAATTTTCTCGAGGTAAAAAAATTTTTTTCTCAGCTGAAGTAAGTGGCGTTGCTTCCCTAAAGTATTTCAAAATCTTGATCAAATATAAAAATTAATTGTATCAAGTATTTATGATAATTTAAATTAAGAAAAAATTTTTTCTACCAAGAATAGAATTTCAAGAAAAATTTTTCCTTCGGCTAACACACAGTAAAAAATTTTGCGTTAAAAATTTTTATGTTAAATATTTAACACTTTTCTGTGTTAATTTAAAACAATAAATTTTAAATTTACACATAAAAGTGTTAAATATTTAACACAAAATTTTTTGACGCAACGACGCAAAATTTTTTACTGTGCAACTTCGGTCTTCCTTCAGGCATCCGAAAATTTTTTTGAGCCAAGAATTTTGTTCTCCATTCAAGAAATTTTTTTTTCTGTGTACAAATATAACGTGTAGACAGTAATCAAATAAATAATACATGCATGTCGTTAGTCAGCTTTAGGGACTTTTATTTCTGTTACAAATTCGTGGTTAATTTTTATGCTATCTTACTGTCATTACACAGTAAAAAATTTTGCGTTATTGCGTCAAAAAATTTTGTGTTAAAAATTTTTATGTTAAACATTTAACACTTTTTTGTGTTAATTTAACATTTTTCTGTGTTAATTTAACACAATTAATGTTAAATTTACACATAAAAGTGTTAAATATTTAACACAAAATTTTTTGACGCAATGACGCAAAATTTTTTACTGTGTACTTGTTTGCTGATACTGTCGACTTTTCAACATTGTTGCTAACCATCGGTACATTTTCCTATTAGCAGACTAATTAAACTAACTGACGTACCCAAGATATCGGAAATTTATATAATTACCAACAATTAATGTTTAGAATAGTTTAAAACTTCTTCAAATAGCAAAAAAATGAAACTAAAAAATTTTTCTTAATTAATTTTTCAATTTAATTAAAAAAAAAAATTATTAAAGCCATAAAATGTACTTAACTCCTCGAGCGATTAATTCTAAAGGCCATAACCGAACCTCTCTTTAAAGATCTCGAGGCCACGTAGCTGTACGTTAATTATATCTATCTATCTATCTATACACTGATAAAAAAATTGACTTGACTCAAGAGCCAAACTCTTGAACCAAGAGTACTATTTTGAAGAAAATGATATTCTTGAGTCAAGAGAATAAATTCTTGAACTAAGAAATTATTCTTGGTCTAAGAAAATTTTTTGAGTCAAGAATTTATACTCTTGACTCAAGAAAATATTTTTCTTCAAAATGGAATTCTTGGTTCAAGAGTTTGGCTCTTGAGTCAAGTCAATTTTTTTATTAGTGTATAAATAAAAATAAAATGCCGCATGTATGTCCACGCATCATTTGAGAATGGCTGGACCGATTGAGCTAAATTTTGTTTTGTTGTCTTCAGAATTGTTAGGAGAAGGTTTGTATGTAAAAAAATTTTTAAAAAATCCCCCCCAAAGGGGATTGCGGGGTCGTAAACAATGAATAATTGATTCCCGTTCTTAAACTATAGCTCCTACAGTTCCCAAATTTGGTAGGAATCTTCTGTAAGAGATATAGAAATAATCTATGAACGAATTTTACGATTGCTCGCTCCACAGGGGGTTGCGGGGATGGATATTAACAATGAAAATTTTTAACTTTCAAATTGTAGATCCTTCAGACGGCAAATTTAGGTGGAATCTCCCATATGTGATGCGGAAATGATCTAAGAGCGAATTTTACTACAACCCACCTCCAATAAGGATTGCGGGGGTGGGTGTTAGAATGTTAACTTTTAATTTTCAAACTGTAGCTTCTACAGACTCAAAATTTAGTAGGAATCTTCGTGTATGATGTTAACCCCAAAAGGGATTGCGGGGGCGTTAGCTATGAAAAACTATCATTTCCAAACAATAGTTTCTATGGAGTCGAAGTTTTGTAGGAATCTTTTATTTATAATGTAAAAATCATCTCGAATAGGATCTTACGAAATTCCTCCCCTATATAAGAGTGCGGGGGTATTAATTGTCAAAAAATTCATATTCTTCAAATAAAGTTCCTACATATGAAATTTAAAGAATCTCAAGAGATACAGGAAATTACAGGGATGGCCTTCAAGGTCAACCGATTTAAATATTTTTCTTATTCAATGATTAGATTTCAAGTAAAAACGAATTTCGTGATAATTCAATTGATACGTAGGTTGTGTCAGAGTGGTGAGTAGAATGTAAAAAAATGTTTTTTTTCATAAACTAGGACTTTTTGAGACATGAAATTTAGGACATATCTATTAAACTTCAATAACATTTGATAAAAATTTACTTACAACAATCGTCTCTTTGGCAGCGGGGAAAAAGTCATTGTAAGGTTTTCATAACTTAACATGACATGTAGTTATTCAGTTAACGGACTAAGAATATTTCATACATGTTATTTTTGCTGATCACATAACTAATTAATCGATTTTATGATTGCGGAAATGTAACGGTTGAAAATGAATGCATTTTTCAAACACTTGATTATTAATTTCAAGCCGATTAATAAAATCTATCATCAGTTTGTCAGTGCGCAAGAACTTTTTTATTGTTATTGTTTCAAAATACCAAGGAGAAGATGACCTGACTAAGGTCATTCAATTGAACGAGATGTGGGACGAGCTATCTCACGTTCAAACCGCACTGACGATCATAAATAAATCGCCAGACCAGTCGTTGAAAATTTGCGGAATCAAATCGGAATTTCCCTGTTTCGTGCATGGGAAATTATACGTTCTGTGTTCGTGAATCGGAAAACCATCATCTTTATATATTTACGCACCGCAAAAAAAGATAAAAAATGTAGTCCATCTAAAAACTTTAAATTGATTAAGTGTATAACTATGTTGCATTGAATGCAAATAAGAATTTTGTATTAAGTTTTGACTATACTTTTCACAAATATATGTAGGTGATACGAAGTTTACCGGGTCGTCTAGTTTATTTATAAAACCACCGTACAATTAATTAAAAAAGAACGCATACATCGATCTATAAATAAATTTCAATTTTCAAACTAATTGTAAGCGCACTTTAACTTTAAAAAATTCCTCGGTAATAAGATTTTTAGTATTCCTTATCAGGCCATTAAATTAATATAAAAATTATCAATAGTTAATCGTAAAACGGTGAGGATATTGTTAAAATCCAGCCAATGAAGTGGAACGAAGTTGCCACGGCCAGTCACTACTTCAGATAACAGTACAAAATTAATGCCCCGACTAAATTCGTATTATCTCATATTAATAAAATAATTTATCAGTTGTAACTTCAAAAAAAAAGATAAAAGTTAAACTAATAAAATAAAAAAAATTTCAAGCATTAGCGCAGCCATTTTGTCTAGAGAATCGCGCCCGCAAGATGGCGTCTTTCCACAACATGACTAAAAAATATCTTCTAGCGTAAAAATTGAAAAATTTCTCAACTTTTAATATTTTGTTAGCCAACAAAGGGCTCAGGCGTGAATTCGGTAAAATCTCGATCTGTCCTTCGTAAGTCTGGACTCGGGATTTCATTTTCTCTATATCTCTATCCCTCCTCTCTTAGCTTCTACTTCCCCGAGCCCCCCTGTCACGAATGTGGTCTTGAAGGTGCCATGAAGGAGGGGATCCAAGAGTGCACGGCTGCTCTGTACTCAGTTCTCGTTCGTCCACCAGAGGTGCTTGACAGTTCGCGCCTTCTCTTATTACTCCAGTACTTCCACTTCTTCGGGCACTTCCTTCGTGTCTAGTCGTTAATTCTGCCTTGTCCCAGTCATTTAAATTTCCCGCGAACCTTAAGCTCAAATTCTGATCAATTTTTTTTTAACATTCAAAAATTAACAATTTTTTTTTGCTAAAAAAATTTTTTTACCAATTTTTGCAGTGTGATTTTTCCAAGAAAATTTTTATTACAATTAATTAGAATTAAATAAAATTGTTTACTGTCAAGAACTGTAACAGTGATTGTGCCTCGGGAATGCGGTGACCAGACCGGAAGTTAATTTTTAAAACCAAAGGTATGTTCTAAGGTCACTTAAATTGACCCTTTGTTTTTAGTCCGATAAAAAAATTTTATTTTCACTCTTTACTATTTAAAAAAAAAAAATAATCGTGCATTGTAAATCATGTTTCCGAGAAATTTAATGATCTAATGTTTCAATAATAACAATATTAATAATAACAAAAAATGTTTTACGATTAAGCGCAACTATGACGACGCATTAACAGGAAACTTGGATCAGTAAATATTTAGTACCGATTAAAGTGATAATATATAGGTAAATGTTTATTACTTTTCTCGGAACAGATTGATGTTAAACACCGGCGTTAAACGGCTTAAAGTTTAGTGCTAATAATAATAATAATAATAAGTATTGTTATTAATGAATCAAGCTTGTAAAACTTGGGCGAATTAATAGAAGAATTTTTTAACCCCAAAGTATGTAAATAGAGATATGTACACGCGCACGTGCGTGCGCACCCTATCGGTAGTGCGCATGCGTGGGAGCCAGAAATCTTTGAATGGTCATAATTATTGTATGATGTGCGATGGAGCTAAGACCAATACTCTTTGGCCCCGATATTGATTTGAAACTCGATCGTTACATTGATTAATTTATTATTTATATTTTTATTTTAAACCAACAGTCGGGATATGTTGGCGACTGAAAGATAATTAGCGGAAGTTTAAGATAAACAGTAATTGCCAAATATAAGTTTATCTTGTATGGGTATAGTTATATTTTACATTTATATATTATTTTGTGTTATAGTATGTTATATTGAACGAGATAGTCAGTAATTAGTATGTATTTATGTATAATTAGATGGTAAATGAGCAGCAGATAGGCAAAGGTATGGGAATAAGACATAAATAATGCGGATAACAAGACTAATGTAATTTTATGTTTATAAAATAAACGAGTTGCCGAAAGCTCAAAAAGGTTGCGCTGATGTAAGGCCCATATAACTTAACTAAACTGATCTATTTCGGTTACGGTCAGTGGCTTTTGCCAGTTCAGCGGTCCTCTTTTTTTTTTTTTTTTTTTAAGGTTTTGCTTTTTATTCGCTTTCTATTTGCATTTTTAGGCATTATTTATCATAAACTATGAAGAAATATAATTAATTTCTTTATAATTAGAATTTACAACGATGATGAAATTACTAGACTTGATATTTAATTAAAATAAAAAATTTCAGTTTTTTGTCCCAAAAATTTATTAAAAAAAAAATAATTATTAATTAATGAATTTTTTCTAATAATTAAGATAACAAAAAGAAATTTATTTTTTCTCATTAAAGTAATTAGTCAGTAAACTACCTAATTAAAATAAAAATGTAAAAGAATTCAACTTAAAATAAAAAACTATCTTAAAATGACAGCCACTGACAACAGATTTAAATAGTATGGTAATGAGACTAATTGTTGGTCCAGCTGTTAATATTTTATCAATCCAAAATGTTATAAATTGAATAGACAAATTCCGAAAAAATTTCTGATAGATTGTATTACAATATAAATTAATCCAGAAAAGCATGTGTTTAAATAATATACCACGATAAAGGCATCGTGAGTAAATTAAATTACATAGCAGGTTACCAGCCAGTAATTATTATATTTCGAGCACCCTTTTTAGTGAGTAGCCTGTCACGTGCTGGGTAACCAGCAACAAGTTTAATTTTGCCTTTAACCCTCCCTCGTCAATTAAAATAAACAATAATAATTTATAAAAAAGTCTACTATTAAAACCCAAAAAGGACAAACTGCTATCGGTATTACGTAAAGCCACCCAAACCGGGATTCGGAGGAGATAACGAGTAATAACACGAGATTAGATCAACCAGACCAGATGTAGGTATTCAAGGGTGCGCCGGGAATGCACTGGCTAGTCGTAAAGATCCTAATTAGAGATGTAATGACGTCATTAAGGTCTCAGCCACAACGAAACGGAACGGTCTGTTGGCCAAGTAAAGCTCTTAAATTCCAACTATACTTCTGCACACCTACCTCATAGCCTTCTTCATATCCATTAGTTTTTATTTTTTCAGCTCGTTTGTAATTTCACCGAAGGTAATAATCATACCGTCTAACATTTATTAGTTTTCGGCTTAATGACCGGAATAAATTAGTAAATAAACTCTGTTTTCGCAACACCTGCTTCGGAGTTCAATTTCTGAGCTCTGGTGCGTAAAGGTCGATGTTTTTAGGCCGAGTAGTGCGTCTTTCTCGCGCTAGTTCGGTAAAGAGGCTATTACGCCACAGTTTTGGCTTTACTGTACTAACTTGGCTGCAAACATTGACTCTAAATTTTTTTTAGTGAAAAAAAATAATTTTATCAGTGTTTACAATTAAATTCTGACATTTAAACACTAATACTTGTATTTTACTAATTTTATTTATGAAGTAGAAGTGAAAAAAAAAAATATTTTAATTGAAATCTGGATAAAAAAGTAATTTGTCCAACAAATAGAATAAAAATTGAAAGCAAGATAAAAAAAATAATAATTTAAAATAACAAAGCCCCTAATGACACTATATTTTCTCATAAAATTTCCACGATTGTCGCATTCCATAATAACAAGTTGTTTATTGTCTCGTGTGTCGTGTGGCTCAGATGTTGCCACCGACATTCAGTTACAGCTTTTATCTCTCTCGACATCCTATTGTCGTCTTGTGCATGCTATACATACATAGATACTATATGTAATGGTACATGCGCGACATCGCGTCCGCGTACATTCAACGTCACGTCACGCGACAACTATGCGCGTCCATCGGGCACATACTCGCGACATAACACAGCCCGCAACAATCATCCTTATATTACGTCCATCTCCGTCTCCGTCCGCATCACATACGATATAATAATAATAATAATAATAATAATAATAATAATAATAATAATAATAATAATAATAATAATAATAATAACAATAATAACATCCACAAACAAGGAAACTAATCTCTGCACGCGTGGGAATCCCGCGCATTTCGGCGCACTAAAATCCTCGGTATAATGCTAATAAAAATAAAACCGCTAGATTCAAATCTCACTAAAATAATAATAATAAAATGATAAATAATAAAACTACCTGACGTTGGACGTGGAGTGACGAGGAACGAGCTGTTTAACCTATTTGTGATAAAACTTACTAATCCGTCATCCCGCATTTACTTTTATTTGCGTCGTAAAAAAATCCTGATTTTATTTTTTATTATTTGTCAACAAAAAAAATTAAAATCAACATCTGAAATTTTTTTTATTGAAAAAAATTAAAATCAACATCTGAATATTTTTTTTATTGAAAAAAATTAAAATCAAATAAGTTAACATTTGAAAATTTTTTTTATTGAAAAAATTTATTTCAAAAAAATTAAAATTAAATAAGTCGACATCTAAAAATTTTTTTTTATTGAAAAAAATTAAAATTAAATAAGTCAACATCTGAAAATTTTTATAAATTTTTTTTATTGAAAAGAATTATTCAAAAAAAATTCAAAGAGAAAATTTGACTTGTAAAAAATTTGAAAAATTATAAATGTTATTTTTTTACTTGTTAAATTATTGTTAAAAAAAATGAAAAATTGTTGAACGGCAAATTTTGGTATTGTACCAAAAAAATTAATCCAACTTGAGTAATAATAAGACTTACTTTAAAAGTACCTATAAAATAATGATATAAAAAATCACACCCATTTAAAAACCAAATTGAACCTTCCTCGAGTTGTCTAAAAAAAAAAAAAAAATTAAAATTAAATTAGTCAACATCTGAAAATTTCTATAAATTTTTTTTATTGAAAAAAAATGATTTCAAAAAAATTAAAAAAGAAATTTTTACATGTAAAAAATTAAAAAAATCATAAATATAATTTTTTTACTTGTAATTTAATTGTTAAAAAAAAATTAAAAATTTTTCAACGTTGCTTAATTTTAGTGTCATACAAAAAGTTAATCCAACTTGAGTAATAATAAGACTTACTTTAAAAGTACCCATAAAATAATGATATAAAAAATCAATACCCATTTAAAAACCAAATTGAACGTTCCTCGAGTTGTAGAAAAAAAAAAGTCTTCATATGAACAAAAACCACTAGTTCCATTAAATCACAATCCCTTATACGGCTAAAAATTAATCTCGACTGCTCGGGGTTTCCTACCGGCGTTCCAGTGCGTTCGTCGTCCTTAGCCTGGCACCACTGGGAACCAGGAACCTACCGAACGGCCCTTGCCCTCTTTACCTCCCTCGGTAAGCAGCGGCCACCCCGTCGCGACTCGTCAGCGTCTTGCCCATCAGTGTCTTTACGGTGTGTCAGAAAAGTACTTGTACCTTTTATTCCATCGACAATTTATCCTTCATATATAATACACAATACACAGACGCACACATCTGTACACACATGAGTGCCCCTTACACTTGTCTCCGAGAAAACATGTCGATAAATGTCTCGTAAAAATTCATTTCTCATTCAATTACTTTTTAATCACATTTTTTCTCGCTTTATTGCCTTTTACAATTGTTGTTTACATTGTTTATGTACCTACGCTCCATACACACACGCTTGTACACATGTCAGCTCATACGTGTAGTTGACTCCTTGGAGACCTAAAAAATTCCATGTTATGTCGATTTGTAAGAAGATCGATTCCATTAGTCTTATCGCATTCCACAAACTATCGATAAAATACGATATCAAAAGATAGATACATATGTTTTTTACACACATGTTACATATGTTTAAAATTTCCATGGTAATTTTATATTTAAGTTTTTAGAATCTGAATTTACAAAATTTAAATCGCGTGTTGTAATAATAATTTTTTTTTCTCTTAATTAAATTAATATTTTGATTTTTAAAACGATAGTAATTTTGCAAAAATTATTAACAATACATTTTTATATACACATGTTATATATCTATTCATATGTTAAAAATTTTCATGGTAATTTTATATAAAATTTTTTAGAATCTAATAAATTTACAAAATTTTAATCGCGTATTGTAATAAAAATTTTTTACTCATCTTTAATTTTTAAAACGATTTTAACTTTGCAAAAATTATTAATAGTATATTTTTAAACACACATGTTCTATATCTATTCATATGTTCAAAATTTTCATGGTAATTTTATATAAAATTTTTTAGAATCTAATAAATTTACAAAATTTAAATCACGTGTTGTAATAAAAATTTTTTTTTTCAATTTTACTGATATTTTGATTTTTAAAACGATTGTAATTTTTCAAAAATTATTAACAGTATTTTTTTTATACACATATGTTATATATCTATTGATATGTTAAAAATTTCCATGATAATTTTATAAAAAATTTTTTAGAATCTGATAAATTTACAAAATTTAAATCACGTGTTGGAATAAAAATTTTTTTTTTCAATTTTATTCATTTTTAATTTTTAAAACGATTTTAATTTTGCAAAAATTACTAACAGTATATTTTTATACACACATGTTAAAAATTTCAATGGTAATTTTACAAAAAAATGTTTATTCAAAATTTAAATCGAGTATTTTTAGTAAAAAAAATTTTAAACATAAATATTATAAAATTAAAACTTTTTTAAAAATAAATTTTTTGACGCCTTAAAAAACTAATTATTTTGTAATTTAACTACTAATTGATACTTATATTTAAAAAATGACCATAATTTACCAAAAATTGAAAAGAGTGTGTGTACATATGTGAGAACCACTGTTTATATATTGGACCTAGGCGTTTTGCTGTGGTTGGCTCTTTAAAGTTTAAAAGCCAGTCGTCGGCCGCGAAATTATTGACCTCGATGAGAGCGCCGTTGCCATCATTCGCCACCGAACTCTATCACGCAGAACATTACAACTTTTATTTGGTATTATATTATATTATACATACATATAAAGTTGTTCTTTGTACACATGTGTGGATTTAGGCTTATATAGATGTAGATTACGGACTAGATGCGTGTGTAGATGAAATAGCTAACAAGCCGCGCCTACAATGATTGGTAGTACAGCTTTGGAGCGGTGGAACAAACTAAAACTAAAACTAAAACGTTGGATATAGATTAGAATTTCATTTTCAAGATGATACAAACCCACGCATGGCATGTGTAACATGTATGTAGTATAGTTTGTGTCTGTATTGCTAGAGATCAGGAGATGTAGATTTATTCTTTCGTATTCAGGGCTACGTCATTACATGTGTGTTGGGAATACTTCATATGTTATATGTTATATGAGTATGATACTAAATACAAACACAAAATGTACGATTGTATGCCCGTCGATGTAATGTAGGATATAATAAGAAATTATTCATTTAGATGAGAGTGTACTGATGGTACCATGTTACTCGTACCGGCACATATATCGCCATTATGCTAAACAATTATCGTGGAATGCGGCCAGCTGTTTTCAGATCCGCGCGTGGTTATGACGTCATTTTACATCAGTTAGAGGAGATAGTTGTATTTTGATTTGTTAGTCATTTTTTGGTTTAGGAAATTTTGGGTAATTAATTTTTATTTTAAAAATTTTAAGTTTGATTTTTTTAATTTAAACATTACAAAAATTTGTTAATAATTTTTTGTTTGACTTAAATTATTGTAGATTTAATTTTTTATTTAAAGCTTCAAAAAATTTATTTATAAAAATTTTAATTAAATTTTTTTATAAAAAATTATTTAAATTTTTAATAAAATTTAATAATATAATTTTGGGTCATTAATTTATATTGTAAAAATTTTAACTTTCATTTTTTTAATTTAAAGATTACAAAAATTTGTTAATAATTTTTTGTTTGACTTAAATTATTATAGATTTAATTTTTTATTTAAAACTTAAAAAAATTCATTTATAAAAATTTGTTTGAATTTAATTATTAATTATTTTCATAAAAAATTATTTAAATTTTTAATAAAATTTAATAATATAATTTTGGGTAATTAATTTATATTGTAAAAATTTTAAGTTTCATTTTTTTAATTTAAAGATTACAAAAATTTGTTAATTTTTTGCTTGACTTAAATTATTATAGATTTAATTTTTTATTTAAAACTTAAAAAAATTCATTTATAAAAATTTGTTTGAATTTAATTATTAAATTTTTTTATAAAAAATTATTTAAATTTTTAATAAAAACTTGTTACCTTTTTTTTAATTCAAAATAAAATTAACTGAACCATAATATCTCCAATTTAAAAACATTCCGCTAAATAATAAATAAAAATTATCCACCCGTTATTTTAATTTTAATTTCAATGCTCGCTCTAAGTGTCATTGAATTACAAAAAATAAAAATTACCTAGTCATTCATTCGAACTCTTAAAAAAGCCCACTTTAATTAAAATAATATTTAAATTTCACGTCTGACTAAATTAAAAAAAAATTCCTCAATCATAAAAAATCTTTGAATTTTCTCAGAACTTAGTAAAACTTTAAATAATAAAATTATAAATTAATCTATAGTCGCTTAAAGAATGTCACCAATAAACAATTCAAACTTATTAATTTATATTGCAATCTCAATTCGGTATCGCTGCTCTACAAAGCTCAGATCGATGGCCTGCATAAGAAACTCCTTGAGCTTTAACATCCGAAACTTAAAACTTAAGAGTGAAAAAATGATTTTTTTCCAAGAGTAACTCGTACTGAGTATCCCGTGGGACATTGTCGGTATTTCTTATCTCAGTGACCGGTATGACGCTGTTTATCCAGTAAGACCGGTTACGGTGATGTTGCACGGTAATAATAATTCCCTATATGATACTTAAACTTTATACTTCATACTATGTAACAAATAATAAAATTCTTGGCTGCCAGCACCGAGATTCAAACACGAGTTATCTTTCTAATATGTTGCTAGTTGTAAAATAAAATATTAAAAATTAAATGTCGGGAATGCAGTACCGTGAAAATCCATTTAAAAAAAAAATAGTGGCTGAAGAAATGAAGTTTTACTTGTTTGGTACAAAAAAATATTTTCTGAAGTCTGCAAATATTTTATTAAAAAAAAAAAAAAAAAAAAAAAAAGATGGCTGACAATTGATAATAGAATACATAAAAGTTAAAAGTTAAAAGTTATAACGTAGATATTTAATCAATGACTGGCGTTATCTTGGACAATTGATGGCGAGTTTCCACACCACTGTAATATAATGTGTACACAGTGTACTATACTGGCTCGTAATAATAAGTGGCGTCTCTTTATAGTGCCGCCTCTTATTTGAAATAGTTAAAAAACGGTGACACGTTAAGTTTAAACATAAAGATAGGTTTGGAGCCTTGAGCCGCGAAGCGCGAAGGTGGTTATCATCAGGCAATGAGCCGGGAAATATCAACTGAGCTCATGAGCTAGAATAGTGCTCACAGTCTGTACTGTAGTATTATGTATTATGTAGTGTACTGTACGTCGAGTCGTACATCGTACATCAAGCACTAAAGTTGTATAGAAGCAATAAAGCTATGTGACACGGAGAGGAGCGTGGGAACTCCTCCAAGGCACAGAGGTTCTCATATTTTTACTCGTTACTCGTTCCCAGCCCACACTCCCACTCTTTATTCTTTTATTGATTATGCTAATTAATTTCTTTATTTTAAATAAACTTTTTGGAAATCGAGGCTTTAATTAACGGTTGTGTCGCAGTTAAAACAGATATTTTTATTCTCGTTGCTTTCATATTTTTCGTTTGAAAAATTGAGACTTTATTTAAGGACATTTGAATTTTTTATTAAAAATTTGGGAAAATTTTTTATTCAACTTATTTTTAAAATTTAGAGTTTAATTTTTGAAAATTTGATTTTTTATCAAAAGATTTTAATAATTGATGAATTGATTTTTTAGTAGAAATTATTTTTTTGGAAATTTGAATTTTTTTATAGAAATTTGGAATATAATTTTTTTGGAAATTTAAATTTGAAAGATTATAAAAATTTATTAATAATTTTTTTTTGTTTTTAATTATAAAAAATTTTATCTGGAAATTTTAACTTTCTTTCAAAGTTTCCAAAAATTGATTAATTAATTAAAATAATAAAAATTCAAAATTTTAATCTTGAAAAATTTGACCACAAATTTAGTACTTAAAAAAATGATTATCTGTTTGATTAAAATTATAAAAATTCGAATTAAATAATTGGAATTTCGAACTTTGTTTAAAAAATAAAAATTTTAATAATTTGTACATGGATAATTTTGAATAATAAAAAAATTTCCAATTGATCATTGATCCAAAGAAGGTTATCAAAATTTATTAGCAAATACTCTCTGCTGTGAGGTTTTATTTGGCCCAACAGGTTTTTAAAAACTCAAAAAAAGAGCTGGTAGTTTTGGGGCTCTCTCTGAGAATAATGTGCAGTAAGTTTAACACGGTGGCAAGGGTCGATCCCACGGACCCTATTAGTTATACCAACCACCACCCGGTTTTAATCACCTCTCTGGAAACGTCCCATTGTTCGCGAGTGGCACAAAGGCACAACCTGGAATTCATCTGCAAGCTATTAAATTTAACAGAACACAACCAACCCAAGAAGACAAGAGCCGAGAATATTTAATATGCAGACGCTCTCGGTACTCAATCGATCCCACTTTCCCAACTATTTTTTTTCACTTATATTATTTCACGGCACTCAAACTCCGACTCCTACTCCAACTTGTGCCTACTGCTGAAAGGCACCGAATAACTTGTTATCAAACTTTACTCTGCGTATACATTATATTATACATAAGTCCTACGAGGGCTTGCAAATTGAATCTCAATATCAGAGTTCTCAGTTAAATATATTAAATATTCAATGCCAAAAACATTTGTTTTTTCTAAATAATTTTTATTACAGCCTTGGAAACTCACATCTTCTCTCCTTGATTTTTCATACGCAATCTCATAATTAATTATTACGTACTTAACACTATTAACAACATTGTTGCATACTAAATTATCATTCGATCGGAAAATTTTATAAAAATATTGAAGAATGTGTTGAGTAATTTTTATTCATATAATTTATTTAAATCTAATAAATTATTTTTTTTTTAATTTTAAAAATAAAATCAACATTTTTTTGATTAAATATTAATAGAAAAATTTTTTTAATATTAAACAAACTATTAATTATTAATTAGTTATTTTTTAACATTAGATTTGATTAAAAATTAATAAATATTTACTTAAATCTTTGAATGAAAATTAAACATAATAATATAATTTATGGTGATGCGTCACAACTAAAACTTTTTAAACATTATAATATCTAACGTTAGAAAAAAGTCTACAACTTAAATAATAATAATCATCTTATTACCTATTACTAATGAATAATAATAATTATTAACTAAATAATTATGTATGATAATAATAATTATATGTGATAATAATGAAATAATATTAATAATTAAAAATGATAATAATAATTAAATAATACAAATAATTATAAATGATAATTAAATTACAAAAATTTTATTTTGACATTTTTTATAATTTTATTAAATACTTTTTTTTTTTCGATAAAAATTAATAAACAAATTATGTAAAGTTAAAATAATTTTATATAACACTAAAGTTGGCCAACGTTTTTAATTTTTTTTTAATAATTAAATTAGAACTAAAAAAGATTTTTAAAAAATTGCACTTATAGTTTTTCAAGTTTTTTACAAATGAAATTTTTTTTTTTATTATTTTGTAATAATTTCTTTAATAAAAAGAAACTCTAAAAATTTTTTTTTATTGAAAAAATGATTATAAAAAAATAAAAAAAATTTTTCATTTGTAAAAAACTTTAAAAACTGTAAGTCCAATTTTTTAACAATATTTTTTTGTTCTAATTTAATTAAAAAAAATCAAAAAATTAAAAACGTCGTCTAACTTTAGTATTATTAATTTTATTTATGTTAAATAAACGAACAAACTGTTCCCAAATAAATTAATTTATCAACTAAATTTTTCCATCATGACAATCTTGAAAAATTCAAACAATTAAAACCTAACTCCAAGCTCGAAAGTACAAAAAAAATCTCGGTGTTATTCGTTCTGGACCCGTTATTCTACGGTGTTATACATGCATACATACATACCAGCAACTAATACGAAGTAGTCTCCTCAGTATCTGCTCTGCTCGGTTGATCGAGCTCTTGAGCCATGAATGAACCGCGGGATCTCCATTCCTCGGTCCTTTTTCCCACGGTG
This sequence comes from Cotesia glomerata, assembly GCF_020080835.1. NCBI lineage: Eukaryota > Metazoa > Arthropoda > Insecta > Hymenoptera > Braconidae > Cotesia > Cotesia glomerata. The sequence continues at coordinate 5,575,315 of NC_058164.1, forward strand.
TCAGCCAGCTACTTCGCTACTTCGCTACAATACCCGTTTAAATCCACGGGGGAGTATTCATTCGAAACTCGCTCATTTCTTTTATTCCCGGATTTCATAGCGAGCCCTCCTCCCCCCAGCGACAATCACAATGATACCTTCGTCTAAAATTTCCACAAAAGTTGGGACAAAACAACCGCGACCTACTGACCCAGAGAGTCCTTTTTCGCGTGCAGATTCGCGGGTCGTCAACCCACTACACCGTTTTTTAGAAAGTTTCACGTGTAGTCTCTTCGCCTTCTCTCTTTTAAACACTTTTAGCTTATATATATATATATATATATATATATATATATATATATATATATATATATATATATATATATATATATAATAATAGCATAGTATAGAACATAAAGTAAAGCGGCAGAGGCAGAGGAAGAGCCAGAGTCGTTAGATTACATTAGTAGTAGGCGGCATTCCTTGCCCATGAATCCCCGAAGGCGTTGAACCTACTCGCTACAAATACACATACTCACATATCAACACATATGGATATAAATATAGATATAGATATATAAATACATATAATACACGTTGGCTCTTTTTTATTCCCTTGTTACTTATATCTAAGTAGGTCACACGCTACACATGTGACCCGTTTCCGGTAGGATGACGTCACTGGGTCCCTTTCCCTATTACATACTACATGCTACATACTACATGGATGTACTACACGGACATTGTTTCCTCCTCTTTCCTGTAACAATATCTGTCTGTCTATCTATCTACGTTTTCCATTATAATTATGTGTATAATGTACAATGTAAACGCCTGCGTATCATCTGATGCGATGCTACTTATCATACACAAGAGCTGTACTTCGTCCGGATGAGCGAGACTACAAAAACCAACGCTGCAGACCAATAGTTCAAGTATTCGACAACGTAATAATTAGTTTTTTTCATTCTTATGTTGCAGGTGGAGATGCTTGTCTAGTTGTCATGAGTTTTCATCGTCAGTAGCTGAGTATGTGAGTTTTTATTTTTTTTATTTTTATACACGAAATGAAACAATTCTTGAGTCTGGAGTAAATTTTTTTTTTTAACAATATTAATTTTTTAGTTTCAAAAAATTTTTTTTGCTCCTAGATAAAAAATTACATTTTTTTCATTTTTGTGTATTGAAATTTTGAATAATTTTTTAATTAAAAATAATAATGAAAAATCTTTAAGATTATCTATATTATTAAGAGAATAAGAAAAATTTTGTTTCCAGGATAGTTATATAATAAAATGGGTTTTTTTAGTAAAATTTAGTATCATTGCAAAGGTCTTGACTTGAATTTGTGCCTTTTCAAGTTTTCAATTCATTCTCACCGATAGTAAATTTATTATGATAAGTATTAGGCTGCATTCAAAAATGCTCTATCTCTAGATACATAATTAAGAAATGACCTTTTATCTTGTGAAATATCGAGATTTTTTAAGATATAAGCTCACCCCGACATTATACTCATCGAGACCTTTCATTTGAGTACCCACATCAATTTTTCATATATTTCATATATTTATATATATGTATATATGAAAAATATATCAAAAATGCATGTGGGTACTCAAATGAAAGCTCTTGACGAGTGTAACATCAGGATGAGCTTATATCTTTGAAAACGTCAATATTTAAGAAAGTACAGTGCAATTTAACAAATATCTTGTGAAACATTGACATTTTTAAAGATCTAAGTTCACTCCGACATTCCACTCATCGAGACCTTTCATTTGAGTACCTACATCAATTTTTCATATATTTTATATATTTATGTATATTATATATATGTATATATGAAAAATATATAAAAAATGCATGTGGGTACTCAAATGAAAGCTCTTGACGAGTGTAACATCAGGATGAGCTTATATCTTTGAAAACGTCAATATTTAAGAAATTGCAGTGTAATTTAACAAAAGTCATTATTTAATAGCAAAATATTCAAGTAAATAAACTTTACTATAAGGAAATTACTAATAAACTTACAACTAATATAATCTTCGAGATTGATTTATTTTTTTGGTTAATTTTTACTTTAGTTTAGATTACTTATAAGGCAGAATTATTAAAATGCAGCTAGGTTTGGATAGAAAACTAATTATCAACAAAAAATTTCATTTACTATAGTAAATAAACTATAGTTTAATTTTTTTGAACAGTGTTTGGAGTATTGACAGTCAGCCTGATAACCTCCAGTACATTTTTATGTGTTTCAAATAAACAATCCGATATATTCAATTGGAATTTTTATCACTAGTCCAGACTGAATTACCGACAACAGACTATACTACATGCTCTTAAAAAAAAAGATTAAATTTATTAAACTACTAATATAAAGAAAATTTAGATCCTAACCCGTAGTACAAACGCTATATTACTATTACCGTGATAATACATTGGCATCAGAGCGCCACCTGCCTGAGTTCGCGACTGACCTGTTGCGCAAACACCCGTAACGACTGTGACAACTACACAACTACATCCTTAAGCTTCATATCTTTATCGAAGATTATTTATATTTGAATTTAAGCGACATCTATAAACCTTACATTACCGATGATAACGATATGACAATCAATTTGGGCTGCTAGTACCGCATATATTACACAGCAAATCAATACATTAAGTTAAAAAATGTACGAGCCATAAAAGTCCGAATGTTTTAAAAACCTAAACAATTTTTAAACTTCATCTAATCGGATTGACAGCTTGTAAAAAGACCTAGTCGTTTTGTAACTTGATAGTAATAATTGTTACCATTATTGTTATTTATTTGATATCAGAAATCTAAAGTATTTAGTCCCAGACACTACATACGAGAGTTAACATCAGTATTCTCCCGTGAATGGAGGCGTCAGAATTCTTATCGCGTGACGGCTCTCTTACGTCATTCGTCGCTCAGTTACCGTGCGATGTATTTTTACTAAAAAGTTATCGGTATATATTTATATATATTACACTATTTAACTATAATATTGTGATACAAGACTATAAAAAATTTTTTATAATGTCAAATATTACTCAACTCTAAAAAAACTCTTATCTTTACTAATTTTTATCTTAGAAAATTTTTTTAAATTATTCCGAAGCGCCACCTACCAAATTTCTTAACAAAAATTCCTTTTAGAGATAATAAATTTTTCTTCAATTTAAAACTGCACACAGAAAGAAAAATTTCTTGACTGGAAAACTCAATTCTTGGCTCAAGAAAATTTTCAATGGAAGTAATTTTTTCTTAATTCAAATTATCATAAATACTTGATACAATTAATTTTTATATTTGATCAAGATTTTTAGATACTTTAGGGAAGCAGCGCCACCTTCTTCAGCTGAGAAAAAAATTTTCTCGCCTTGAGAAAATTTTTCTCTTGAATATTTGATACCCATTTTATATTATTTTAGCATGCAATTATACATATTAAATGAAAAAAAATGATGAAATATTATTTGATCTTCCCATTTGACACGTTAATCAATAAAAATATTAATGAAAATTAACTTCTATCTTTATATTTAATTTTTTGGAGCAAGAAAGAGATTTCCTCAAGACAAGAAAATTTACTTCTATCAAGAACTAAATTTTTTGGAGCAAGAGGCTGAATTTTCTCAAAACAAAATTTTCTTGACTTAAATAAATTTTCTTAAGGCAAGAAAATTAATTTTGTTGGAATAAATTAATAAGTAAAATTTCTTGTCAAAAAAAAATTTTTTTTCGCTCAAGAAAATAATTAGAAAAAAAAAATATTTTCTTGGCCCAAGTGTGTAACTATTAATTATTAATTGGTTATTTAAACTCTTGTTAACTAATAAAATAAATTGCCATATTTCAAGAGAATTAATTTTGTTGGAATAAGTGAAATTTCTTGTCAAAAAAAATTTTTTTTTTTCCTCAAGACAACACGGAAAAAAGAAAACTCGAAAAATTACAGTATATAATGCAACGTGGCGCTTCGTGATGAAAACTGGAAAAATTACAGTTTCAGATTATAATTATTACAGATTTTATAAGAATTACATTGTAGAATGTGACATTGAAAGCTCTGAATACTTAAATTAAAAAATTGAATTTAGAAAAATGTTATTTTAAACTGTAATTTTTCTAGTTTTGGTTACGACGGGACCGATTTTACATTTTTTACTGTAATTTTTCGAGTTTTCTTTTTTCCGTGAATAATTAGGAAGAAAAATATTTTCTGCATTGACGTCGCTATCAATGCAGGCGTTTTTTTTTCGTTATTTCTCGTCAGCATATCATTGAAAAAAAAAATTTTTTTTAATTTCAATCGAAGCGAGTACTCAGAAGAAATAAAACGAAAAATAAACACATAAAATAAAATATTAGTACCCGTATCTTGGGAGAATGTCGGCGCTATCACTGTTGAGTGATTGTGTGATGTCAGCGGGCGAGTAACTTTAACCGACATATTTCATGCATCAACAGCGTGTTTTTCGTCAATTATTGACGGTGATAATTTTTAAAAATTTATATAAATATTAAAGCTTAATGTATATAAAAAATCAATTAAAATGACAATTGATAAATACATTACGGATATTAAATAAATGCACTTGACTGCATTAAAGATATTTACTGTCAGTGAGACCATAAATGCCGATTATATCAAGGCGGAAATGTCGGTCAGGAAGCGCTACTCCGGGCTGTATGAATGAGAGAGAGGGATGTGTCGTGCATCGGGGGACTGATGCCGTTAGATTTTTTACTACGCTATCTCACTCTATCATCTGTTGTACACATTACACATTAAACATTACATTAACGCATCGCATCGCGTACTAGTACAATATTATATACAGTATAGACGTACCGTACGTACATCTACATTTACATTTACACTCACCATGCAAGTACGTGTTATGTACAGTAGTCGGTATTAATGAATGGATTGAACCTGACGTCACAGGATGGATTATATAAACGGCTGCGCGTGACATCGGACGCACGATAGGAAGGAAATGAGCTTCCTTTCGTGTTTATTATATTCTAAGGCTCAAGATACTTACTCTACTCGATCACCATTCATACTTTTGTTGTCTGTATTTTTTTTTTTTTTTTTTTTTTTTAATTATTGATTATTCATTGTTTTCAATATCTTATTAGTTATTGCTCATTTCATATTGTTCAATAATAATAATACATTTTTAAGTTAAAGTTGTGGTGATTATTATTACTATTATTCTTAGAAGCCTTGCAGTCACTATGTGATTGCCGTGACGTGTGAACTATAAATAAATAAAATTTTGCTTTATTAAATAATGACTTTTGTTAAATTGGACTGTACTTTTTTAAATATTGACGTTTTTAAAGATATGCTCATCCCGGTGTTACACTCATCGCAAGAGCTTTCATTTGAGTACCCACATGCATATTTGATATATTTTTCATATATACATATATGTAATATATATAAATATATGAAAAATTGATGTGGGTACTCAAATGAAAGGACTCGATGAGTGTAACGTCGGGGTGAGCTTATATTTTTAAAAATATTATTAGTTGACAAGATAGCAATGTCAGTTCTTAAGTATTGACATTTTTAAAGATATAAGCTCATCCTGATGTGACACTTATCTCTTAACAAGAGCTTTCATTTGAGTACCCTCATGCATTTTTGATATATTTTTTACATATACATTTATATAATATACATAAATATATAAAATATATGAAAAATTGATGTGGGTACTCAAATGAAAAGTCTCGATGAGTGTAATGTCGGGGTGAGCTTATATCTTTAAAAATTTCAGTAGTTGACAAAATACAAGGCCATTTCTTAATTACTGACATTTTTAAAGATATAAGCTCATCCCGATGTAAGCTCATCCCGATGTTACACTCATCAAGAACTTTCATTTGAGTACCCGCACATGCATTTTGATATATTTTTTATATATACATATATATAATATATATAAATATATGAAAAATTGATGTGGGTACTTAAATAAAAGGTCTTCATGAGTGTAACATCGGAATGAGCTTATATCTTTAAAAATGTCAATAGTTCACGAGATACAAGGTCATTTCTTAATTGCGTATCTAGAGATAGAGCATTTTCGAATGCAGCCTAAATACTTATCATAATAAATCTACTATCGGTGAGAATGATATGAAATCTTGAAAAGGCATAAATTCAAATCAAGACCTTTGCAATGACACTAAATTTCACCAAAAAAACCGATTTTATCATGTAACTATTCTAGACACAAAATTTTTCTTATTCTCTTAATAATATAGATTATTATTATTTTTGTCTGATTAAAAATTTTAAATTGATAATAATAATAAAATAAGTCGACAAGTCTGCTAAAAATTGGCGATGCTCGCTTTGGAATCCGATGGAGTCTGGGTATAGTCGAGTTGAGATGATATGAGACAAGAGTTAAGTCTAGAGCGACTAGAAATGTGGTGAGGTATGAGGTATGTGTCGCGGTATTGTGTGGGGTGACATAAGCCTGCGTCGCGGCGCTTCTCGGTGTTTGCCGTTGGCTATTCGCTATTTCTGGCCGGACGTCGACCCGCAGACGCTGGGCAGACTAATGTAATGCTCAAATCCTCAAAGCTTGATATTTGCTATTACTCTACGCCGTGTAGTATGTATATAATCATCTATGTAGCAAAAGTACAAGTATATAAACCTCGCGACGGGTTCGTTATATGTGTGCTAATTTAACGGATACCAGTCGGCTATGCAGCCTCTTACTCTACTCAGATGACTTTGTAGAGGCGCGAAGGTGATTTATGCTCAGATCACTTTGAGCTTGAGCGCTGACCCGCCCACGAAGAGACATTCGTTCGCACTTTGCTAATCCCCAGACAATTGTACCGTTTTTTATACCGTGAAAAAATTTTTTTTGTATAATTAATACACTATTCAAATTTCAATAATAAATTGTCGCAATTTTTTAAAAAATAAATTCTCAAAACAAAATTTTTATTTTTATTAAAAAAATCCCTTACAAGCACACAAAGAAAAATTTCTTGACTGGAAAACAAAATTCTTGGCATTTTTTCTTAATTTAAATTATCAGAAATACTTGATACAATTAATTTTTATATTTTATCAAGATTTTTAGATACTTAAGGAAGTTCGAGCGTAACTAATGAGTCAAAATAATGTTAAAATTTTTTTTTAATTTTAGTTTTCCCAATATTCATCAAAATTCTTTATTTTAATTTCAAATAACTTAAAAAATTTAATAATTGATAATTTTTACTTATTTAATAAAGTTAAGTAATAAAATGACTTTGGTATTTATTATTTGCCGGAATAAATAAACAGATTTGGCAATAGCGCGCTTGATTATACCCATAACAGAGACGTGGATGAGTGTGTGAGTTAAACATTTCTCTCTCTGTAACTATATTTCTATCCTTTTCTTTTTTCTCAGTTGTTGACGCGATGTTGTCAAATCTTTATTCGAATAAATGGCTGAACGAGTTACAAACATAAAATTTGACTTTGAATATTTCAAAAATTATATCGGTAATCTATTATTATTAAATTCTTTTTATATTTTGCAATAATCTAAGTTTCTTGTGTATAGTTTTTTATCCGTTAAAATTGAGAGGTTAATATTGAAAAAAATAATTAAAGTCTCGACAAAACTTTTGTCCGTCATAAGAGCCCGTGTATAAGGAGATAAAATATGTGATTTTTAAAATTTAAGATTAGATAAATTACGTATTTATTTATACGTACACGGAAAGAACAATAACCCACTGTACATCCTCGTATAGTATACTCCGTGGTATTTGTAGTGAAAAAAAATTTCAAACTATAAGGTAAAAGCCCCAATATATGATCATGTACCAGTATATGATCACTCCATGTATTTGTATACCTATATTTGTGAATATAGATATACAAATACATGGAGTGATCATATACTGGTACGTGATCATCTATTGGGGCTTTTACCTTAGTCAATATCCTTCAAAGTATACTAAATTATTTTTGGACTGTACTCAGTGAAGTCTTCGATTTAATCGATTAATTTTTCTGGTTATATCGCGTAAAACTTCACGGGATATAATCTGAAAAATTATTTCGTGTAAATTAAATTATACTCGGTTGAAATTTGGATTATGCTCACGGTGACTCCGCCATTTTTTTTTCTAGGGCATGCGCGTAAAGTGCTGTTCATAATTTGTGAGTTATAGTCAATCAGCATATTGGACATTAATTAAAATATAATCAGTGAATTATATGAGTGTGTGACTATTTATATATTTTGATATGTAAAAATATTTTTTTCTTAGCCTAACATTTTTAAGTTCGAAGAGTCTAAGAAAAGAAAAAAAAATTTTTTAACCCCAAATTATTGAAAAAATTGTGCTTTAATGCTCCTTAAATGTTTTTTATGTATGTAATAATTATTTAAAACAATATTTGACTAACCTAATATTTAAAATACATAATAGATATGATAATGCTAAGTGCGCAGGCGCTAGAAAAAAAATTGGCGGAGTCACCGTGGGCATAATCCAAATTTCAACCGAGTATAATTTAATTTACACGAAATAATTATTCAGATTATATCCCATGAAGTTTTACGCGATATAACCAGAAAAATTAATCGATTAAATCGGAGACTTCACTGAGTATAGTCCAAAAATAATTTAGTATACTTTGAAGGATATTGACTATAGTCTGAAATTTTTTTTCACTACAAATACCACGGAGTATGCTATACGAGGATGTACAGTGGGTTATTGTTCTTTCCGTGTATGCTTAATTTCAAAGCTCAAAGTTGGAAATTATTTTTTACATTAGATTCGCTCGAACCTCCTTAAGGGAAGCAGCGCCACCTACTTCAGCTGAGAAAAAAATTTTCTTACCTTGAGAAAATTTTTCTCTTGAATATTTGATACCCATTTTACATTATTTTAGCGTGCAATTATACATATTGAATGAAAAAAATGATGAAATATTATTTGATCTTCCCATTTGACATTTTAATCAATAAAAATATTAATGAAAATTAACTTCTGTCTTTAAATTTAATTTTTTGGAGCTAGAGAGAAATTTTCTCAAGACAAGAAAATTTACTTCTATCAAGAACTAAATTTTTTGGAGCTTGAGGCTGAATTTTCTCAAAACAAAAAGATTTTCTTGACTTAAATAAATTTTCTTGGATCAAGATAGGTATTTTTTAAAGCAAGAGAATTAATTTTGTTGGAATAAGTGAAATTTCTTGTGTAAAAAAAATTTTTTTTCGCTCAAGAAAATAATTAGGAAGAAAAATATTTTCTTAGCTCAAGTGAACCTTTATTCTGTGAGGGCTCGTTATTGCATGGGCCGGTCGTTGTAGTTAAGTAAAGTGGTTTAATAAAACTTTGCGATCGCTAAATAAACTTGTACGAGGTAACATAAGGGCAGCTGGTGTTGTGTCGCCTTTATATTTATTATCCAGGCGAAAAAATTTATAGGGCGAGAAGAATGAGAGCTAAGTTTTGTGTACAGCTCCACTTCCTATTTATCCATATAAAATATAATATATAATACATGAAAAAAATATAATGTACGAATTAAAATAAAGGACCCGTGCGCAAGATTTGGGACTGTCTATCTATCCCTTACGGCGAATAGGGAGCAAGCAAGCTTTATACTGTCTGCGTACGAAATCTCTGAAAGACGGGCACGTGTCAACGACATCTGTCTTAAAAGGGTCCGCGGGCACCTTTACCTTCGCGTATTGATCTCCCGTCTACTAACATGTTGAAAAAAAAATGAGGACTTGCAACAGCTGCGGCGTCTTGTGGAAAAAATAAACGGGCAAGTTACACCTGCCCTCAGAGCGTTCCGGGATTTATACTTTTATTCGTACTAGATCCATCCGACCCGTGCAGGAATTCGTATTTTTTCTGGGGCAGAGAAAAAATTCGGACAAAGAAATAAAAATTTGAATTGGTTTAAAATTAGAGGGGTTGTAGGGGTGAGTTTGAGTTTTAGTTGTTGCTTACAAGTTTTTCGAGTGCTTAAGTTTAGGGAGGAAATTTATTGAGTTTTATTTGAGAAAAATAAGGATAAATTACGCGTTAAAAGTTTTTTATGCAGCTGAGGATGATTAGAACTGCTGCCGGGGTTATGCAGTTCGGAAGCGACTAGAGGAAACACGTGGACTTTGGCTCGGGGGATGAGAACCGCTGAGACGCCGTGCGACTTTTTGAGTTGCCCTGGTCCCACGCCGACTGTGCCGGATTGCAGCAAGCCTTTCTGCAGCTCGGGAGCCGGTGGTTGATATGTGCAGTGCTAGTTAAATGTACGCTAATAAAAACGAAAATCTGAGTTGTTCTCATGTCAAATTGTTTCTAGGATAGTTTACTGCTACCGCTAACTACTGTTTTTGTCTTTAGTGCTCCCAATTGCGTTAGTAAAAAGCAGATTTGCGAGAAAAAAAATAATTAAAGGTTTTTTATTTAAAAATTTTTTGATGGAAAAATGGAAAAAAAATTCATTGAGTGTTTTACGTCCTACGTAAATGAAAACTTGACAAGACGGTTTATTAATTTTTTATAAATTAATTTATTTATTTATTTAGGAATAATATATTAATTTATTTATTATAAAAAATTATTTTTTAATATTATTAAAAAATTATTTGATTTATTGGAATTTTTTTAAGGGTCTTAATATTTTTTTTTATAATCGTTAAAAAATATTTACTAACAGCAAATAAATATTTTTAATAATTAATTTGTAATAATATTAATAAGAATTCATTTAATTTAATAAATGATTTTTTAATTATTAATAAATATTTATTAAATTTTATTAATCTGATGTTTATTTATTTATTATATTTTTTATTAATTTGACTGATCAATTAAAATTTTTTTTTAATCAATCAAAATCATAAATTTGGAAAAAAGATCTAATTAAAATTTTATTTAGAAATCCAAACAAATATTTATCAACTAACAAAAAATTAATTAAATAATTTTTAACATTAATCAAATATTTTTTTTCTAATTTAATGACTTAAATTTAATAAAAAATAAATATTTATAAAATCATCCGATAAAAAAAGTATTAAAAATTAAATAAATATTAACAAATTTTATCAATATTTAACCAAGTTTACGGTGATTTTCTCTTAAAAAAATTCATTTATTCACAAACTTGAATGAAAGTCTGTAATTCTTCTTAAGAAAAAATAATTTTTGCTTCTAAGTAAGTAAAATCTCTGCAGAAAAATTTCTCCATACTATTTTACCTTTAGGATAATGTAATATAAAATAACGCATACGTAATCTCGGAGTGTATTCATACAATAATGTCGGTGATATATATGTCGGCTTTGTCTTCATCACCACGTACACCTTTATCTGTACGAGTATAACCGAGGCATCAGATTCGTTTATGGCCCGACACGTCGCGCGATAAGCCACTCGCGATCGTGACAAACCTCGGATATCTCTCTCTCTCTTTTTCTTACTTGGCCGGTCTTTCTGGGCGCTACTTCCGACGCACGTATTCTCCATAGAATTTTATTACTTTAACAACACTGTAAAAAAAGCGGTGTTAAAATGGACTTATTTTAACACCGCTATGTAATACCTGTGTATTAACACCGGTGTAGCGGTGCTCTTTTGCGGTGTTAAAAATCCGGTGTTAAACCGGTGTAATATCGGTGTAACCAGTGTAATACCGGTGTAACAGTAGAATAAATTTACACCGTATCGGATTATGAATATTACATAATCCATAAAACACAATTAATATTCAATATTTCTCAAAATGAGACAAATAAAATTTATTTAAGAATTTTCAATTTATGAAATTGCGCAGAAATCGATTTAATGAATGTTATACAACAAGTTAAATAATATTTACAATATTAAATGTTTAGGATCAATATAATCATTATTTTTATCGTAACTATGATGTTTCTCACAATATAATGGATGTTTTAAACATGACAAATCTACAGCTGTGCAAAAATAAATTATCTCTATGAAAATCATTTAAAAAACGTTCAAAATTATTGTAAAATTGTTCTAAAAATGTTTCAAATTTGTTGTAAAAACTTTCTAAAACTGTTCAAGAAATCCAAGAAAATGTTCCAAAATTGTCTCAAAAATTTCCGAAAAATGTCTCAAAAGTATTCAAAATTTGTTCTCAAATAGTTAAAAAAATCTTTTAAGATTATTCAAAAAAGGTTCCATATAAGATTTAAGGACAAAATTTCAACTAAATTGCTTCAAATAAATTGCATTGATTCTAAAATTATCGTAGAAGTATTCCGAAAATCTTAAAAAAAATACTTAAAAGTTATGAAATAATTACTAAAATCCACTATTTTGGAGTTTCCGATTATTTATATGATGTCCAAAAATTGTCCTTTAATAATGGTGTTAAAGTAACACGGATCGAAAATTTACACCGAGAGAATTTCACACCATTATTTCACACTACACGGCCGTGTAAAGTGCTCCGGGTCCATCTTTACATCGAAATTTTTGACAGTGTATTTATTTTAATCACAAATATTTATTTACTTAATATTTTATTATTTTAAACTTTCTAAATTAAATACTAACTTTTTTTGATTATTTATTATTTATATATAAAAATTGTGTTAGTTAAAATATTATCAAAACCGGAAAATTTATAACACCGATTTAACACCGAAAAAAAATATTTACACCGCGACCGGTGTTACTGCTACACCGATTACGGTGTTGAATTTAACACCGGAATTTTTAACACCGTACACCGTATGGACTCACACCGATTTTTTTTTACAGTGAAGAGTTCTCTTTATTTTATCACTAAATAAATCACCGAGGAAACGAATAAATACAATCATAAACAATTTCTATCAACAAGTTTATTTTTAAAAAATTTTATTCATTATTTATTTATTTATATTAATAATCGATGAATAAAATAGTCGCAAGTAATTTTTATTATTCCGCGGATAATAATAATAATAAAAAGTTAATGATTTACGAGCGATTGCACACACTGATAATTATTCTCAACAATATTTGTGCGCAGAAATCAGCATATTAATTACCCAATAAAGTACATTGTAAGTAACATGTGCATAACTTTTAATAAATAACTACGGAAGTGATGTGTGTGTTAATTTTTTTTCTTTTTTTGCTGTAAAGAGTTTCGGGCTTAAGAATGAGTAGGCGTGGAAAAATATTTTGTTTTACGAGTCGATGTTGCGTTCGGCTGTAAATGAACCGTGTGATGTCCTGGTTTATTTATTTTTACCTCCAAAAGGGCTGGCTAACAACGGTTGAGGTATAAATAATAATAATAGTGAGAAGTTGACGAACCAAGTAATAAAAAAAAATATTAATGTCAATTCTTTTTTGAAAATTTTTGATAAAAATACACAAAAAAAAAATCTTCTTGAATCAAATATATTTTGAAGAACTTAATATTCTTGATTTGAGTAGAAAAATTGTTGATTTAAAAAAATTTTACTTGATTCAAGACAATTACCCTCTTCAAAATTATATTTTTGGTTCAAGAATTTTTCTCTTCAATCAACTTAATTTTTTTTTCAGTGCACTGATAGAAGGATTTAGTACGGAGTACTAAACTGATTTAGTAAAAAAAATTTTATTCATTTATTTGGGAGAAACAAATAATTTGTACCCATCAATATTATTTGTTGCAGTTTAATAAATGATTTCTTTATATGAACAAAGCCTTATTACATGGAAATAAATATTTATTTCCACCAAATAATATTTAGTAACAGGTACTAAATATTTCTTTGGCAACTATTGTCGGTAGATGGCTAAGCTTTAATTCCAATGTTTATGTGATTCATAACCTATTAACTGACTTAGATTATTTTATTCAGCTCGATTTTGGGAGATTTATTAAACCCTTAAAAACACACACACTCCCAATGAATGTCTTCTATTTATGTCTTTTCTCAGTGGAGTTAAGTTAACATTTTTCAATTTGTCTATTATTGATATGTTAAAAACTTGTTTAATTTTAAATTTCATAAATGTCTCAAACAAAAAAATATAATTTAATGAGATTCTTTTCTTTATAATACCTTATATTTTTACTTAAAATTATTTATTTTAATTATTTTGATTTATTTTAAGTTAAAAAGTTAGGTTACACGCTAAAATTAGTTAAAAAATTAATTTCTTTGATACCAATAAACGATTTATTGAGTAGCAATAAATCATTTGTTAAATACTACTAAATATTTATTTGGTGGAACTAAATGGGCTTTAATGAATGATTTGGTACCTATTACTAAATATTTGGTAATGAAAGGTTTGTTATATGTTACTAAATCTTATTAAATAGAACTAAATCCTTCTATCAGTGTGTACAAACAAAATTTTTAAGTGAGAACAGAAATTTTTATCCGCATTTTGCGATATAAAGAGAAAAAAAATACTGAATGTATTGAAATGTAAATTAAAAAAGAGTTTTATAAAATATAAAACAATAGTAGGCCATAATAGTATGATAATTTATAGATAATGTTGATGAATAATGGAAAGGATTTACTTGCCAGTAGATATGTACTATGTCATTGTCAATCTATACTGTTTCAATCTCGAGAAATCGTTTCATAATGAATAAGAAGGGTGATATATATACTATACGTGTAAGTGGAAGTGTAGGCTTAGGCAAAGACATGTCTGTAGCTGTATGTGTGTGTGTGTGTTGGCAAGAGTACTATCAGGAAAAATCCCTGAAATGTACACGGGGTAAAGTTGCAAGCTCATTATTATTTTTTTCCGATAAGTTGCTTTTATTAAAATTTTCCAAGCTTTTTTTTGCATTAATAAAAGACTTGATTATTTATAAAACTTATTTTTGAATTTAGAATTTTTTGTTGATTAAATTTGTTAAATAATTTGTGGATTAAATAAAGAATTTCTTAAAATATTTAAGAAAAAAATTCTTAAAAACTGAGTCAGTAAAATTCCGCGGATTTAGCCGATGACCAAACAAAAATAAACAAAATTAATAACATGAGTTATTATATTTATTATTACTGTTATGTCTGGGTTATAAAGTTATTTATAGATTTAGTAGAGACGTCTGTAGTCTCTTGCACATCCATATACTATAGTATATATATATATAGTCTCGTTAACCATAGTCTTAACATTGTTACTACTTGTTAGAAACGCTATGCGTTAATGAGCTAGTGAGTAACCTTCTTTAAATTATTAGATATTTTATCGTCTATTTATTATGTATGTGTTCGTAGTTCGTACATATATAATCCACTGTTACATTGTTGTTGCTAAATATTTACGTGTAAGGAATGGCGTTACACCTGCAGGCGTCTATGATCGTTAATTTAACCCCAGCATAATCAAGTTTACAGGCTTAGTTGCTAAAAAACTATAACGTACTGCATATTACATTCGTGTCATTACGATAATTATCGTCAATTATTTAAATTCCTCACTACCTTCATTTCATTTTATTATTATTATTTTTATTCCTGACTTAATAATAATAATAACTAGCAACCTTGCAGTCACTATGTGACTGCCGTGACTTGTGAACTATAAAAAATTTAAATTTTGATTTATTAAATGATGAATTTTGTTAAATTGCACTTTACTTTCTTAAATATTGAAGTTTTTAAAGATATAAGCTTATCCTGATGTTACACTCATCGAGAGCTTTCATTTAAGTATCCACATGGTATTTTTTATATATTTTATGTATTTAGTATTTATAAAATATATAAATATATAAAATATATGAAAAATTGATGTGGGTACTCAAATGAAAGGTCTCGATAGTGTAATGTCAGGGTGAGCTTATATCTTTAAAAATGTCAATATTTCACAAGATACAAGGTAATTTCTTAATTATTGATATTTTTCAAGATATAAACTTATTTCGATGTTATGATCATCAAGAGCTTTCATTTAAGTACCCACATGGCATTTTATGTATATGGTATTTGTGAAATATATAAATATATAAAATATATGAAAAATTGATGTGGGTACTTAAATGAAAGGTCTCGATGAGTGTAACATCGGGGTGAGCTCATATCTTTAAAAATATTATTAGTTGACAAAATAGCAATGTCAGTTCTTAATTAATGACATTTTTAAAGATATAAGCTCATCTCGATGTTATACACATCAAGAGATTTCATTTGAGTACCCACATGCATTTTTATATATGTTTCATATATTCATATACATAAATATATAAAATATATGAAAAATTGATGTGGGTACTCAAATGAAAGGTTTCGATGAATGTAATGTCGGGGTGAGCTTATATCTTCAAAAATTCCAATAGTTCACGAGATACAAGGTAATTTCTTAATTATTGATATTTTTAAAGATATAAGCATCCCAATGTTATACTCATCAAGACCTTTCATTTGAGTACCCACATGCATTTTTATATATTTTTCATATATACATATATATTTAAAAATATAAAATATATGAAAAATTGATGTGGGTACTCAAATGAAAGCTCTTGATGAGTACAACATCGGGATGAGCTTATATCTTTAAAAATGTCAATAGTTCACATGATAAAAGGTCATTTCTTAATTATGTATCTAGAGATAGAGCATTTTCGAATGCAGCCTAAATACTTATAATAAATTTACTAAAAGCCTAAATACTTATAATAAATTTACTATCAGTGGGAATGAAATGAAAACTTGAAAAGGCACAAATTCAAGTCATGAACTTTGCAATGACACTAAATTTTACAAAAAAACCGATTTTATCATATAACTATGCTGGAAACAAAATTTTTCTTATTCTCTTAATAATATAGATAATAACAATAATAATAATTATTATTTAAAAATTTTTTACAAGATAAGAAATTGTAATCATTAAATAAAATTACCTTAATTTTTAATCATAATTTATAAAAATAAAATTTTACGATTAACAAGGGATGAAATCTTTAAATCTTGGGTATTGGTATGGTGTGAGAAACGAGTGTAGAGTAAAGCGAAGACGATAGGATATTCGTGTGGCAAAAAGATACCGATATAATATATTTAAAAAAAATACGAACGGTCAGAAAGAGCAAGAAGTTTGTTTCTCTGTCGACTTGTACCTGCATTCCGTTCCCACTGACCGCTTAGGTCCTTGTATAGCCCATCTTTTACTCCATACTTCTTGGTCTTCTTGAGTCTTTACTTGAGAAAAGTAAAGGCTTCCCTGGTCCCGGTGGCTCAACACATATGCATGTGTAACACACATATGTAAGTACAAACGTGCTTGGTAGGTTACTTCGTCGACTGTGCCAATTTCCCTAAGATAAGCTCCATGATTTATGTCGTGAAGTTGAAGAAGATGAAGTGGAGCTCAAGACATTTCTGCACGAAGTTTTGCATTATCAGCTTTTTCAGGATATTTTTTTTTATTTGTATTTGTCGCTTATAAATTTCTTCGAATTAAACTTTCCAATAAGATTCGTTTTTTGATATTAAATTACGAGATTTTTAATTGTATAATTATATAATGATTAACCTATTAAAAATATTTTTTGATGCTTAAATTTAAATTTTTATAAAAAAATTTTTTTATTATTAATTAAATATAAAAACGTTTCAATTTTTTTGCAAAAAAATTGAAACATTGTCCGCATTTAGCGCTCTAAATGTGCAAAAATTAATCAGCTCTGTTATTAAATTCTTTTGTAACAAAAGTATCACTTCTCATATTTTTCTCATCTTCATTTGTGCATCATTTAAGATGCAAGATGACTTACCAAGTAACCAGAATGTCGGTTAATTATTAATTAGCGTTAATAAAATAAAATGTTTAATTTTCTGCATCATAATTGTTTCATTAGAATATTTATCTCAATTTTCTAAATACAATTCGGCTGCCCAATTTCAAAACACAGTAACTAACATTTAAAAATTTTTTAAAATTTTTCTTATTAAAAAAAAGTTTGCTTGCCAAATTGATGAAAAATTTGATTTATGGATAGAAAATACTTGAATATAAATATTTTTAAGAAAAAATACCTGAAATTAAGATCTAAAAGTTCTAAAAAATGCAGCAATATTAAAAAAAAATTCGGTATAAAAATTTTGCAGTTACTGTGTTTTAAAATTGGGCAGCCGAATTAAATTTTAACTTAAAAATAATATTACTGACGACCTAAAAACCGAATATCGCAATGTTGAGCCAAAACGCGGAAAAAACACCATCAGATTATAATTAATTATTTCGTCCGTGGACAATTACGAAGGAGGAAAACGTTAGCTGAAAATAGTGTGATATCGCGGATAAAAATAGCGTGCAAATTGAAGAATGCGCAGGCGGTTACTTAAATACGTACAAATATAACTCCAAGAGTTATTCTCGAGTTGCGATCTTCTTAATTATAACAATTAGCTGTCTGCGAATAAAATAAAGTGGCATGACGCATGACGTACCGACCCCATACTTACACATGCATACTTCCATGCACCGAACTGTTACATATTTCCCCATTTTTCATCACTTATCGTGTCTTAATTGCGCAATAATGATCATTGCATACCTTTTTGCGGCCCTAAAAAATTTCTTCAACGCTTTTGATATCAAACATTGTGAAAAAAAAATTATTTTCTTTCTAGAAAATTTTTTATTGACTGAAAAATTGATTAAAAATCATTTTTAATTAATTCATTTATTTATTTATTAAATTATAAACTATATTGATTTTTTTTGGCAATAAATTAATAAATTAAATTATTTATTTTAAAAAATTTTCAAGTCATTATTATTATTATTTTATTTTTTTTTCTACACAGAAAAAAAATACTTTTATCAAGAAAATTTTCGGCTGTTCAATTTAAAAACACAGTAACTAACATTTAAAAATTTTTTTCAATTTTTCTTATTAAAAAAAAGTTTGCCCGGCAAATTGATGAAAAATTTGATTTGTGAATAAAAAATACTTGAATATAAATATTTTTTAAAAAAAATACTTGAAATTAATGTCTAGAAGTTATAAAAAATTCGGCAATACTAGAAAAAATCAGGTATAAAAATTTTGCAGTTACTGTGTTTTAAAATTGGGCAGCCGTTTTCTTGATACAAGAATTCATACATGTTCTTGAAAATTTTCAAGAATATATAGGGTAGAAGTACCGTTTGTGGCCACTGTACCGTTTATGGTCATTAATTTTTCAAATAAATGATAAAAATGTATTTAAATCAATAAACCATTACAAGCTCAATCTGTTTTGATATAAATTTTCTAAAACTCAACAAAAATATGGTTATAATTTTTTCTAAATTAATTCAAATGTTAACTGACCAAAAACGGTGCTAAGGTGGCCAAAAACAGTACTTCTACCCTATTCTTAGCTCAAGAACTTGTTAAATTGATTGAAATAATTTTTACTTCATTTAAATAAAACGATCTCTTGTTTATCCATTATTCAAAGATAAATATTGATGTTCTTGTCTTCAGAAATCAATAATCAATAATAATAGAATATTTGATCGTCATCGAATTTCTTGAACCAAGAAATTGTTAATTGAGTAAGAGTTTTTTTTTTTACTCAGTGTACAATGCACAAATTTCAAAGTAATGTCTGCAAAATAATAGTTAAGAACAATCGTCTTATAAAAGAGTCTGAGAATCTCTGGATAGTACACCAAAGAGGGATCTGTCACGCGTACAAATAGTTGACCTCGCTTGGTCGCCTCTATCAATGGCCCGGACGTCGTTGTATTACTATATACTCCATACTCTATACTACAGTCTTTAGTATTTAGTATTAGATAGCTTACACGATATAATACATCGAGAAGAAGTATAGTGTGTAATATTCTCTGCTGAATGGCGTATTCTCCACCCTACTCTTTCCTTCTCTCCCTTCCTCATCCCCTTCACCAATCTTCGATAAAAGATTTTTCTCCTCTAAAATCAACCACAGCGTCAAAATTCACACAATTTTTTTTTCTAAAAATATCTAATAGGTTTCAAAATAAATTATTTTAGTCTAAAATTTTTTACATAATTTTCAGATAATTTTTTAATGGTCACTATTTTACCGACAGAAATTTTGAAGATAAAATAGAGACCAAAATCTGTAGTACCGCGGGCTGATAATATACCGTGTGAGGTAATAGCAGGCAGTGAAATTATCAATTGCGCACTTATCGGCAGTAGTTATAAAAAAATTAGGCAGAAGTTGAAATTACCGACAGTGGCTCAAGAAAAAAAAATTACAGATCTTTAATATAAAATTTTTAATTTTATGATGAGCAGACTAATAAAGAGGGCGATTATAATTAAGATAATATAAAATACTGCTACACTGTAGCACTAACGGGCCATAAATTTGATATCGTTGTAATTTCCGAGAATATTAGCGGACATGAGAATAATAAAATTATTTTTAATAATAAAGGAGATTAAGAAAAAGAGTGATTTGATTGTGCTTGGAAGATTACGGCTGGATAAAATCGCTGATATAAAAAATCTCAAGATGGGAGCTTAATGTTTAGTTGATGGGCAAAATATTTGATATTTATTTAATACATCATATTTATATTTAATGGTGTTTCCAGCGGTAGTACCCAGCAACCCATCGGATCATAGGTCATTTTCGTTATCACTCCATATAGCCGTCTAGCAGCGCGATAGTAAGCATGCGAAATATACGAGTTTGTTCTCAATCTCTCGTTAACGGTAGCTCGATATAAGATTATAGCTGCGTCGTTAAAATTTTTTATTTTTTTCTTATCGCTGCTCTTTTATTTGTTTAAACGATAACTATTTATTTTCATTGCTATTGCTGTTATTGATATTTATTTAAAGGTTTTTTTTTTTTATTTTTAAAGGAGTAAATTTTTTTATTTCAGAAGCAGTTTTGCGAGTTCGAGCTTTTAGACGAAACTGGTTTTCACAATGATTTGACAGATGGATTTGATTCTGAGATCATTGTGAAAGCTGATTTTGTTCCTTATTCATCGATTTTGCTTTGAAGACATCTATGGTGAGTTTGAATATTTTTTCACTATGTTTAACGCAGCAATTATATTTTAATTATTACTTTAGGACAATAAAGAATTAAGAAGGGTTTTTTTTATTAAAAGAAAAAATCTATGAGCAAAAAATATTTTAAGGATAAAAAAATTAAATTGATTATTTAATGTACTAAAAAATGCAAAAATACCAAAAAAATAATAAGATTCAAAAATTTTTAAATTAAACACTAAACATTGCTCTTTTTTTAATTAAAAAAAAAAATTGCAATCTACAACATGATTTTTAATTAGTTAATTAAATAATTTAATTAATAAATTTAATTTTTAAAATATTAAACAAAATATTTACGAAAATTAATATCAAGCAAATTTTTGTAATATTCAAATTGATTTTTTTTTTATTAATCACTCGAGTCTTATTTTAAATTTATTGAAAATAATTTTCTACTTATTATTTTGATTTGTTATTAGTTTTTTAATTTTTTATAAAAATTAAATATTTTAACCAAAATTTCTTTTGACGTAATTAATTTTTTTATTTTAATAATTAAATGATAAAAATAAAAATCAGATCAAATTCAATGATAATAATTAAAATTAACATACTAAATAATTAAAAAAAAAAAAAGAACTATATTTATAGCTTTATTGACGGGCAATAAATAATCGTCGGGTTTTTATTTATTTCTCGAATCTTTTTGTTGGCAATATATATAGCCGCGGAGAGCCAACACATAAATGCAGAGAGCTAAGCATATAAGTTTCTTGCTGGGTCGTGGGCCGGTGTAATTGTTGACAGATAAATAAATAGGCTGCACAAAGAAGCCACTGTGCAAGATCTTGAGCGTAGCACGCGCTACGTCCCTCGTAGTCGTGCGCCATACCGCCAAGGGCACCAATTTTATTCCCGAGCTTACTTCTCTTCAACAAAACTCAACATCAACACTTTTCATTTTTTCTTATTTATTTTTTCTTAAATAACAGCTAAAATCATTTTTAATTTTTATCCTTAAATTACCGAGCAGGAACTTTTAACATTTAATGACAGGATGAACTAACGGGTGCTTGCCAATTAAACATCTAGAACAGCTAAAGTAATGATAAAGATGAGCAAGTCGAGTACGAGCAATGATAGAAATTTTTTGCTGGTATTTCCGGTAGTGATTTATCAACGGGAAAGATCCTATCGTATCGGGTATTCGAGCATTGCTACAAGAAATTACATTACTTACTAAGATTAATATATTTATATAACTACTTTGCTGCTATGGAATTTTACGTTAAGATTAATAAAAATTTTTTTAAATTAAATAAATAATTTATCTCTTATTTTAAGTCTCTAGAAATTTATTATTATTATTATTATTATTATTATTATTATTATTATTATTATTATCATTATTATTATTACCACCTCAAATCTTAGAAATTAATAATAATAATAATAATAACTAGCAACTTTGCAGTCACTAAGTGACTGCCGTGACTTGTGAACTATAAATAAATAAAATTTTGTTTTATTAAATAATGACTTTTGTTAAATTGCACTGTACTTTCTTAACTATTGACATTCTTAAGGATATAAGCTCATCCTGATGTTACACTCATCAAGAGCTTTCATTTGAGTACCCACATGCATTTTTATATATTTTTCATGTATTCATATATATAAATATATAAAATATATGAAAAATTGATGTGGGTACTCAAATGAAAGGTCTTGATGAGTGTAATGTCGGGGTGAGCTTATATCTTTAAAAATATCATTAGTTGACACAATATCAATGCCAGTTCTTAATTATTGACATTCTTAAGGATATAAGCTCATCCTGATGTTACACTCATCAAGAGCTTTCATTTGAGTACCCACATGCATTTTTATATATTTTTCATATATTCATATATATAAATATATAAAATATATGAAAAATTGATGTGGGTACTCAAATGAAAGGTCTTGATGAGTGTAATGTCGGGGTGAGCTTATATCTTTAAAAATATCATTAGTTGACAAAATAGCAATGCCAGTTCTTAATTATTGACATTCTTAAGGATATAAGCTCATCCTGATGTTACACTCATCAAGAGCTTTCATTTGAGTACCCACATGCATTT
Source organism: Cotesia glomerata (assembly GCF_020080835.1). NCBI lineage: Eukaryota > Metazoa > Arthropoda > Insecta > Hymenoptera > Braconidae > Cotesia > Cotesia glomerata. The sequence goes on from NC_058164.1 coordinate 5,598,431, forward strand.
TTATATATTTTTCATGTATTCATATATATAAATATATAAAATATATGAAAAATTGATGTGGGCACTCAAATGAAAGGTCTCGATGAGTGTAACATCGGGATGAGCTTATATCTTTAAAAATGTCAATAGTTCACAAGATACAAGGTCGTTTCTTAATTATGTATCTATAGAGATAGAGCATTTTCAAATGCAGCTTAAATATCTATCATAATAAATTGACTATCGTGAGAATGATATAAAACCTCTAAAAGGCACAAATTCAAGTTAAGACCTTTGCAATGGCACTTAATTTTACTAAAAAAAACCCGATTTTATCATATGAATAATAATAATTAATTTTTAACTCAAGATTGTTATTATTCTCTAAAATCTTAAAAAATAATAATTTAATTACAATTAATGATCAGTGATATTCAAATTCCAATTATTGATATTTATTTATTTAAAAGTCGATGAATCGTACCTCGGAATTTATAAATAATCTACGATATAAAATCCCTCGTAACTCATAACTATCAAATGTCAAACGCACCGAATGTTTTATTTGAGAAGAAACTGGTTGGGGTTAGAGTTTAATTTTTTTAGGAGTTAGACCGCAGATTATAAGTATACTTACACCGAGTTAAGTTTTATTTGGGAAAAAAGTAACTCTAGACAGTAGACAGGCATACATTTTATATGTATTTATTGTACAGCCGATGAAGGTTTTAGAAGGCTCAAAAGATCCTCATGTCACAGATGACAGCTTCAAGATCTACCAGATTCGAGTTATCCTTAATCTTTGTATTATTTTAACTTAATCCTCTTTTTCTAATTTTTTTTTTTTAATAAGAAATGCATTTATGTTCAGGCGATATGTGTGAGAAAAATGACTAATTTTCTTTTTTAAACAAGACTAAATAAATTTATTTATATTAATTATAAAAAATACAAGTTAAATTTTTTAGAAATATTTTTTTGGTATTAATACACGGAAAAAAGTAAACTGTAATAAATAACAGTTGATTTATAATAAGTAATGATCAACTGCTAAAAATTACCATTTCAAACAGTAAAATCGTGATTTTACTATTCACTTTATAATATTTACCATTTAAACGTTACAATTTACTCTTTACATGGAAGAAAATACTATTTCAAACAGTAATATTCGCTATGTGAATGTCTAAAATGTTAAAGTATAATAATTAAGAATTCATACTTTGATATTTATCATTTCGTACCTAAAAAATGATCTTATGATATGTAAAAAGTATAAATTAAAGTTAGTAAATTTCTAATACAAGCAACGTCAATATTTACAATGTAAAACGGTAAATTTTAAACGCAACGCTAAAAATCAAACTGTAATTATTGACTTGTTCGGACTGATAAAATGTATATTTTAAAAGTATAATTTTTACTGTTTCAAACGTTAAATTCTCCCAGAGTGAGACCCCTTTCTCTTTCATCTGAGTTCCCCTTCTCCTCATAATATCGACTATATATTGAAATGGCAATTTTTACTGTTTGAAACTATAATTTTTAAAGATGAAAGAGTCGTTATTTACTATAGTGACAGCTACTAATCACTTATTTTGGATATTAAATTATAAATTGTGGCTTTTATACTTTCTACATTAAGTTCTGTAATATTTATATTTTGGCCACCCCGATATCCGCTTTACTGTTTGAAACTATAAAAATTAACCGAAATCCTAGTGAATATTACAGTTTACTTTTTTCCGTGTAAATTTATTACCATATGTGTAACTTAATCATAAATAAATACCTATTATCGAGATTTTACAACTACAAATTATGAATGAATTAGTAAATGATGTAACAATATTATCACAAACGAAAAATGAAAATAATTAATTTATTACCAACAATAGCTTAACAATAAAAAACAAAATAAGTCAAAGGTTACTAAAATCTTTTATTAATAAATTCTTGATAGTGTTTATCATCATCAATCATTAATAACCATTAACAAATTGCATGTGCGTAAATAATCAAGGGCGACTACTAAAAATAAAAGATATAAACAATAACAAAGTACAGTCAAGATAAGATTAGTACAAAAGTTTTAGTTAAACTTTGACCCAGCGGAAGGAAACTCAAGACTATCGGGTATTATTATTATAATATTAAATTTATTTATTTTCCTATTACACTGCTATAGTTTCTTTAAATCTCGATATATTTTTATTAAATATTAAATATTAGGTACAAAAAATAAAATGTAAAAAATTTAATTATTTAATTGTTACTGTACGCATTAATGCAATTAAACTTGACCACCCGCAGTTGGTTGTAGAGGAGCGAGATAAAGCTTTTTAACGTTTGGTTCTTAACTTACATCAACATGCGTGGATATGTATATAGATATATGTATTTACAAGTATCATCTTGTGGTTGAGTTTTTGCGAGGAGCACATGTGGTCATTCCGCGGTGATTTTTTAACGATAAGCATACACCCAGAGAAAAAGACTGCCAAGACTGCGTAGTACTTAGGGTACGAGTAGTGTATATGTAGTGTAGTCGAGAGTAATGCACAGAGAAAGAATTAAATAAGAAGACCGAGATAATATTATGATTAAGATGAGCTGGACCTTACGATGATAACTTGAGCGAATCGCGAATGCGATGGTGCGCACATCCGTTATCTTTATTTTATTTTATAGTCATTAAATATTTCACTTTTTTTTTCTAAACGATAATTATTTTTTATTTTTAACAATTATTTCAATAAATAAACCTTGTAGAAAAATTTTTTTTTCTATTGAATTTCACATTTAATTTTTTTTTTAATAATAAACAATATTTTTTTTTATCATACATATGAGTAAAAAATTTGAGTACAGATTTTAAATTGAAAAAAATTTTTTATTTTATTTTATAATGTACTAGCAACCTTGCAGTCACTGTGTGACTGCCGTGACTTGTGAACTATAAATAAATAAAATTTTGCTTTATTAAATAATGACTTTTGTTAAATTGCACTGTACTTTTTTAACTATTGACGTTTTTGATGATATAAGCTCATCCCAATGTTACACTCATCAAGAGCTTTCATTTGTGTACCCACATTCATTTTTATATATTTTTAATATATAAGGTACCCGCGGTTGGGAATAGCCTAATCGGCTCGGTACCTGCATTTCGAAAGAGTGGGACCAGGGTTCGATTCCGGCGCGCACCAATATTTTTCAATGATTATAATCTAAGAATATGTGCGTTTCATTGCCAGCCATATAGTTATGGAGTTAAAATGTCATTATAGATGTACCTCCATACTATTTAAAACCGTAATGCAAATGCAGGTACTGATTATAACGCGTAAGTCGGCCACAGTCGCAGCACATGTGTGTCGGGCATGAAAGAAAAATCCCGACATGCAGGGGGTGGGGACGAAAAGTGGTTGAGAGTTATAATGACGGGGTTGAGAGATTATATTGCGGAGAAAAAAGTGGAGAGACAATAATTCCCCACCCTCCCTTGTAAAACACTCTACAGTGATACAAGTAAAAACCATCCTCAATTATAACCTCAATTATATAAGGTACCCGCGGGTAATAAGGCCTAAGTGATAGAAATGCTATTTAAAATAACCACTTGCGCTAAAGGCTTCTCTAGTAGAAGCGACTAGCATAGAAATGTCGCTACAAGTTTATAGAGTCCCGATACAATGTTCCCTGTCTTCTATATTTCATCATCCGTCATATGCTAAAGTAGCGCGGGAAAATTCCTAAAAAACGGTTTGAGTAAATGGTAAACATTTTTTATAATTTTATACTTAATAATTTAAAATCATTGTTCTAATTTTTATCAACATCTTAAGAAGTATTGTTGCTAAATTTAAGTGATGATTGATCTATAATACCAATTTTATTTATTTTCGTATAACTATTTCCAGTATGTTTAACCCGCAGGCCTTATTACCCTACCGTAGTAAAATAAGGCCTATTCGCAAGGTTTTTGAAAAAATTCAATTTTGTGTTTGTTTATGGTGAAAATTACCATTACTTCATTATATTGTGTAGCTAATGTATTAAGGGGTTATACGCAGTTGCAAAGCTAAAAAAACAACATTTTTTTATGAATTTTTTCTAGACACAGTTTTTAATTATCAATTACAAGTGATGGTTATTTAAATAGAGCCTACTTTCAAGAATACAATAGCGCGTCAATCATGTAAAAATATAAATGTACACCGCTCCTGTAGAAGATGTTCTGAACGACCTCTAAAAAAAAGGTGCTTGGCGGTGATCTCCATTTCGGTGGTTTGGATTATCTGAAATCAAAAAATATGGTGAATTCTTTTACAGGATAGATTAATGCAGGTATTGGACGAAGGAATAAGAAAAATTTTGATTTTTGACAAAATGGCGTCTATTTGTAAAAAATTTTTCGTTTTTGTTGAAAAACAATTTTCCAAATTGTTAAAAAAAAAATAGTAATAATTTTTTTGAATCTTATACAGCTCATCCCGATGTTACACTTATCAAGAGCTTTCATTTGAGTACCCACATGCATTTTCATATATTTTTCATATATACATATATATTATTTTTAATATTAAACGAGATGAACATATAACTCCTTATCGATCCAAATTGAAATGGTTATCGGTTAAATCGAGAAGAACATATTTTCTGGCCACATATTTCTATAAGTTGCTACATACTGGAAAACCTATTTATTTAAGGGAATTATTTGTAGAAGACGATGCTAGGCGTTCAGAAAGATTAGCGAGTAAAAACAACAATGTAAATTACTTTATTCCTAGTTTTTCTACTTTACATCTTGAGCATTCATTTTCAATTTCGGCAATACGTTTATGGCAAAAGTTACCAGCTGATATAGTAGCTGCAACCACCTTAGAAATATTTAAAAAGAAAATGTATGATTATCTAATCTCTACTGACTTCTAAAAATTGTAAAAATTGTAAAATTATCAATTGTTTAGTAATTGTATTACTTAAATCTTAAGTTAATATTAAACAAATTGCAAATCTTAAATCTAAACCATTATATGATGTTATAACTTAAAAATTTATATATAATCTATGCATTATTGTTACTATACTATACTATCTATATTTTATACTATTTATTTATATTTATATTTATATCTTACAATACAGTCATCACAAATTACATTGTATTAAATACCTTGCCATTCGGCCTGTGCCTTGGCATATATTATTAATAAATAAATAAATAAATAATATATATATATATATATATATATATATATATATATATATATATATATATATATATATATATATATATGAAATATTGATGTGGGTACTCAAATGAAAGGTCTCGATGAGTGTAACATCGGGATGAGCTTATATCTTTAAAAATGTCAACAGTTCACAAGATACAAGGTCATTTCTCAATTATGTATCTAGAGATAGAGCATTTTCGATTGCAACCTAAATACTTATTATCATCAATTGTCTATTGATGAGAATGATATGAAACCTTGAAAAGGCACAGCTCCAGATCAAGACTTTTCCAACGATACCAAATTTAAGCATAAAAACCCATTTTATCATATAAATCTACTGGCCATAAAATTTTGCTTATTCTCTTAATAATATAAATAATTATTAAACATGATATTTTGTTTTTTTTTCTAAGCAATAATATTTTTTGACAAAATATTTTTAATAAAAAAAATTTTTTTTTTTAAAAGTGAATAATTTATAATATTTACTTCTTTTAATAATTTTATTTAAATTAATAATTAGTTTGTTTTGTATTCTTTTAAAGAACGTAAAAATAATTTAATAAATATTTCATAATTAACAGACTTTTTTCATTCTAGCTTCATGACCTTTAATGGTGGGCCGATTTCGTTGCACCCGCGATAGCACTTTGAACCTCTCCTGTGTCTATTTAGACATTTTATTAAATGTTTTTTATATTAATTTTTGTAAAACAGATTACAATGTAATCCTGCGACCAGTCATTTCTTTAAAAAGAGTTTTTATTTTCTTAGTAAGAAGCCTTGAGTGAGTCTAAATGTTGCACCCGCGAGTACGGAATCGCCCTTTACATATAAGTCAAATTTATGTTTCAATTTTGGAGAAGAAAAAAATAAAATAAAAATCATAAAAAAGAAGTTTAGAAATTTTGAAGTGTTTGTAATGTTTAAAAAAAAATACACTTTACCAAGAGCTCGTAAATAAAATTGAAATTTATTGTATCAGTATTAAAGTTAGTTCCACATTATTAAACTTATTTCGACAATTAAAACTCGTGAGAACAAACTTCTCGAGATACTGATGGATCAATAAAATAAAACAAAGTCGTAAAAACTATTTTCCCTAAAAGTTTAATAACATTTTTATTTACTACAAGGTGATATGCGTCAAGTGGATCCGCAGAATAGAGAGCTTAGAGTTTTTAAAATAAAATAACCCCCATTAAATTAAAGCCGAGCCGGAAAATTTCAGTACTGTCGTAAAAGTCTGTAATACTGACACTTATTTCCCCATAAAACTAACATATATATGCATTAGATATTTTTAAAATGATTTTTTAAAATTGAGGGTCTGTTGACGATGACTCAATAAACTCGAGGGCTGGTGTCGTAACACGATCCTCGATTATTTTGTCTAATCGGTTTACTTACAACGGGCCAAAAGTGAGAAAATAAAATAAAAAATTAATTTTACGAGGACCTGGTGGGTTGGCTTACACGTCAAAATACAAGCCAATAAATTAAAGCTGGTTGATTTATTTTTTCGTTAAAAAATAGTCGGCTCGCTGGGTTAATATTTGACTACTGCACACATTGTTTTTGTTTGCACGGAACTCGCAGTGGGACTTACTTACACCTGTAGTATAGGTAGAGAGCCCGAGTCCTGGCTAGTTTTATTTTATCAGGGTAAGCTGCGGTTAAACAGGTGACGAATTATTTTACTGAACTAATGTATAAACGCACCGACATCAACTGAGATCTTTATTTTATTTTATTTATGTGGAGAGCTCAATTTATTTATGATTGACGTGACCACCCTGCTTGCTAATATTTAGTGCAGTTCATTATTGTCGAGTGGGTGATCAAAACCAGACAATTCTACTTAATTATTATCACTTGTTTTTATTATTTTTAAATTTTTATTTTTACTTTCAAGTTAAGTATTTGTTTTCTCTTTTATTTATTTAATAAAATATTAAAACAATAATTAAAATATAAAAATATAATTTTTATAATATAAAAAATTATTTAAATTATTTTTATAATATAAAAATATTTAAATAATAATTAAAATATAAAATATTAATTATTTTTAGATTTTTATTTTTACTTTCAAGTTAGGTATTTGTTTTTTTTTTTTTTTATTAATTTTATTATAAATAATTAACTATTTTTTTTTTAACAAAACTTGGAAAATTCTTAATATTAGATTTTATTTTTAAAATTAGATCTTTAATTTTTTTGTACTAATTTTTACAATTTGTTTATTCAAATTTGAAAAAAAAATTATTATAAGCGATTAATAATTTTTTTTTTTTTTAAGAAAACTTAAAAAATTCTTTCAAATTTTTTCAATTTTTGCATTAAATTTAAAATTTTATTTTTTAATATAAACAATTAATAATTTTTTTAAATATTAAATTAAATCTTTAATTTCTTCCTAAAAAAGACAAATTTTTCCAAAATTTCTTTAAAAGAAATTTAAAGGAAACATGTGTAATTTTATAGACTTTAATACAAAATCACACATGTACTAAAAAAAAAAAAAAAAAAAAAAAAGCGTAAACTAAATTCGCTATTTCTTTCATCCGACTCCTAACATAATAAAGTATAAGTGAATAGTAAAGTCTTAGGTCACGCGTCCGTCAGTTGGATCTCATATTTCAAGCCACGTCCTCGAAATCGAGCGCTCGACAAATGATATACTGCAGGAGTTAAGAGTCTTATGCCTCGTTGAGATCGTTCAACTAAACTATTTTTTACTCCCTCTTTCTCTTTATCCTCACAATATTTTATTATTATTATTTTTATTCTTTTCCACTCGGTTTTACGAGCGTAACAAGTGGAATAACAAACTCCAAATAAAATAACAAAATAGTTGAGTTTCACGCTGGGACTGTTATGCACTGCATGAGGATTTAAACTTTTAATTGCAGCTCACACTGATCTCTAACAAAATCAAATTCCGTTCTAGTCTATAAAATTGAAAAAAATTGATGTTTTTCCACTTTTTTAAAGCTTAAAACCTCTAAAAAAATTTTCAAATATTTATTTTACGTCACCAAATTCACTCAAAATTTTTTTTGTTAATTATAAATAGTTACCAAATATTTAAAACAATTTTTTACAGAATTTCTCTTGTTAAAAAAAAGTACAACTGTCAATTTTGCTAAAGCTCCCCGTATTTGAATAACATATATTTGCTTTTGATTATTAACCAAATATAAATAGGGCAAATGATAAGAAGGTGGCTGATAACGTTTTTTTATCGCGAGAGATCGATGATCTTTACAAAGAATCAATTGGCATACCCTTTCTTCATGCCCTCGCTGTCCTTAGCTAGATATCTATTTATTATATATATATATATATATATATATATATATATATATATATATATATATTATAGAGGTACCGATTATCAATACCCTACATAATTACCATGGTAACCCGTACAGACAATCTTTATACTTGATATTCTAATAATATTTCACTATTTACTCTTTTTATGTGTAAATAAACAAACAAGTATCGAACATTATTAAGGGGTGATTTATTTAATCGTCTATTGGTATGTTATAATCAATTGCTTTGTTTAATTTTTTTATTTGTGCTTTATTGATTTGTTTAAATTTATTTTATTAAGCGAAAAAAATTATTATTAAAATTTTGAAGTTTGTAACCTTGAAAAAAAATGTTTTTAATTTGATTATTATTATTCATTTCTAAGATTTTAAATAATAATAATAATAATAATAATAATAATAATAAATCCTTAACTTGAAAATTTATTATTATTATTTTTTTTTTTAATCAATATTAAAAAATTATAGTTACTATGATTATTATGGTCCTTAGGGAGCACTTGCTCTAAGATTAACATTTAATAAATAAATAAATAAATAGTTGATTATAATTAATGAAAAAAATTTATTTTTAATTTGATCATAAATTTTATATGTTCAAATTTTAAAAATAAATATAAAATTTTCTTGAATTTTTTTCAATAATTAAATTTTAAAATAAAAATTTTTTTCTATAAATCTTAATGAAGAAAAAAAAAGGTTATTAGTAGCCTAAATATTAAATTATAAAATAATGTTTCTAAATAATCGATGATGCTATCCATTATATATCTTAGTACATTAAAAGTGAAAGTAATTTCGAGTGACCAATTAAAGTAACTCAATAATTGCAGCACAATGAATCAACTGTTCATAAGATCGTCAAATCCAAAGATAATAAATAAAATCCGCCATAAAATTTCGGTATAAGCTCAAGATAAAAAAAAAAAAATAAAAAAAAAAGAGTTTTATACTTTTGATAAGAGAATCACGACAGCTGTAGTTTATGATCCTTTATTCTTCCGAAATAACGCTCGGGACTGCACGCGAAATTGTAATTCAAGGGAATTTATATCTAAATATGTTTCTATATCAAAACCGGGTTTTTATATTATTATTATTATTTAATATGAACGCTCAAACTGTCAAAATTTATCCATTTATCGAGTCTATCTCTTCCGGCGTCAAATATTTACGGACATTTGCAAGCATCATCGCTCTTTTCAGAAACCAGCATACTTACTCTTCAATGAATTTAAATTAGAGATAACTAAGACACTTTAATAGCTTTGCTTATCGGCAATTAAAAAATCACCACGCATAAAAATCTTCCCAGAGTGATAAAACATTTTTTCCAGCGTATCGCTCGCGATTTTTATTTTATACATTTGTTTATTATTATTTATTATTAATATTAATATTAAAGTCATTGTCTCGGGTTATTTTTTGTTAACTCTATTGCGTAACTTGCACATGTGACATATATTTATATTTTTATACGTATATGTGTCTCCTTAATCTTGAGACGCGGATAAGTGGCATAAAATCTGTAACATTCCCACGTTCCTCAGACAGACTTTTGATAAGTCTATATTTACTCTCGCAATCCTATGTCAATTAATAAATTTCAAAATTAACAACATTAATAGATTATTTATCATTTTTTTTTTTTGGTATCAACATCAATTTTATTTTTTGTTAGTCATCTATATTACATTTAACATTTATTAAAATAATTATGTCTATTATAAATTATAAAATACCACAAAATTCAAGTACAGACAATTTTTTTTTATCCAAAAAAATATTTTTAAAAATTGCACTCATAAAATATTTTTTATAATTTTCAAAAATAATTAGTCCGCAATTTTTTTTTTCATGAATCATCCATAGATCATTAGTAAAATAATGAGAATAATAACAATTAAAAGTAAAATATTCAGCGAATTTGATTAGAAAAATTCAAAAATTGAATCGTAAAAAAAAATTATTACTAATAATAATAATAATAATAACAGTAGTAAAAAGCATCGGCTAGGCTGTCATGGAATGATGTCATGTCATGGAATCTATGTACTCACATGTGTTACATACTAATACACATTTATATATACTAATAATAATATTTATATATACTAATAATAATAATATAATACATACAGAGCTTAAGAAATTATCTAGTAAAGGCTTTATTTATTTATTAAAATTTATTATAAAAATTAATTAAATTTTTGGCTATCGTGATTAAGGATGTACGAGCAAGGTGGTAACTTTGAAAAAAAAATTTTTGTTTAATTTTTGGAACTAAGAAAATTATTTTAAAGAATTTTATTTTCCTGAATCAAGACAAAAAATTCTTGAATTTTTTTTTTAAATAAAATTTATTTTTTTATTAAATAAAATTTATTTTTTTTTTTTTTTTCAGTAGACTAAATTTTTTTACAAAATTGTTTTTAATTTAGAATTTTGGATTAACTTATAAAAATTAACACATTTTTTAATTTTTCCCCCAAAAAATTTTCTATAAATTAAAAAAAAATTTTTTAAGATGGAAATAAATATATTAAAAATAATTTTAGCCTAAAAAATTGATACTTTATCAAGAAAATTAAAAAATTATATTAAATTCACGTTACTGCGCAACAGTCAGTGCACATCCCCACTCTAGTACCCGCCCATACTCCTTAATAGCAGGTAATTAATCGTAGAATTAGGTCAAATAATTTAAAAATAAGAAATTAATATTAATATTAATATTAACAAAAGGTAATTTATTTTTTTAACTATTATTTATTATTTATTATATTATATTAGTTAATATTTAATATTTATATTATGTTAAAGTTAGTGTGGATTATAAGTAATTGGGCCAAGTTTCGATGCTAGGTACGTAGCGATGGCTCGCGTACTGCATGTAAGGACTGTTAACATGAGAATGGGTGACCTGGTTGTTTGAATGTGGGTGGTGAGGCGCGGAAATGTATTGTACCGAGGGCAAAGGCGGCTGAAGCTCGTGATAACGTATCATGTCCTGTCGATCTTCCCAAGAGACTTCGGGTATTGATTCCGAGCAGAATCTTTTGTTGGGCCTGTCGTTGTCTTCTTCGTATCTAAGCAGATTTATTTTTTTTTTTTTTAATAAAAATTTGGAATTTAAATTTGTAAAATTAAAATTTATTAAATTTACCGATTTATCAGCCAAGGGGACGGATTCGCAGGGGGATTTTGGTACTGATGAACGGAGAGCACTTGCTGGGGGAGATACTGGTCCAGCTCGCTGCTCTCAACTTCGCATTCCTGGAGATTGAGGGGCAAATTTAGGTTCACTAGGGGGCTGAGGCTGCTTATGGGAGGCTCCTCGGTCAGGGGAACCTCGGTTACGTCGATGAATCTACTCAGGTCCATGGTACTCTGCTGTTGGGAAGAGTCGGACATTGAAGAGGCTGAAAGCTCTTGCTGGTAATGGATGTGTTGCTGGTGTGTCAGCGCCTGTAATTTTTTAATTTATTCATTTTTATTTTGGGTTAAGAATTTTGAGGGAGGAATTTTGAAGGATTTTTATCTTAAGGTAAGACTATCGATAATAAATCTGGAAAAATTCAAATTTTTGTTACAAAGTTTAGTTTAATTTACAGAGTAAATTTATTTAAGCAAAGTTTGCGTTAGAAAAAATAATCTATATTATTGATAGAATGAAAATTTTTATCTCTAGATACATAATTAAGAAATGACCCTGTGTCTTGTGAACTATTGACATTTTTTAAGATATAAGCTCATCCCGATGTTACACTCATCGAGACCTTTTATTTGAGTACCCACATCAATTTTTCATATATTTTATATATTTATATATTTCACAAATACTATATACATAAAATATATAAAAAATGCCATGTGGGTACTCAAATGAAAGCTCTTGATGTGTGTAACATCGGAATGAGCTTAAATCTCTAACAATGTCAATAATTATAAGAACTGGCATTGCTGTCTTGTTAACTAATGATATTTTTAAAGATATAGTACTCACATAAATTTTTCATATATTTATATATTTCGCAAATACCATATATATATAAAATATATAAAAAATGCCATGTGGGTACTTAAATAAAAGCTCTTGGTGTTTGTAACATCGGGATGAGCTTATATCTTTAAAAACGTCAATATTCAAGAAAGTACAGTGGAATTTAACTAAAAAGATTATTTAATAAAGCAAAATTTTATTTATTTATAGTTCACCAGTCACAGCAGTTACATAGGTTGCTAGTTTTTTATTAATTCGTATTATCGTATATTATGAATTTGTACTTTTCAAATTTTTTTATTTGTAAAAAAATCAGTCAATAAATAAAATGATCTATAACTAACTCAAGCAAAAAATTTCTAAAAATAAAACCAAAGCCTGAACATATACAAAGTGAAAAATGATTGACGGGTCAATAAAAAGTAATTGAGATCGCGATATATTTACGATTAACAAGATATGTAATATAAATTAAAACGTTGGATTAAACATCTGTTTAATTACACACCTGATTGACAAAGTGGTGCCCTCGAGGCGTCGTCGGTGGTGTAGGAGGTGACAGGCCTTGATTCGGCGTCGTGGGAGGCGAGGAACTCACTCTGCTTTGCGGGGAATTCGGAGCTTGGATGCCGCGCGGGCTCAGGTCTTCTTGCTTCAGCGGGCTCGTCACGAACCCCATGTTTCCTCCCTGCTGTCCTTGGTTGTGATGATGGCTTAGGTGATGATTATGATTTAGATGATTATTATTATGATTTAGATGATTGTTATTATGATTGTGATGGTTTTGGCCGGCGTTGGACCCGCGGGAGGGTGAATTTTCCCGACCAGGGCCGTTTTGCTTCCTGCGCCTCGGCTGGTACTTGTAGTCAGGATGTTCCCGCTTGTGGATAACTCTCAGCCGGTCCGCTTCTTCGATGAAAGGTTTTTTGTCGTTCTCCGACAGAAGTCTGAAGCAGAAATGAGTGATTGCATGTCAGTGGGTAAAATTAATGTGGATTGAAATTTTGCTCGCGGAAAAAACATTATCCGGATAAGCGACGCAGCTCAACTTAACTCAAGGGTTTCTGGTTAGTGTTGACGGTGGTGATACTTGTTCCGAAGCATTAAGGGCTACTTGAACGGTATATTACTTGTGTCGTGTAATGTATCACTTGTCACTTTTCGTTTTTTTTTACTTATCGGTCGAAAAGAGGAAAAGATTGTTTATTTTTTGTATAATATTTATAATTTTAATTTTCATTTTAAAATTTTCATTTTAACAGTCAATTTTTTCGACTACTGAATAATTTATAAAAATTTTTTTTTGTGGAAAATTTATTTTTTAAATTAAAAAAATTTATTTTAAAAAATTACTTTAACTGAAAAAAAATTGTCATTTTGTCTACTGATAATATTTTTAACGATATAAGCTCATCCTGAAGTTACACTTATCGAGACCCTTCATTTGAATACCCACACGAATTTTTTATATATTTTATATATTTTACATATATGAGAAATATCATATATATATATAAAATATATGAAAAAAATCGTGTTGGTATTCAAATGAAAGGTCTCGATAAGTGTAACCCCAGGATGAGTTTATATCTTAAAAAATGTCAATTATAAAGAAATGACGTTGTATTTTGTCTACTTGTGACATTTTTAACGATGTAAGCTCATTCTGAGGTTACACTTATCGAGACCTTTCATTTGAATACCCACACGAATTTTTTGTATATTTTTTATATAAATCACAAATATGAGAAATATCATATATATAAAATATATGAAAAAAATCATGTTGGTATTCAAATGAAAGGTCTCGATAAGTGTAACCCCAGGATGAGCTTATAACAAAAAATGTCAATTACTAAGAAATGACGTTGTATTTTGTCCACTGATGATATTTTTAACGATATAAGCTCATCCTGGAGTTACACTTATCGAGACCTTTCATTTAAATACCCACACGAATTTTTTGTATATTTTACAAATATGAGAAATATCATATATATAAAATATATGAAAAAAATCGTGTTGGTATTCAAATGAAAGGTCTCGATAAGTGTAACCCCAGGATGAGTTTATATCTTAAAAAATGTCAATTATAAAGAAATGACGTTGTATTTTGTCTACTTATGACATTTTTAACGATGTAAGCTCATTCTGAGGTTACACTTATCGAGACCTTTCATTTGAATACCCACACGAATTTTTTGTATATTTTTTATATAAATCACAAATATGAGAAATATCATATATATAAAATATATGAAAAAAATCATGTTGGTATTCAAATGAAAGGTCTCGATAAGTGTAACCCCAGGATGAGCTTATAACAAAAAATGTCAATTACTAAGAAATGACGTTGTATTTTGTCCACTGATGATATTTTTAACGATATAAGCTCATCCTGGAGTTACACTTATCGAGACCTTTCATTTAAATACCCACACGAATTTTTTGTATATTTTACAAATATGAGAAATATCATATATATAAAATATATGAAAAAAATCGTGTTGGTATTCAAATGAAAGGGCTCGATGAGTGTAACTCCAGGATGAGCTTATATCTTAAAAAATGTTAATAATTAAGAAATGACGTTGTATTTTGTCCACTGATGATATTTTTAACGATATAAGCTCAACTTATTTTTTCTATATAAAAAAAATAGTATCAAATAATTTTGAATATCACTAGTAATATTTAAAACTCATACTTTTACTATCATTAAACTATTCCACCCTCCTAAGCATAAAACTCAAATAAAAAGATAAACTATGATACTATTTGCCGTGAAAAAACAAACTGGTATCGGTATCAGTGATCCTTGGCGCGTGCTTGCAGCTGCCGGCAGGAAACTTCCCGATACAGCAATTCCGATAAGAACCCACATATATAATACAACATAAAATAGAATAATGATAACCATAAGACAGATAGAACCCGCGCTGGATTTCTTCAGGTAAGATCTTACAATAAGCTCGTTGTCGCCGTCAGGTGAATTTTCTAAGCCTGACAGTGAAAAACAAACATCCAGGAACCACAAACAGGTAGTGATGCGAGTTTTAATTTACCAAACTTAAATTTCAAACGAAATAATAACAAGATAATACGGAACGGCTCGTGTGAACGACCCTCACTCGAAACCCCAAACTCTTTTTTTATTTGGCTATTATTATACATATATAGTATGATTCCTCCCGACATCTGATGGCTCACCCGCTCTAGACGTTAGTAATAGTACAGTATAATCCTGCAGTGCATCATCTGGCAGCAAAAACCGAAAAATAACCGACCGCTGCTATCGGGCTTAAGAAAAAAAAAATGTCTCAAGTCCATTGACCAGATGCTCAAGTTTTTTTGCTACTTGCTACTTCAAATTCTTCTGTTAGAAAAAAATTTCATTAAATAACTTCAATTTTTTTTTTTATTTTGCATTATTTTATATTTAATAAAAATTATTTTTTAATAAAAAAGTAAATTAACAAGCTTAATAATAAAAAATTTCATTAAATAACTTCAACTTTTTTTTATTTTGCATTATTTTATATTTAATAAAAATTATTTTTTAATAAAAAAGTAAATTAACAAGCTTTATAATGAAAAATTAATAATAATAAAAAATTTCATTAAATAACTTCAATTTTTTTTTTTTTATTTTGCATTATTTTTTATTTAATAAAAATTATTTTTTAATAAAAAAAGAAATTAACAAGCTTAATAAAAATAACAACAATAATAATTTTTAGTACGGAATTTTTAGATGTGAGTGAGGTTAATGCAACGAGCAAAGTGTGTGTGCTTAAACACAAGTAGCAAAAATTTTTTCCAATCAGTTTATAGATAAATTAATGTAATTGCACAATATTTTTTAATATTTTATTTTTAAAAACTTCTTTACATAATAATAATAAAAATAATAATTTGTTGATATTTTCTACAATAAAAAAAAATCTCATATTTTTTGAAACAAAAACTTAGAATAAAACATTACTGCGTTTCGTAAAATTCTTTACACATATATAAATTAATTAATAATTTTTGGATTAAACTATCAGAAGCTAAATATCAATTATCAATCTAAAATTCTTGATTTTTGAGCACTTTAAAAAAATCTGACAATTTTTTAGTCGACAAAAAAAAATTTAAGAAAGTTTATTGACAATAATATATAATTGAGAGCCTAAAATACCTTTCGCGTAAATTCAAACTCGCTAAGTGCCGGTCAAACTCATCCCAGGTGCTAAATAATTATCTGTTCCTCTAAAATAAGTCCCCATGGCACACACCGAGCCGAATAGGTACCTACAAGACTTCCGAATAACGTGAGAAACAAAAGTACTCTCACCTTTCACCTCACCGTAACCTCCAAAAGCGTTTGCTCAATTTAAAAATACAAACATTTGTATAACACGACTTTCTCATCGTTATATTACATGATACATGACTAATGTACTGACTGTGATTGTCAATATCAAAATACTCGAGACTCGAGACTCGAGACAAGACCTCATGTACACTGTTATTATAGATACAGATACATATGCTTGAGGATATAATTTGATCAGATACAATATAAGATTAAAAAAAATAACTTAAATGATACAATAATACCCAGCGGGATATTCTGTCGGCGGGTTTCTCTCTAACGCGATGGGGATTCTCGTTAACTCTGTTAATCTGTCGATGATAAAGAAAACTTCAATGATTGTTATCATTATTAATCGGAGGATTTTAATTCTCATGGTTTCTTTTGTCGAGGATTATTAGGACGACGATTAGTTTCCGCCAGTCACCAAAAGGTCGCTGACTTAAACCCTATTTTAGGCTTTTAACATTTCATTCTATGGATTGACATCTCTACTTATATAAATTTTTATATTGTCGAGGTAACAAACAAATTGTTACGTTACATTACTTCTCTTTATTCTAATTAAACTCCCACGCTGTGGGAGGACAAATTATACTTTTTCATCGAATATATAATGTCGTCTGTGAAAAAGAAAGTTATTCTCTATTAATATTATTTGTGGCAAAATTTATTCAAAATTAATTATTTTGAATCAAGCAGAAAAATTTTTTATTTAAATAAAATTTATAAAATTTCTTTTGTTAAAATTTTTCTGCTTTTTTTTTAAACTAAAAAATTTTTCAAAATGATTTTTAGTGATTTAAAAAAAAAATGAACTCGATTTTAAGAGAAAAATTTTAGAACCAAAAAAATTACTGAAGAAATTCATAATTTTTAATCAAGAAGAAAAATTTTTAATTCAAATAAAATTTATAAAATTTCTTTACCTAAAATTTTTCTTCTTGTTTTAAAATCATAAAATTCTTAAAAATTATTTTTTTCTATTCAAGAATTTTTCTAATAATAATTTTTATGTATTAATAATTTCAATATCATGGGAATTAAGTGTAATTGTAAAACCCACTTACAAGAGGGGGAGAAAAATGAAATTACCCTAATAAAATTACTCATGCTCCGAAGACCAAGACGAAGAAGAGTAAGAGTCCGCGGCAGAATCAAACCTGTGAGAATTTGTTTATCTGATTGGCCGTCTGGGGCTCGATACTATACCAGGCGACTGAAACGGAGAGCTCACATAGCTTCACTCACATTAAACATTAACCGGATCCACATGGGATTAATGATTAATGCCGATTGCAAGACGGATTTAAGAATTTTAAATACTGGGAAGGCTATCGGGGGATCTAGAGCTTTTCTGCTTTTGATGAGATTCTGAAGAACTGGGCAGACTGCAAATAGATATGTGTGTGAATATGTATATCATGTGTGGTGTGTGGTGTTGGTTCTATTCCACCATTTTAATCTGCAGTTTCTTCGTGTCAGTGCAAATTGACCGTTTAGTTTCTAAGTGCGTATATCCACGCCCATTTCTCTATGGCGCATGCACTTTTATGCACAATTTAATTATTATGCAATTTATATTCATATATATTTCATCTATTCAATTAAATTTATTTTTTTTGTATCTAAAATTTTAAATATAAAATATAGTAAAGAGTGATATTAAAAATAACATGAAATAATTAAGTAACAAATGGTGCTAGAAGCAGAGCTTTTATTTATTAAGATGCAGATTAATATAATATATAACACTGTGATGAAAAATTGTAAAAAATAGTTTTTACTGTTGAAAAAGGTTAAATAAATCTAAATTTTTTTTCATAAAAAAATAATAAATAATTTTAACATGCCTAAAAAAATTGATTGGTCAAAAAAAATTATTATTGTTTAATTTTTCAGAAAAAAAAATTATTTTTTTTGATAATTTACCAAGAAAAATTTTAATTAAAAATTTTTTTTTAATTATAATTAATAATAAATAACTTACCTCCACAATTTACCAAGAGTTTTAGACAACTCGGCGTTATGAAGCTGTGGGTACTGATCAGCGAGTTTTTTTCTCGCAGCCTGGGCCCATACCATGAAGGCATTCATCGGCCTTTTTACATGCGCCGCTCTTTTATCACTTGTTCCTCTGAAAATAAAAAATAAATTTTTACTAAATTTTACTTAAATTTTATCGAATTCAATCTCAATAAAAAAAATTAAATTTTTTTTTAATTATTAATATTAATATAAGACTCCGCAAATTTTTTAGACAAAACAGAAAATAATTAATTAATCCAAAAATTGCTTGAAAAAAATTCGGCCGTGCAAATTGTTGGTTTTAAATTAAAGAAACTTTTATATTAAAAGTATCAATTATATTAAAAGTATCGATATTGATAGAAAAAAAAAATATTTTGTATGGACATCATATCAGGGTGACTTGTATAATTTCTCGCGAAGGATAATCATACACATACATGCATGTAAAGACGTGGTATAAAGTTTTTAGTGGCTGGTAACCACTAAACCACTCGAGTGGATGCTCTAAGCTTAAAATAACACGACACAAGTGTACTAAGCCCTTTTATTTATTTCTCAGAAGATGACTTCATAAAAGTTTAACGTATATAGATGTAACGTCAAGGATGATGTGCTTTTGAGTGACATCCTATCCACCCTCACAATATTACATTTTTTTTTATTAAAAGAAAGTAGCGACAGAATAACTGATGACAAAATGATGAAATTGCAAAAAATGTAAAAAATGTATTTTTAAAAAATTTATTCACGCAAATATTAAATGTTTTATTATGAGCGAAAATATATTTTTGGTAAAAATTCATTTTTGGACGGTAGCTAATCCGCGTCGGGGGTGTTAATCCGAAGGTAAACGGCAAAAGGCAAGGAGCTGCGGGTGATTAGCGAGAGTTTACTAACAAGAGTCTCTATAGTCGCGACATATTTTTGCGTGTTACCTCTTATCTTCTACTCCACTCGGTTTACGCGGCTGGGTAAAATTAAATGGACAAGGTAAACTTTGGCGTACGAAAAATACAACACAGTGTTTGCTTGGTGATTAAGCTCATTCAAACTTCAAACTTAATTGTCGACGGCTGCGATGTGTAATCGTTGAGGACTTAATACACTCCCACCGATTATTCCCACGTTTTCGTTATCGGGCTTCGGATCTCGGAGAAGGTTTGATATGTTTTTTATTGTTAGCGATAACCCCCTCGGATATTTATATAAAATGATAGTGATAAGTGAACTGGCACAGAATATTTTAC
This sequence comes from Cotesia glomerata, assembly GCF_020080835.1. Classification (NCBI taxonomy): domain Eukaryota; kingdom Metazoa; phylum Arthropoda; class Insecta; order Hymenoptera; family Braconidae; genus Cotesia; species Cotesia glomerata. Next base: position 5,618,641 of record NC_058164.1, read on the forward strand.
ATTTTTTTTTTGAGAAATTTAAAGTTTTTTCGCGAATTTTTTTGCCAAATTATTTTTTAATAATTAATTATTAATTTTATTAAATATTAATAAATTAATTATAATATTAATAAATAATAATTAATATTAATTATTAATAATTAAATTGTCTACAATAAATCATTAAAAAAATTCTAGACTCTTAAATAAAAATTTATTGACAATTAAAATTCAATATTTGGAAATTTTTGAGTTTTTAAAACGCAACTTTTGAACAATTCATCCTGCAAAATTTTTATTAAGACAAAAGTTGTTGTAAATTTAATTTTCTACAAATTTTGCCTATAAAAAATTTCCTAGGACCAATAGTTCCAAAAATAAACCTATTTTCAATTTTTTACAAGCATTAAAAATATTTAAAATCTTCATAACTTTTGAAAAATTCATCTCGCAAAATTTTTATCGAAAAAAAAAGTTATTGTAGATTAAATTCTATTCAACTTTTGTCTATAAAAAATTTCCTAGGACCAATAGTTTAAAAGAAAACAATAGTTTCAAAGAAATAGTTAGACAACATGAGTATCAATACAACACAAGAAAAAAGAAGAATTCGGTAAAAAATAAAAAAAGAACAACAGCTGAGAAGACAATTGATACATATAGATTTGAGCTTTATATTAAATTAAGTATAATAACAAAGAACGCAAAAACGTTGCCAAGTTTTAAGAGACTTTTAAAAATTGATATAAAAAACCATGTGATATACATTATTGTACTGTATATTTTAACTCCTTTGAAAAATTGCATTAATTTAGATACTTTATATATATTTTTTCCATGTAGCTGAAAACTAATTAATAAATCAAACCATTATTATTAAAAATCAATTTTTGATACGCTCCAAAAATTCCCAAATATTTCAAAGTTTCACAATTTTTAAACAATTAATCCCACAAAATTTTGAACCTTAAATTGCAATTTAAATTCTCAATAATTACATAACTCTTCCACAAAATTCAAAATTTTCCAACAAACCTAACCACAGCAAAGTTCGGCTGCCCAATTTCAAAACACAGTAATTGACAATTTTAAGATTTTTAAAAATTTTTCTTACTAAAAAAAAGTTTGCGCGCCTAATTAATACAAAATTTGATTTTTGAATAAAAAATACTGGAATATAAATATTTTTAAGAAAAAATACTCGAAATTAAGGTCTAAAAGTTATAAGAAATGGAGCAATACCAAAAAAAATCAGGCATACAAATTTTGCAGTTACTGTGTTTCAAAATTGGGCAGCCGAGTTGTATAAAAAAATACTTCAAAAACCCAGAACCACACCTAGGAAAAATTCCACCTTGTCAAACAATCTAAGCCCCCATCTATAAACAAACACTCCCAACCGATCGTGTATTAATTAGCTAATTTCCGTTAATTGACACCGAGGACATTTTTCCGTGTCTCTTTTTCCCAGCCGTGGAAAACGAGTCCTTCATAATTAACTTAGCATCATCGCTATTTAACGTTCTAAACTTTTTCTGTCATCGCTAATATTGTTTATTTTTCTATTTCTAAAAAACCTCGGTTCCCATGCTTGCAATTCCGAGCTCTTCGTTTACTTACTTGGTAGCAACAGGTACTAGTGTCCAGTCATAACCATCCAGGACTTTTGCGACAGCTTTGCTTATTTCTGCACCCTTCACACCCCCCGCGATACTTTCACTCGCACTTTTAACATTAGCTACATTTTTATTCTCATTACTATTATTATTATTATTATTATTATTATTATTATTATTATTATTATTACTCACACTATTGTTATTATTATTTGCAATTGGAGGAATTAAGTCCGAATTTTCCCCCATAATTACGTTCATTTTAAAAAATAAAAAACCCTAAAAAATAGCTGAGAAAACGGTCAGCTAGTGTAAACAATTACAATTACAATTAAAATACTTGTAAAATAAAATGCGTTACACTTTAAAGTATCTTTGTTCGTTGCTATCATTTACGCTGGCATCAACAATAATTATAATTATAATTACAATAAAAAATAAAATACAAATGTTATCTCCTCCTCTGTGGTATGTTTTATTAAGTGAAGTTAACGCTCGATTACTTGCACTTTAATTTTATAAGTTGTCTATTACAGTTTTAATTATTCACTAAATTGTCACACATGTCACTCCTCACTTTTATTTATTTTACGTCACACATTAATTAATTTTTAATTAATTGTTTGGAGAAAAATTTTTTTGATTGTAAAAATTGGCTTGTTGGTTTCTTAAATGGTTAAGAGTGAAGTAATGGTCCCACTTTTTAAACAGTTAATGCTAGAGCGCGATCAGCGCACAAGTGAGGTGGTTAGATTTTGCCTCGGGGCAGTTTCCTCCACGCGTTTTAAGGCCCGAATGGTATGGTACAAATAGGCGGGGCGTAATATCGTGACACTTGTTGCTTCTACTGCTTCTTATATATGTATATATAGTCTCATCTCTGGTGTATATATGTTGGCTCAAAGACCCAGAACATTAAATTTGAGAATTTCGTAAATAAAAAAAAAAATAAAATAAAATTTATGGGAAAATATTTTTTGAGAAAAAGTACAAATTAAAATTAATATTTATATTTTATATATTATTGCATGTGTGTAATATACTATAAGTATGTGAGTATAAATATGAATTGATAATAAAAATTATCAATAACTAATTAATCAAATAATTAAAAAAAAAGAGTCAGAGTTGGAGTTTGGTAGATAATTAATATTAGATTGAAGAATAATTAATTGCGAAAAATAAATAAGGAGATTTTTAATTTAAATAATTATTATCGGGTTGTTGTACTATTTTTCGAGCGATTTTTATACATTTATAATAATATGTAAACGTTTTTTCCGCGCTATATTTAGGAGAAGATATTACTATAATATACGAATATATATAAATATGTATATGAGTGAGTGTGTTAGTGGAATGACGGTTACCATGGACACGATATCCGCGGTCGAGATGACCAATCGGTTTCTTGAGGGTCTCCCACTCGCGGTTAACACGCGTACCCTCCTACGCTTTGACGTTTCATTGGATGCTACCAAACTATTACGTGTAATTATATTACACACCTTTGTCTAATCTATTTTATATGTAATGATTTCTAGTGTAATGTAATGTAATATTATCTTGCTGTGATTAATTAACTTTTAGATGTGTACATTAAGAATTTTTTTTTCTTTTTTTTAAGGTATTACACAAGATTTATTTATTTATTTCTTTTGTTTTCTTCTTTGATTCATTTCAATTAATTAATGATTTTATTTCTGCAATTTTTAATTACAAAATACAATTATTATTATTATTATTATTATTATAATAATTATTATTATTATTATTATTATTATTATTATTATTATTATTATTATTATTATTATTATTATTATTATTATTATTATTATAATAATAATAATAATAATAATAATAATAATAATAATAATAATAATAATAATAATAATAATAATAATAATCACAACCTTAATTTTAAATTATTATTATTATTATTATTATTATTATTATTATTATTATTATTATTATTATTATTATTAAATTAAAAAATCATATAATAAATATATATTAATCATATCCAAAAATGATTATTCAAATAGAGAATGTTTAAGATAAGAATGACAGTTCTCACGTGATAATTTATAATCTTTTTCCTTGTATGATCCTCCGCTCATGTCCTATGCTTATATAATATAATATAATATAATATAATATGTACTAGCTTTTATCCACTTCCTCAATAAAAACTCCCTAAAATCTACCCACACTTAACTGCAAACAAGTAAATACAAACACACACACATGACAAGTCGCGAAACTAGGTCTCAGGATAAAATCTTAACAAGGACCACGTGTTGGCGGTTTTTGGTGACACTATCCTACTGATATACACACATATATTGAGCAAAGATAGTAATTGGTTAAACTTGAAAATTAGTGTCACAAAAAGAGTTCGAGAGAGCATTGGTTTGTTTCTTTGTCACATATATTCCGTATATAATATATATTAATATAAACATCTGGCGAATCATCTTCAACATGATCTTCGGATTCTTAGCGTGCCATTGACCGGGAGGTTTTATTTTTAAAAACTCACAAATCATCTATATACGAGATAGTATTATTCTAGAGATAAATTATTTCCCCTTAGGTAAAATATCTAAAGGATAATTAGTTGTACCTACATATTAATGATGAAACTGCTGTTTCGCTGTGCTGCAGACTTTCTATTACTAAATCGCCCGATCGATCGGTAATTATGATTAATTATTTACTTTATTTTTATATCATTAAATTAATTACTATTATTATTATTAATACGTTTTTACTTGTAGAGTTGTCATTTCTTTTAATTAGGACTTATTATTAGTGTATCCTTAAAAATGTTGTGTTTTGTGGAGAGATAACTCAAAAGAGTAAAGGGGAAGATTGAGTCTGTAGAGTAGAAAAAAAAAATATAAGTAAGCTGTGAATGTTGAGAAGAGCACGCGTCACGACGTCTGTGGCCAGTGACAATGCAGAATGCGATCGCGGTTCAAGACGCTCTTGGGGGTCCTCTATTCTACTCGCGGGTCCGTTTCTTTGCTTATGGATATGAGATATAATATATGTTTGTATATCTATATATTATATATTATATCTGTCCGTACCGGGGGGCTACATGTGTCAGTTCCTCGGGCCACCCCCGCGGCTTTCAAGTATCCGACTGAGCAACCAGAGGATCCCACTACTTTTTTTTCTTTGTTTTTAACAAGTGTCTTCTTTTTAAAATTAATTTTTTTTTTTTTTCATTAAAGAAATATAAATTTGCGGATTAGATAAAATGAATAAATATTTTTCTTTGTTTTTTTAATAAGTAAAATTAGTTGGAGATTTTTTTTCTCATTTTTTAAGCTTTAATTATTATTACAAAATTTTTGTTCTTAATTTTTATTCAAAATTTTAATAAAAAAAATAAGTTTATTTTGATTTATAATTTTTTGGGGTGTTATTATTATTATAAAAATTTTTTTTTCTTGATTTTTATTTAAATTAATTAATTTTAATTTTAACTTTGAATTATAAAATTATAATGGAAAGTAATAATAATAACTACAGTGCCAATAATACAATGCAAAACAGTATTTAAACCGAAAGTCAGAAAAGAAAAAAACAACAACAATCCTAACATACTGTTGCCACGTGCGACGGGATGTTTACCACGCGAAAAATAAATTCCGTCTTGCCTCAAATCAATATTATTGTTCGCGGTTCATCATCTAAATTTGTACGATCTACTAACCATCTACTGAACCACCACAATCTCTACAAACAAACTCTATCAAGGGTAAAATTATGCTGAAATAAATTCAAGGTTTGATTAACTCTCTCTGTATTAATTTCTTACCATCCTACAAATTGTATAAAAAATTTATTTTGATTGAAAAAAAATTTTTTTCACTCAAAAAATAATTTATTTAAAAATTCTTCTAGAAAAATATTATAAAGAGAATTTTATTAAAAATTTCTACTTGTAGAAATAAAAGAAAAAATATTCATACAATTTTTTTCTAATGTAACAAATAAAATTTTTCTCAATATAAATTTTACTCCAAAGAAATTAAATAAAATTAAAAATCATCCACTGCAAATTTTTTTACAATGTATAAATTATTTATTTAATTATTTTATTTTATTTTATTTTATTAATTAATTAATTTAGTCTATCTAAGTAAATATAAATTAATATTTCCTTCTTAAATGAAACTATAAGTTCCTAAAACTGTTAAGGGTGCGAAAGAGGAGATCCGTAAAGAATAAAAACTCTTTGAAGTAGGCACAAAACTCTTACACGGCATTGACCGTGGTTTATATGCGTTCTTAAAAGCTCCCTTGTATTTAATATATAGCTCATTCATTAAATATGTCGTGGTATAATTAGGCCGGGGTTCTCTGATCCTTACAACTTCATTGCACACTTACATACATATATACGAGACATGACACGCGAGACGTGAATTTGTTGGGACAATACAACAGTCTTTCACTGAAACCAACGACTCGTGTCTTGCTCATTTTATTTTATGAATTATTAACAATAATAATAATAATAATAATAATAATAATAATAATAATAATAATAATAATAATAATAAAAATTAAAATTAAGTAAACATACACTGTAATTAGTATAATTATCATCCAGCTTGAAGTTTTATAGATATATAATAATTTAATAATTAATAATTAATAAAAAAGCTACAGGCCGACATTGATATCAAACTCTACTTCATTAAGCGACCAGAGAAAGAGCGGAATAATCCTGGTCTTGTAAAAGTCGCTGATGACTTTGGTGGAGATTTTGGGGATGCGAGTGCGTTCGGGAACTGTGTAGTCCACGGAGAAGAGCCCGAACTTCTGAGTGTAGCCGACGGACCACTCAAAGTTGTCGATGAGGGACCAGGCGAAGTATCCGCGGATATTTATCCCCTGGGCGATCAGACCCGGCAGCTCGCTGAGGTGCTGGTGGTAGTACTTGGCTCGTCCGATGTCTGCCAACTGGCCGCGGTCCCAGTACCCGTTTTCGGTTATCATTATCATCGGGACCTCAAAGTCCTTGTTGATTTTTTGGATTGTTGAGACTAGAGCCCAAGGTGTGCTCTGTAATTGTTTTTTAACAATACAAATTTAGATTTTTCATTTTCATCAATTTGTTTTCATTCACGCATACACAGTAAAAAATTTTGCGTCAATGCGTCAAAAAATTTTTATGTTAAATATTTAACACTCTTTTGTGTTAAATTAACACTTTTTTGTGTTAATTTAACTCAATGAATGTTAAATTTACACATAAAAGTGTTAAATATTTAACACAAAATTTTTTGACGCAATGACGCAAAATTTTTTACTGTAGATAAAATAATTGACTCAAGAGAAAAAATCTTGAATAAAAAAAAATTATTTTTAAGAAATTGACGATTGGAAATGAAGAAGAAAAATTTTTTAGCCCAGTAAAATTTATTTAAATTAAGAAAAAGATTTCTGGGCTAAATTTTCAGCTATTTCTTCAAAATGATTTTCTTATTTCAAGATTTTTTTTTCATAAAAATTAATTTAACACATATTTAATAATATTAACAATTTTATAATAAATAAATTATTGCAAAAAAAATTGATATGTAGAAATTTAAAAAAATAAAAAATGTAATTTTTTAAAAATAATTTTTTGGAACAAGTTTTTTTGTTAAATAAAATTAAGAAGTTGTCCAGTTAACTTTAATATTTCTTTTTTATTGAGTAAAGTTAAATATTTTGTTTTTTAGCTTGTCAATAATTTTATACAAATTTTAAAATATTGAAAAGAAAAAAAAACTCACTCGATCAGAAAATGCTGCCCCATTTTCATTAGCAGGCACCTCAAGCATCCCAATATCCCCAAAAAATGACACCGTAGAAGTAACATTGTAATTTAGGTACTTTTGAACCGGCGAAGCGTGGTAGTAATTCAGTCCCAAGAAATCGGTGGAGTTCCGGAGCATCGAAATTTCTTCGGTAGTGAACTCTGGAAGCCTCGAGCGCGGAAATCCTTGCTTTAAACTGTTTTCAGCTATTCTGTTTTTCATGTTTTCCGGGTAGTCACCGAAGTGCCCGAAGAGCGGGTTCAGAAACCAGGAACCCCAGAACTCGAACCATCTGTCAGCTCCTGCGACTTCTTCGGGGTCTTCGGGGTTTGAGGCTACTGCCCAGGGGACTGATATTGATAATCCAACTTTACCTATTTTATTTTTAAGTGTTTAATTATTAATATTACAAATTTTATTATAATATTTATTAATTACTAATGTTAATATTTAATTACTAAAGGTGTTTTCATGACCGAATTGTATATATATAATGAGTGTTTTTTCATGCCGTCTAGGTCAAATAACTAGTAGATGTTGTTCAAGTCAAGAGATGGATACTTCCATCTTCCCTTATTGGTTGAGAGATATCCTCTCTGTATATAAGTTCGATGGAAATCCATCAAACTTGAATACTAGTAAAGCTGTAAGCTTGTAGTATCCATTCGAGTACTAAAGATGTTAATTAATTGAAAGAAATGAAAGAAATTATTTTGAATGAGAGTAAAGACAGACTTTCGAAAAAATCGAACTTATATACAGAGAGGATATCTCTCAACCAATAAGGGAAGATGGAAGTATCCATCTCTTGACTTGAACAACATCTACTAGTTATTTGACCTAGACAGCATGAAAAAACACTCGTTAATATTTAATATTTATTAATTACTAATGTTAATATTTAATATTTATTAATTTTAATATTTATTAATTATTAATATTAATATCGACGTTCTAATTAGCAAATTGTCTAACTCCATTTTAGAAAATCTTCTATTTGTACGAAAAAAACAATTAGTTCAAAATTTATTATCACTTTAAAAAACCATTTAATATCATTAATATCTAATAGAGATATAATATTTATGTTTAAATCATTCAAATAATTTATAATTGGATTATTGCTACATCAAAATGTTAAAAAATCACCCTTTAAAAAATAATAAGTTAGACAATTTGCTAATTAGAAATTAGAACGTCGATATTTAATAAAAAAAAATATATATCTATTGAAACGACCTTTTTGTTCCTGACGGAATTCTTCATTATACATTTTATGAGCTTTTGCATGAGCGAGTAACATATGATGCCCGCATAGATATTCAGTAATACCTGAATGATTAACAAAGGGTACCATTTTACCCCCATACCCATAAACACAGTAAACTGTCGGTTCATTTACTGTCGACCAATATTTGACCTTTAAAAAAAATTTAATTTAAATTTATTGACACTTTTTATAATAAATTAATCAATAAAAAAAATTTTTAATTAATATTACTATTTAATTTTTTTTTTAATTAAAAAAAATACATTACTCTGTCACCAAACGCTTTAAAAACAATCCTGGCATAATCAACAAACCAGTCAACAATCAAGGGGTTGGCCCACCCTCCAAGATCCTGGAGCTCCTTCGGCAAGTCCCAGTGGAACAAAGTAACAACAGGAGTTATGTTTCTACCCAACATTTCGTTTATAACATTATCGTAATGCTCTATTCCCTTGGGGTTCAATGAGTTTGGAAAACCCGTCGGCAAAATCCGCGGCCACGATATTGAAATTCTAAAGGCATTACACTGCGACCAAATTATTTGTATTAATTAGTGATTATGGATGATAAATAGTGAAACTTTAAAACTTACGCCAAGTTGTTTGGCAAGATCGATATCCGTTTTGTACATAAAGTACGAATTAGCGGCAATATCCCCGTTTGAATTATCAATTACCGTTTCAGGCGAGTTGTGAGTTGCGTAATCCCATATTGACTCTCCTTTACCTGTTTAAAAAATTATTCTAATAAATTAAACTCTTCTAAAAATATCACGTGACTAATGTAAAAAGGGCGCATAGCTACAGGTTAGTAGGGATCCATGCTAAAAGGGCGCATAAAAAAATTTTATTTTGTTATTCTTCTTGAAATCACTCGAAATACAAAGATCTATAAAAAAAAAATTCGAGTATCCTAAAGCTAAAAGGGCGTAACTCAAGACATGTGCCCTTTTAGCTTTTAGAAAAGTAGTGCCTAAAGCTAAAAGGACACATAAAAAAATTTTTTTATAAAAAATTTTGATGAATAGCTTCACAAGACATAAAATAAAAAAGTTTAATGAAAAAAAAAAATTTCCTAATAGCCGGTCTTTACACGGAAAGAACAAGATGACACTGGGTATCATCCCAGATTATACTCAGTGATATCTGTGGTAAAAAAAATTTTCAGATAGTAGCTAGAAAAATCCAGATTATACTGCGTGATATCTGGATTATACTCATTGTAATCTGGATTATACTAACTACTATCTGAAATTTTTTTTTACTCAGTATAATCCGGGATGATATCCAGTGTCATCTTGTTCTTTTCGCGTACAATTGCAGCTTTATATTTCTCTTCTAGACAAAGAAGAATTTTGAAAAAAAACGCTCTGCTACGTAATAGATTTTTTAATTATCTATTTCGTCTAGCAGGGTGTTTTTTTCGAAATTCTCATTTTTTTAAAAGAAAAACATAAAACTTCAATAGCTTTATACTCATGAATGCACCGAGAATAGTACCGTTTCTTGAAGTGAGTGCGACGCGAGAAAAAGAGGGGATCGGCTGTTTTTAAGTACTTAAACAATATTGAAAAAATAATAATTTTTAACTATTTTTATACAAGCAATGGATAATTAAATTAATCGAAAACTAATGGGATTGAAATAATTTTCAAATAAAAAATAAATTAATACAATCACGCATATTTTGCAATTTTTTAAAAATATTTTTAATTGTAATTTTAAAAGAGTGTATGTTAAGTGAGAATACGCCTCTTTCGTGTGAATCTACCGTTTTTTTTTTTTAATTTTTAGGCTAAAAATGAGCATTTTAATGAATTATTTAGAAAAAAAATTTATAAGCCCTTTTAGCTTTAGGTCATAAAATTTTAAAATTCCTAAAGCTAAAAGGGCGTATAATTAGAGACATATGCCCTTTTAGCTTTAGGAAATCAATGCTTGATTTTTCGACGAAGAATATTTCAACTAGTCGATTGGTGATAAAAAAAAATTATGCGCCCTTTTAGCTTTGCTAAGCTAAAAGGGCGCATACTTTGCCATGCGCCCTTTTTGCATTAGTCACGCGATATAATAACTAATTTTATAATCCTCTAAAATTAATTCAAAGAAAATTAATTAATTTATTATATTATAGTCAATAATTAGGTTTTAAAAATTTTTAAAGTTATGTATTAATATTATTTTAATAAATAGATAAATAATTTCAATTATAAATTTTTAAAGTTAAGTTTTTTAATATATTTTAATTATTTATTTCTTATAATTTATTATTTAATTAATTAAATTAGTCAAAAATAGTCACTGAAAAAAATATTAATTTAGTTTAAGAAATTAATTTTTACTTAATTATAATTATAAAAAATCTACCAGAGACATTCCAAGCCCCCTCAGTTTGATAAGCAGACGTAGAAACTCCAAAAAGAAAATCATCTGGAAAACGACCCTCCTTAGCAGCATTTACCCTCTGGATTTCCACCAACGATTTTGGGCTCGCATAATTATCCGGAAAATCGGGCAGCATTGACGTCAAGGAGTCCATCAGGCCTAACAGCAAGCTCACGTTCCCCAGCACCCACATTTTTAAAAACTTTTATTTCAATCACTTGCAAATTATA